>NW_023596746.1:19886969-19967286 GCF_011947565.3 Pollicipes pollicipes
CGTCCCGGCTGCCGCACATCAGCGGACTGGAGAGTTGGAGAGCGTCCCCGGCCGCGCACATCAGCGGACTGGAGAGTTGGAGAGCGTCCCCGGCCGCCGCACATCAGCAGACTGGAGAGTTGGAGAGCGTCCCGGTTGCCGGACATCAGCCCGCTGGAGACGCGGAGAGCGTCCCGGCTGCTGGACATCAGCCCGCTGGAGACGCGGAGAGCGTCCCCGGCTGCTGGACATCAGCCCGCTGGAGACGCGGAGAGCGTCCGGACCGATCTTGCGCCCAAGTGGATCGCACGATGACGTCACTGTCGCATGTCGTCGGGCCGTGATTGGGTCGGCTCACTGACTGACGATGGCACGACACGTTCCGCCCCGTACCGCGTGACATAGTCACTATACCGTGATCGAACGGCAGACATTATGATGTCAGGGTGTTTGATTTGCGACACATTTCATGCGCTACTGTTCCCAGAGCTAACCGAGACCGCTAAACGGCAAATGCCTGCTTTGGGATGGGCTGAATGTTTTTCAACTGCACTTTTTGAGCGCACCCAGTGGCTTTCCCGTTCTTCAGACAGACGTCGATTGATGAATAAGGTCGACCAGGGCCGGTGGTATTGTGCCGCAGGTTGTCACGGATCCGCCCCACCCCGACGATTAGCTAGCTGCAGCAGATTACCGCTGGCACTCCAGTGACGAGTCAGCTGGTTCTGCCTTTCAGACTGATTGTACTGGGTTGGGTGCAGCTCCTTCGGGCAGTGCAAGCGTTTGCGAAACAAATGAGGTTCTACCTCAGCTGACTGACTAGAACTCCGTGCAGTTGAACGAACTGCACAGACAGTTGGGCGAGGGGCCACACATCCAGCACATCGTCGCGGAGTTCCTATCGGTGCAGTAGGTGCACAACATAGCCCGTCGCTGCGTTCCCATTGGTGCAGTGGGTGTACAACATTGCTCGACGCGACGGTTGCGGTGCTTCTATCGGCTCTATGGCTGCACAAAACTACGTATCACTGATCAAGGGAGTCGTGCAAGCGAAACGCGACAAAAATCCGGGGGCAACCAGGCATAGTAGCCCATGTACCAGTCGCAATAAGACAAAGACGAGTCTCCGTGGTCTTCACACGCTCTGCGTAATCATACGGAGGCTTAACGACGCATTCGACGCAACATGTTACCAGCCACCGTGGTCCGCTGAACCGGTTGTCGTGGGCGGCGATGAAAGGTCAGGCCCTCAACAGGGCTCTAACCCAGTACTTCATGTGACGCCCGACAAACGTTAGGCCCGCAGCAAGGTCCAAGACTTCATGTGACGCCCGATAGACGTCAGGCCCGCAGCGAGGCTCTGACCCGATGCTTCATGTGACGCCCGAAACCGCGTGCAGAAACCACGGGCCAAGCCGTCTCCCGTGTGCTGCCGCCGTTCCGCAGAGGGTCGGTGACGTCACAGGTGACGGCGCCGCGGCGCGCGTCGGCTCGGCCCGGTCTGGGTGTGGCCGGCGGTGGCCGGGACTTGGTGCAGAGGCGTCTCCAGCACCGCCGACGGGGGTGCTCACTGACCTGGCCCGCTCTGGGGTGGCCGGGGCTCGGTGCAGAGATGTCTCCACACCGCGGAGAGAGGCGGTTGTCTCGCGCCGTGACGTGACCAGCACCGTGACGCTGGGATTGTCTTGTAACATTAAGGGAAATGTATTTGTATTAGCATCGGGCAAAATGCTGGTGACTTAAAGGCATCGAAGTAACGATCCTGCCACTGATTTTCACCAATGGCACAGAACATAGCGAAACATGTATATAATTATGATACAGTCCCGTTACAACGTGTTGCATGAAGCCACATATCACACATCAGTCAGTGAACCAGCCATAGTTCGGTCAACGTATATGTCATATGTCAAATTAATAATTTTTTGAAGCCAGAGGTTTGTGCGCTATTGGTCTAGGGTCAAATGAATTGCAGAATGCGGTATCGAGGGCCGTTTTCGTCGCCCCGGTGTGTTGTCTCGCCTATGACGTCATCAGGCTTACAATAAAGCAGAAATGAACTGCACGGAAAGCATGCTGTTATCATTGTGGCTTTATGACACGCTTAGCAACTGAGGCTTTGAGCTATCGACTGCCTCTCATCTTGACAGGAAGATACCGCGCAGTACCTGGCACCACGGGGATCGAGACCTTTGGTTTCTCAGGCGCGCGGCGAAAGCACTGCACTTCTGGACGCCGGCCATTCGGCGATTACGTTAAAAAATTGAACGTTGAGGGTTATATATATATATATATATATATATATATATATATATGGATTCGCGGTGTGTGCAGATCTCACAGCGCACTATTTTTTGGCTATGCCAGTTCAAAAACCCAAAAACTAAAGGAAAGATCGGTCTTAAAGGGCTGGCATCCAAAACTGTTTGCTTTTAGTGTGGGGCCTGTGGTCTGTAATGGATGTTTCGGAACTGATCGGCACGTATCGCAGTCCTGAATTGTCGTCACAAGGGCAGGGAGGTCAACTAGGGCAGAAAGCTAGGGCAGGGAGGTCAGCCTATACTCTGTCCCGTGTACATATTGGTGCCCACTGGCAGCAACGGCGATCCAGCAGCTTTACTAGTTTCATCTCTAAATAGTCGATACCCACCCGAGAACACAAGTTGGGCGCACAGCTGTCCACCCTACGTAAACCAAGGCATCTCGGCGACCCTGACCGCGTTACAACGAGCTCGGCACCCCCATGAGCCTGTCGACGGCTTATGTCCAGGCACATGCTTGATTACCTGGTGGCAGCGTGTCACCGATGCAGTCACTCTTATACACGAATGTGTAATGATGGTTTCTGTCCCACTTGGGTGTTCAGCGTTTTTCAGGGAACAATACCGCATTTCGTGGGATGAGTGCATGCTTGGAACAAATGCATTCAGCGCTTTCAAGTCATGCTAATAAACGTCGTAGCACTGCAAAAATGACTTTTATGTTTCATGCAGTGGGCTGCCTGTATGTCATGCTGCTGGCTGTCAAAGCAGCAACCAGCCAGCCATATGGCCATTCAATGAATTTGGCCGGGTGCATGCGGGACCACAAACGTCCAAACTGCCACAGCAGCACGCATCTGGACATCGCGCTGATCAGAGCAGGCTCGCGTTCGATTGAACTCGACATTAATCAAATAGGTTCTGGCAAAAGTCAAAAATAGGGAGCTGTAATTCGTGTCGGACTTCCATTTGAAATTGTGATTTGAATCAACTGTGATTCCAGCAAAGTGGCGCGGATGCTGACACTGGTTCTTCCTAAACAGATTAAGGCCTAAATATTTGTTGGATTCCGTGTAATGCGAATAAGATACGCGAGCAATTCCAACTCAAATAGAATAGAACTGAGCAACGCAGGGTAAGCAACAACACCTCCAAATTTTGTCACCTGGTCATACCCAGACGTTGAGTCGTTAAAGGTTTCAAAACATCCCTGTTGGATGCACTTAAGTGTGAAATATTTTGGGCTCTGTTCGTGCGTTTGAAAAAATGCCTCCTTTTTAAACACAGAGCGTTCGTCCATGAAATGATAAGTTGTAGAACGTACACTTTCTATTGTGGTGAGCCTATTTGTGAAAGCTTTGGTGGCTTACTTTGCTCTTTCCCAAACCCCTTGCGCTGCTATAATGCATCTTGATTAAACATTTGTTTTCATGGTGTAGTTGTTGCTATCTGGGCTCAAGAGCGTGTCGCCAGCCGCGGTCATTTTGCTTTTTCATGCTGGAGTAGGTTATATGCTGTGTTATCATCATATCCAACGAAGCTTCCACCGATTACAAGAAATGTCGGCATTCATCCATGCATCTACTTACGTAAGTAACTGAAACCGCCGCTCTGCGAGTCTTTTTTATGACTTGCCGCTAACTCATATTGACTCAACGTTAATTCAGCTGGTCCGAGGTAGAAGGGTTGGATCCGTTCCGATAATTCAAAACACCCGATAGCACGCCGTTGTGTCCGTGACAGGAATTCCTGAACCCTTTGTGTCGGGGCCGTCCCCCCCCCCTCCCGTTTCCGGGTCGGTGCGGGTGCACCAGTTCTGGCCGCCGCGCATGGCTGGCATATCTGGCGCGCTCAATCAGTCGGTCGAGCCGGTGTGGGCCGTACGCGGTCAAGGACATTGATTGTGGTAACTGAACATCGCGATTATGGGCAACACGGTGCCAGGTTCATCAGGTAAGACACTGAGCTGAGCCGGGCCAATTATCCTCGACGGATAAAGACACAATGGGCCTAACCGGTTGGTAATCTGCTGACACCATGACAGATCTGGCATAAATGCTATATGCATATACATACACGCACTTATATATATATATATATATATATAAGTATATATCGTACATATATTGTATACATATAGTATTATATATATATATATATATATATATATATTCCCTCCTTCATGTCCTACGATTCGTATTTCACGGATGGGACATATTTCTTGAAATGGTCCTACCAATCCAATGTTGATTTGGCCATTGCATGTCACAGGTTCTCAATCAAACGTGGGACTTCTTCACAGCTGAGTGCAATACTGTAAATGTCTACCTAGGGAACTTCCTCTCTATACATTTCAGTAAATGTTACGGGGGTCCGCTCGTAGCTCTTATGTAGCTGAGGCAAATCAATGCGGTGGAAAGAAAGAAGCTGTCAGTGGTGGCAAATTCTCGGGAAAGCTTTTAGCAATAGTTTTAATGTCGGAGGAATTAGCCATGCTAACGGTATTTTAACATCTACAAACTGTTCCAAGAATCAGCAAAAAATGCAAATCCAAAAATAGTCTTCTCACACCCAGCAAATATGCTTAGCGGCAGTGACATATGCTCTTAGGGATAAAGCGGACCTATTTCGGATCACACCATAGCGCCGTGGCGTATAGCGCTGCTGTATTGCGGGTACCACTTTTCCATCGGCCTAGGATAGGTAACATGCTTTATATACTGTGACGTGCTTTATAGAGTCAAAGCCTAATGAAAATTAACTAGCTTAAAGAGCGAACAGCGGGGAAAAAGGGAGATACCCGCTGCGAGGTTTAGTTTTCCATACAGTTAGGGGGGAGGGGCTTCAGCCCATTCATTTAGGCTTTAGCCTCCTCTTTATTTTTCGAGAAATAGGGTGAAATCCGGGGAAAAGCTTTTCGTCCGTGAGCTCTGGGCGTCCATGTCATCAACTTTTAGCGTTCATCCCCTCAACTCACTGTGCGAAACGAACCCCCGACCCATCATGGAAATCAGGAGGTATCTAGCAGCGTTCTAGGCATACGAGTGAAAAATCTTCTTTTTTTGCCTCGTCCAATGCTCTTATTTGCTATAGCTATGGTCGCAACAGGGCGCTGGGGGCAGCAAGGAACTTCATGTGCCCCTAGTGTGACAGTGTCGATTCTGTAATATTATTGTACTGCTACATCCTAGAGTAACGCTTGCTCTCATCTCCGGCGTGAAATCTTTGGGGCAGTTATTCCAGAAGTTTTTCGGACCCTCGTCTGTCGCCCTTGCATGAAATAAAGAATGCGCTGTGTTCAGTCCAGCTTGTCCCGAACGACGTGTGCTGATGCGTTCGTGGCGCTAGGCTCGGGTGCATGCCTGCCATAGGCTCTGCTGGGTGATAGCAATAGGGTGAGATGATGCCATTGTTTTGACAATTTCGGTTGACATTTTTTAATATTTTTGATGCGATGTTTGTATCAAGCTGTTTAATTTGTACAGCCTGAGTTACTGGCATGTGATGTCTATCATGTTTTTTTTCGTTAATGGTGTTGTTGCTGTAAAAATACAAACGTGATTGCTTCGCGATTGTTTGGTGTTTGGCATCACAGTTTGGTTTTGGGGTGTTTTGAAACTTCAAGTATAATTCTTTTTTGCTTGTTTAAGTTTCTGGCCCGCATAAGCAAAGTATGGCCCAGCGAAAAGCCCGCGGGTTCCTGCCGGTCAGATGTGGGCAGGTTGGTGGATTGAAAAGTTGCGTCTGTAGTATCTACCCTCCGGTGAGCACGCTCTAGTCCTTTCGACAGGACCGAAGATGGCGCTGGGGTATCGACGGCCGTGGACATTGCCACTCCCATTGGTGGCGCCGCCTGGTGACGAAACTTCATGACGCAGCGCGGAAAGCGACGAAACGAACGGAACCTCTCGATGTGTCCAGATGCGGTCTGGGGGAGGGGGATCGGGGAGGGGATGGGTGGGACCCGCAGTGACGGAGGTCATCTCCAGAACGCGTCTGACGTCATCAGCGCTGACGCTCGCCGCTGAGCCTGAGGGAGGCGGGGAGGGGGGAGGGGGACACGGCGCGCGGCGGACGGTCGCCGACGTCTGCAGTTTCACCAACACAGAGGCGGACGGGCGGGGTTCAGCCGCTCCAGGGACGCACCGTCAGGCGGATAATGGCAGGGAAGCCGCACCCGGAACGGCGGCTCGGCCTGGCGCTTGCGGGGGGGGGGGGGGCGCACCTGCGGGCCGTCCTCAGTGGTCGGGGGATGCTTCCAGCGGAGGAGACACGCAACTATTGCAGGCTTCTAGCAGGGTCACGAAAGAGTGAAGCATAATCATCGCAGTCAAACAAATGTTTTCAGGACAAAGATCATGAGTAGAAACACATGAGTCGTGAACCCAACTAACAGTTCAAGCAACGTTACGAAATAATAAGGCGGGGCACTACCAGCCGCAAAACAGAACCATAATTCAAGAAGAGCAAAAGGAGAGTTATGATGGGGCCTGTGACCTGGTGTACGTCTTTTCTGTTGTTACGTACCGGTGGATCTGTGTGACCTTGTTCATGCACGACGCCAACATTTTCCTAAGGAGGACCGTGCCTTGCGTGGAACGAATATTTAAGATGTTACAGAGGAGGTTTGCATGAATTCTGAAAGTGGTGCGGAAGTACAGAAGAAGTTTACAATTGGACATTTTAGACAGCGCTCCTTTCATTCGTAAAAGAGCCATTTTGCTGTCAGTGCAGTGTTCCAAGAATATTTTAAACGGTAGTTACCAAAACGATGCTGTATCTAATTAAGCACGTTAGTAGGCACGCTTTTAATATTGTTTTGGTTGAAATAGTCAAAAATAGTTACTTGTTCTCATTGTCTTCTTTAGATTTCATGTTTTGAAGAGACATCATTTGTTGATGATATATCTCCATGTCCTGCACCGTTTCATCCGAGTGAATCATTTCCAAGCTTCGAGATGACACATTTACAGGCTTATAGAAAGGACACTGTTGAAAAGATCAGGTTGTCGTCAGGCAAAAACGCATAACAAAAAGAGCCAGTTCTAAAACCAATCGAGCCTTAAACGGATATGGGCGATCAGTGCAGGTGTTTGCCTTTTTTTCTACGCCGTTACCCAAGAACAGGTAACCAGGAGTGCCCCTCCCTCAATCCCAGCGACGCAGTAAACCGTACGTTAACACCAGAAAACATAAAATCAAGTCGCGGCACTCCCAGCTAGGAAGATGAAACAAACTTAAAAAAACAGGCGAGGAGGTGGAGCAGACCCGAGGGAATTGTGTTATGTGAGAGGGAGGGAAAAATCATAGATGAAAGGGCTTAAAGTAGTCATTAGCCAAAATCAGCTAATGACAGCCCGCTACAACCGCCCAATAATCTACAACCACTCAATTCCCGGTGTTAGTAAGGGTTATACAGTCACAAGTCGGAGGGGGCAATTACCTGGTCATTTTTGGCTGGGTTTTGGGCTGGATTTCCAGGGAGTCCACCCAGCTAAGCAGAGCTTGTTGCTGGGAGAACTCCCGGAGCCAGCGCCATTAATTTGGGTATATGTGCATGACTTTATATCAGAAATTGATTATGAAACGTGAAGGAGGTCAAATATGAAGTGCGTTGGATATGTACAGCACAAGGATGGCAATGTCTTCAAATATGTTTGTTACGTTAATATGTGCTCACGAAATGCTTGCGGATGATGTTCTTAACGATGGTTTTCGACACAGGGATATCAGCTATTCTTGGAAAATATGGAACCATAGTGTGTGCCTTCATGCGTGTAGCGTGCCAAACAGCCATCAAGTAGTCGTTGACAGCCAGGTGGGTGACCGCCGAACAGCAGCCGTGTAGCCGTCTGCTGACGCTGCAAACAGCTTCCCCTCCCCTTACCCCCTTCATGCACAAAGCGTGACAACTGAAGCCCTTTCACCTGAACCTATAGGACCAGGAAACGCGGTCGTTTTACGCCCGAAGCCTAAAGCCCGTAGGTTTTTTAGCAGTGTTTGCAGGCAAGGTGGCGGTGTATTGTGGGTTTTCAAAGCTCAAAACTCAGTCAAACTGAACAATGGCATTTGGTGGTTCTTACAAGCATACTGTATTTTAAACCATGACTTAAAGTCGTGCTGGCCAACAAAAGGGTATATGTCTGATTGCTTGTTATTAATAGTATATTTTCGCTTACAATTACCAACATGAAGCGAATTGTTATCAGCTCAGCATTACCGACATGAGGCGAATTGTGGTCAGCTCAGAATTACCGACATGAGGCGAATTGTGGCCAGCTCAGCATTACCGACATGAGGCGAATTGTGGTCGGCTCAGCATTACCGACATGAGCCGAATTATGGTCGGCTCGGTATTTGGAATCATTTTGCAAGGTTCTATCTCGAGCAATCAAATTGTTCAGCATAACTGATTCTAGTTGAACTTGCATGTTTCGGGGCATTCGTATATTTATAGCGATACCACATCGAAGTAAAGCTTTCGGTCTTCATTGATGAATGACGTACACCGAGTGTGGGTAAATGCATCAAGGTGTGCATGGCACCTTCTAACATTTGGTTGCGAGGTTTTGATGGGATGAGTAGTTCATGCTGGTAGCTTTTTAACTTTGTGATGGAGCGCCTTTGGCCTGGTTTTGTAGTTTCCTAGTACTTTGATATTTGTGTTGCGTGTTGGGGGATAGTTTGCAGCTGGAGTAAAACCAGACCTTTATGCTAGAGTGAGCTATTTCCTGGAAAACTGCCTTGCGAGATAAGGAAGCGGAGGGTGCTCTTGAGTCGCGGTGATGGCGCGGCGGCGCAGCGGAGAGGGTCTTTCGGAATTTTAGAGTAGCTAGTCTTGTCGCCATCCAAACTCAGCAGTGCGGCCATACGTACCTTAGAGGACAGCGGTGCGGTCGACACTGCAGAACGGAATGGCCAGTAGCGCCTACTCCCATCACACTTCTGTAGGGATCACTGATGTACGCAGATACTTTGCATCTTGCGTGGAAACAGTTCGATGGCAAGATTTGAGTGGAACATGATGCGTGGAATCCCTCGTGAATATGCAGTGTGTAAGATCCTTTTTTAAAACAAGTTTGTGACGCAACTTACTAAGTTAACGACAGTGCCGAAAAATCTGACCCAAATTTCATTCCTGGCAGACCGATGCAGATCATGAGAACTCTCTGCGGCGTTGCGTCTCCCTTCAGATTATGCATGCAACGCGCCACGTTCCAAATCGTTTGCACCGTACTGCATAGGCCTATGCAGTGCGACGAAACAACTCCAAATAAGTGCCTCCTCGAAATGGCGTTCGACAAATCCAGCAATCATAAACATGCGGTTAATAGCCAGAGTGTCACGAGCGCCATCAGCCCCACCCGGCCGGGCCCTCGCGTCAACTCCTCAACTCCCGGAGCAGACGGCGGACGCGGCGCGCCCGGATCCAAGGCCGCATAGCATCCGCCCATCCCACCAAGGCCGGCGCCAGGACCCGCCTTGCCCTGGGGCGGCGTCGCGCCCGGGCGGCGGCGGTCGGCCTTCCCGGATGGGGGCCGCTGGCGATGCGCGGCACCCCGCCCGGCCGGCGCACCGGGCCCGGCCGGCCCGTTAGCCACCGCACGGGCGGACCGCCCGTACTGAGACCCGCAGATCCAGCGATCGGCGTGGGCTCTCCGCGCGAATCCCCGGATTTGCGGGTGCCAGAATGCTGGGTCCGCCTGGATCTGTGGGGATGACATTATTTTTGTGCAGAAAGAGAGGGAGGGAGTGATTGCCCACTCTGCTCCCCCATTTCCAGTATCCCCAACCCATCGCTCCAGCCAGAGCGCTGACCTGTTGTGATTTCATCATCCGTCTCGAAGACCGCTTCGGAAGGAGTGTGGTCAGGAAGGGATCCTCTGTGGAATAAGTGCATATTTTTGATGGCAGAGGCACAATACAGGCCGTTAGCGTCGAAAGCTGACAATTTTCGTCTCCAACGAATGCACGGTTTAGAAACATGCGGAGGCCGCTGATGTGCAAACAAAGCACATCGGCTTCTGCTCTTGCGTTCTACTTCCGTAGTTCGCCTCATCTGCATAATGGATACGCGAGAGGCTAACGGAATAGTCCCTCTAATAAATGTTGAATGTTTAACGGAATAGGTCAACCTCTATAATTGTTGAATATATATATATATAATATATATATATAGTATTATATATATATATATATATAGTTGTGTGTTGTGTTGTGTGTATGTGTGTGTATGTGTGTGTGTTGTTGACTGGTTTAGGTTTGTGCTAAGTTCCCTTTGTCATCATTCAGCGCTGTTTCAAGTTCAACAATCTTTAGCGCAAGCCGCATTATTTTGCCACGACGCTTTGTGTCGCAGTATGACAACAAACCGGTTGAATATTACGTGCCCACGTTATTGGCTGCCTATGTTCGGAAAAAGCTTTGAAGTGTGCCGCCCTTCACTTCAATGTTAATATCTGGTGGGACAAATACAAAACCCTGGAAAATGACACCAGCTGACTAAACCAATAGCGGTAACCGTCCGTCAATAGTCGCCAAAACAACATTACTCGTGTCTGACATGCCTCACGCCAGAGCTGCGTTGCAGCCGGCAACCTGCTTTACGACCAGCTTGGGATTGCAGCTGAGGACCTGGGAAGCTTTAATCGCCTCGCCACATCAACTTATACTACTTACTCCCGAAGTCACGTTTCATTGCCCGTCGACAAATACTGAATTATGGCTTTAAGCGATCGAGCCCAACAAGATGATAGTGGCGACCAACGACATTTTCCAACGTTAGGGCAACGTTAAGACGCAGGGTCGTAATTTGCAATTAAGATTTGGAACACCGAACTCCATACCGGTCGAGAGATGGGAGAGAGATGAGAGGGAAAGAGAGCGTTACGAGAGAGAGAGAGAGAGAGGGAGAGAGAGAGAGAGAGAGAGAGAGAGAGAGAGAGAGAGATAGAGAGAGAGAGAGAGAGAGAGAGAGAGAGAGAGAGAGAGGAGAGAGAGAGAGAGAGAGAGAGAGAGAGAGAGAGAGAGAGAGAGAGAGAGAGAGAGAGAGAGAGAGAGAGAGAGAGAGGGAGAGAGGGAGAGAGAGAGAAATGGGTCAAATTCGGGGAGGACCCTGTTTTTATAGTATATTTAGGGCTGCGTTCTCTTGACTCAAACCGATCCAATTTTGTAAAACTACATCCCGGTGGTGGAGGCTTAACGACCCTGACACGCGACAGGATTCGCAACAGATTTCTGCAGCGTCAGGTCTGTAAACCCAGAGCCCATTGCCCAAGCAGGCAAAGGATTGTGGCGATTTATGTTGTCGGTAACCTGTGTCAATGAGGGCCCCTGTCGCCCGCCTGCTTGTGTGTGTTGGTTGGGGACCACGGCGCCTAGAAAGGATCCTGCGTCCGTATAGGGCCCCAAGTCAGCCAGGGGAACGGTGCTGAAGAGCGTCAGGGATGGAGCCCCGGATGCTAGATGGGCTCTGGTGACGGTCGAGGCCCTGTCCCTTGCGCGCGGCGACGAGAAATTTTCTCATCAATGAGGGTTTGAGGGCGTCATTCTAGGGCCAGATGCCCGGGACGGGGGGCCAGAGGCGTCAGGCAGGCGACCATCGTGCGATCGATCCCTCCACGGGCTCGCTCAGATTCAGTACGTGAATCAAATGAAGAAAGTTTGAGACGGCGTGCTCGCAATGTTAGAAAGTTAGAAACAGGAACACCGATTGCCGCGGAGGCAGTTTCTACCAAACCGAGCGGCGCTGCAGCTAACACTGTGTGACGGGTGGTTAGAGCGCAAAAACAGCCGTCGTGAAGCAATGTTTCTGAAAGCCTTTCAAGATCGATTTGCACCGTTCTGAAAATAAACTGGGGCGTATATTTCACCTGAATGATTTTTAGGTTATCACTTGAGCAGATGGGCAGAAACAGCAACACGTTACATGATAGACACTTTTATTTTACTCTTCCGGTCCAGCACCTGTTGGGTGCTGTAAATGGCTATCCGTTCATATCATGACCAAAAGCATAGGTGAAACGTACAACATTTCCAACTGACTACCCTCTAAACGTGCGAATTGACACCCGTAAGGATTCAAAGGTAGTTTTTCATAAACGTTATCGTTTTTGTCTTCCCATTGTGAATTGCTCAACGTTAAAGGGAATGCTCCACATTTGAAGATATTGAGATAAGCATCAGATATGACGGGAAAAGCTCACTTGTAACTATTGGTAAGCTTTCAAGCTTCAAAAACGACCCTAAGTAGCAAAATTTCAAAGTTTGTAACACTGCGCCCCATCACGTCATTGTTTAATGGCGTCATTGGTTTTGTGGCGACAGCAATACCTGGCAGCATATGGCAGCCCGACATAAAAAATATCTCAAAACGCACGAGAGCTGACGCCAGCAAGCCATTCCCGTCGCGGGCGCTGTGTTGGGCGGCGGATTAGTGAATAGCTTGTTTGTGGATTCTTTGTCTTGGTACTGGTCGTGAGAGAAGGTTTGTTGGGCTGGTTGACATACGCAACGTGGCGATCGCCAGCTTTTAGGGTAGATTATTAACATCAAATCACGATATGCTGTGGAGACGGTCATAAATCTCGCACCGAAATTCGCCAAGAACAGTTGAGGATGTGAATACTGTGTTGCCGACTTGTTCCTTGCCTGCAGTGTTGTAGTGCTGACATTGATATCATGTGATGCCATCAGTAGTTACTTTACATTTGCAAGTTGAAATACAGTTGCATGCAAAAATTAATGAATCTGTAATACAGATTATGTATCATTGCTATGAATTGTTTGCCAAACATTGTTATTTCTATGGTCAAGATGGCAGGGTTGAGTTATCCCATTTTTTGTTGTTGTTGCTTAGGGTTATTTATGCAATTATTAGAGAACCCCCGATGTAACCGTTGTGGTGCAATAGCATTCTCACTATTGATAGCCCTTTGGCGTCGTTCAACCAGTTGTTACCGGTCATTCATAAATTCTAAGCTGTTATCTCATAGGCTTGACATAGAGTAGTCAACCAATGTGATACGGTGTGTAATGGCACGGGTCAACAGCGTCATCATGACACTACCTCAGTGCTGTACTGTGGCATGGCATAATGAACAATGATATGGTTTTGTACTACAATCTCTGCTGCTTTCATAATAAGTTCCATCATGAAGAGATGGATCAAGCATGCATTCTTGCATTGACTCCGCACCTGACATATGACTGACCAAAATCACATGATACAATATACAAATCACTTTCAGCAGGCATAAAACCAATAAGTGACACACTTCCTCAGCCTGTTTGATAAATTTACAAAACATGGATGATAAAGATGCAAAAATGTTTTCCGCTTGAACAGTCATGCAGCATGCTGCAGCTATCAGGCGGCCTTACTCAAAAATGTTCTTCACACGAGTAATAACACATGCATAACAAGAAAATATTACATGTCAAATGACACTGCAAACCTGCTGACCTTGCACAACTCTGGAGACATAACAAGTGGCTGCAGTTATGGTTAGAGCAGCGAAATGCAAGGAAGTGGTGAAGCTGCTGATGGACACAAGGCATATGATAAAAGTATTTTTAAGTGCTATCTAAGAAACAAACAGTAATACTTCTTCACCTTTCTCAGCACTTAGCATATCACAAGTTGTAGTGACTATGACAGTGATGACTCACAAGCCATGCTTGTCTGCATACAAAATTCAGGTTCTTAAGGGAAAGACGATTTTGTAAAGCCGTATCTTGTGACCTTATGCCACGCATGTTGCATTAATGAGCTGCGCAGACCAGCCTCTACCGCCAAAATGAAGTGCTAATTTAATGACACGGAATGGGTCAATTGCATGCTGTAATGCTTCGATAGGCTCAAAATGTTGGCAACATTATAATGAAGTAGCAAATTGCCTTTGCACACCCTTGCAGCATAGGTGCTAGTGTTTCTTTCAGTTTACGAGCCTCACCGCCTCGTCCTGTTTAAACACGAACAGCAAGGTAGAGGCAGGTATCGATATATCACATTTCATTGGAAGTCAGCATATTCAAAGAATACCAAAACGATGCTCTCTCTCAGGAGTACAAACCTCCCCTCACACTCCCCGCCACATCGAGATCAATACAAGCCACTGGCACGCACCACCACCCATTTCAAGCTCCTGATTCACTCCCTTTGGTAAAATAAGTGTCATTCCACACTTGCTCAGCTCGCGGGACTATCAAATTTCAGGTTTTCTCAAAATTTCCACACAGGTTTCCGGTCATAACACAACATTTCACCGTGAGCTCCCTTCCAAACAAAATCCCAACGAGGGTTTATGGTAATGCATGTCACCAGGTACTTGAAGGACACAGTTTTTTTGTTCAAGAGTTAAATTTGTCGTGCAATGTGTGTTAAATATTTAGAAGAAAATATATCTAGTCACCGTAATGCTTCCTTAATTTTGCAATGCTTAGCTTAGCCATAAGCCCGTGTAAGGTTCTTTGTTCCGGTGCACGCGGCGCCAACCGAGCCGTCCGTAAAAAAATACGTGTGTAGAAGAAGAAAAAACGCCGACAGGAGAAAAAGGACAGAGTCGCCATCGCGCCTTCATTTAAAAACATTCGGGATAGCGCCATTCTTTTTTCGGTGTCGTATTTTTTGCAGACAGTGACGTTCTCTTTTTTACAACTTTGGCCCATTGCTCAGATATAAGGAAAAACGCCCTGCTGACGAGAAGTGCCGCACAACCCGAAAGTGCGCACGCTTACGTTCGAGACACGCATTCAACAGCTAAATCTTACTTACAGCCAATCGCCTTTCGCGGATCGTGTCATATGTGCCGGATCATCCCTTTTGCGAATGCATAAGCGGCCATGCTGTTTTTGACCATAAGCAGAAAACAGCCTGTAATATCATGGCAATCGTACGACGCTCGTATGACATCATCATTACGGAGGTGGCTTTGAAATAGTCCCTAAATAAACCTTTTGCCACTTATGCGGACGTATAACTCAGGAACCAGAGCTTTGGATCTTAAAAAGGGCATGGCCGTGAACTGCATCAAAAGGTCCTCAAGATGGCCATTTCAGTTAAAATCCCATATAAAGGTGGAACACTCTTCCACGAGTCCTGCATCATCCGGTTCATGGAGACTGCAACGCCGGGTGGCGGGAGTTTGGTCTAGGACTTTCAGAGCGATGGTTAAAACCGTGTTATGTAATTCTTCTACTACTCCACTCTGAAAAAGTCAACCCTTCTCAAACGAACATGGGATGCACATACCAGTGCAAATTTATGCCCCATATCGATATGCAATCTACGGTAACTATCATTCACATTCATAATGTCTGCACAACCTAGAAAAATCCGGTGCTGCCCTGTGTGGTATCGGTCTCGAAAGAGCACACCGAGCGATTGCAAGATAAATGGCGGCGATGGTTTCTGCAACACTTTCATTTAAAACGAATGTTGCACATTTGAAGGTATCAAAGCAGGCATCAAACATGATGAAATAAGCTCGCGTGTACCTATTGGTACACTTTCAGGCGGAAAAGCCTGCTTAAGACAATACTGTTCTCTGTTTAGTGAGAATGCTTCTCACTACATCACTGCTCGATTACGTCACCGCACCCTGCACAGCATTGATTGAGAGCCAATTGATGTATCTGTAATCGTCCTCACAAACGCCAGATATGAGCGACTCGACGTTTATATCCTCATTGGCTTTAATCGCCGCCTGAATAACAGGATTTGAATGACGTTTTCGTGGCGTCAAGGATGTCAGGGAGACTGTTTCATGGATGCCTGAGTGTCCTTGAATCAGTCTCCCCGGAACAGTCTGCAAATCTTCGCGGGCATGTAGCTGAAGAACTGAAGGGTTTCGGTCTTTAACGGAGTGCTCCGCATCTCTATGGGTTTTGAACTGAAATAGCCATCTTGAAGAGTATTCGGTGCGGTTCACAACCTTGCCCTTCGTAACACCTAAACCTATAGAGTTTTTCAGGTACACATCTGCGAAGATATGTAGATTATTTTGTGCGGACTATTTCAAGCTCACCCATGCATCCATGACATCATAATAACGTTATTCAGATCCTGGTATTCCACTAGCCATGCGGCGATCAGGACTCAGAGAAACATGTGTGGCGTCGTTCATAGCTGGCGTTCGTGACCACGACTTCTAGTTATAACGGCCGTCAGTTGGCTTCAAGTCAGTGCTGTGCAAGGCAAGATGACACAATCAAGCAAGGAAGTGTTGAGGAGTATATATGCATAAAGAGAATGCTCCATCTTGATATCAGGTTTTCAACTGATATAGCCATCTTGAGGACCTTTTGATGGAGTTCACGGTCCTGACCTTTTTAAGACCAAGCACGCTCTGATTCCTGACCTTTTCAAACCTCGAAAACTTGGCAATAGTTGCAAGTAAACTTTTCCCATCATTTGTGATGCTTATCTCATTATCTTCAAGTGCGGAACACTCCCTTTAATAAATAAATCGTGAAGTCCAGAGGTGTCTTTTCGACTTACAAGTATATCACCAGTTATATGTGAGCTCATTCCATCATATCTGATGCTTGCTTTAATATCTCAAAATGTGGAACATTCTTTTTGTTGGTGCCGACGCATGCCAAGCCACAGCTGTACCGGTGTTGGTGGTGCTTGTATGGAGGCGTTCGTTATCTAGGCCAACTAAACTATTGGTCACAATCCTGTGGTAAATAAAATGCCGCTTGAATCTGCCAGAAAAACTAGGATTTTGGTAGAAACGCAAAAAACATACGCATTCATCATTGCACTAAAGTGCGCACGCACAGCGGTTAGCGAAGATGCAAGCAGACATTAATCCCTAGGCTGTGAGGTGATCTTAACAAAAAAATAGCAAAGCCGTTGCACCACATGCAAAATAGCAGGGGCACGCAAAATAGCAGGGAACAACTCAAAGTCGGGGAAGCGAAAAATGACGCGCGAAACCTACCTCTCCACATTTTTTTCGCTGCATATTTTGACCGCTCGATTTTCAGCTGGGTGCAAAATGTGTTTTGTTTTATTGAAATATGAATTATCAACGTCAACGCGTGTCCACGTACGGCACAACCACTGTTCCTCGAACCAGGGAACAAGCCTCCATGACAGAAATTTGGTAACTACGTGGCAAACCACGTGGCCATGAAAGGAGCGCATGAGTTATGCCAAGTAAGTCATGGCTGTTTGCCGACCACAAACAGCCCCTGAACTTTCTGTCAGCAGGCGTAGGAACAGGAGGCTAAAGATGGGAGTAGGCTCGTCCACTTTTTGCGATTGTTTAACATAATGCGAAGTGTCATAGCAAGACAGAACGAGCCCTAACCCCATTTCATGACGCGGATTTTGTCAGCAAACCGGGTATGGATGGGGCCGGCTCAGGCTCCACTGAGATCTGCATATCTATCGAAATAATCTCAACGGGCCGGGCCTTAAATGAAGGCGCATGGCCGATCTTAAAACTTGCATTGCACAACAGATGTGAACTACCTGAGTGGCGGCTCAGCATCGCCAAACGAGGATGAAACCTGCCACTTTTGCTGCACCTACATAAAGCCTTAAAATGCCCCGTACTCTTTTCCCTTTTGATGTCGGCATTGTGATCAGCTCAAAGGCGTGTCGGCAGGGTGCTTCAATCTGAGTCGGATGAACACTCTTGCGAGGAAAGGGGGAAACATGTCATACCGAGCCAGGGGTTGTGACATAAATAGGAGGGTTTGCTTATAGCTAATATACTCACATTTCTACGCATCGGCACGAGCATCCCTTACTTTACTAACTGAGCTTGAGAGTGGGACGAAAGGCTTCAGCAGGTCACGCCATGGATGCATGGCAGTTTCCCGTATGAACTCAAAGGTTTGCTGGTTTGTCTGTTAAGCGACCCGCAAATTTTCTGCTACTCACGTCTCCTCGCCCGTCCATGTTCATCTCTCTCCCTCCCCTGACCTCGATCGTCGTCCCCTCGCCCCCTCCCCCCCCCCCCGGCGGCTAGGTTTCACGGCCAAAGTGTGATCGCTGCCGGTCGGTGCTACCGAGCGACGGCTCATGCTGATGGCCGCTCTCTCCCGGCCATGTGTGTGTACAGTGAGCGACACCAGGTGCCGGGCGACCGATCGTCATGTCAACTTCGCTTCCGTCCTTCTCTCTGCCTAGCTGCCCTTCCTGTACATTTCCCGTCTCCCGGAACTTTCGCAGTCGCCTGTTTTCGTTCTCTCGCTTTCTCCCTTCTGCTCTTTCTCGTTCCTTGCTGTCTGTACTCACGTATTTCACTGTTGTGCCTTTTACTTTCTTGCCTAACGCGTAAATACAGACAGTTTTCGGAAAAACCAATTAGAGCAGCGGACCGAGCTGTGTGAGCGGGAATTAGAGCAGCGGGCCGAGGTGTGTGAGCGGGAATTACAGCGGCGGGCCGAAGTGTGTGAGCGGGAATTACAGCGGCGGGCCGAGGTGCGTGAGCGTGAATTAGAGCGGCGGGCCGAGGTGTGTGAGCGGGAATTAGAACGATGGGCCGAAGTGTGTGAGCGGGAATTAGAGCGGCGGGCCGAAGTGTGTGAGCGGGAATTAGAGCGGTGCGCAGAGGTGTGTGAGCGGGAATTACACAGGTTTGATGCTAACTACACAAGTTTGATGCTAATCCTACGTGATTCGAGACAGACAACAGGGATGAACGCATTTGCCTCTGCAGCGTGTCAATATCTGATAGCCGTTGCTTCTTGGTGCGATTTTAAACGTCTAGCCTCTGTTGGAATAAAAGCCTCGCGGATCGAAGGATGTATATTTCTAGCAACGCAGGACACTTTCCAACATAAAAACCAAGCCCACAGGCGAAGGACTTTGACGCCGCTAAACATTTGGGTAATGTGGTAGGCAGTGCTAAATGAATAAATTGTTTGGTTTAAAAAATTACAAGACAACGATAGCAACGACACGAAACAGCCAATAGCTCTTGTCAAACAAGGTGTCGCAAACGCCTTGTTGCTAGACGGTGAAATTTGTTCAGGTCAATATGAGTGACAAGTTTTGGGGGGGGGGCAGGGACGGCGCCGTGCATTTTGAGCAAGGGGAGCAGGATTTTCCAGGAGTCGTCCTGGACAAAACAGACCTCCTCAGAGCTGGGCCTCGAGGGCAGTGTCGCATTCAAGGAAGCATCAGGTGCACGCACTCCCCTATCAAATTGTTGCATCTATCAACATCCGTATAAATGAATGTCTAAAAATGATCTTGGATAAGGTCTTATGACAATACAAGATGGTTTCGAGCCGGCAAAAGGGTCTTCCTATTCTGCCAGAAAATGGCCACCTGTCGCATACTGGCGGCTCCTCATTCAGAACAGAACTTTTCCGGTTCATAAAGGGGCCTCCCAATCCGGAGAAGGGCATCGTTATCTCAAAACATGGCATCCTGACCAGGAACTGCTGCCATCTGATACATGAAAGTGGTCTGATACATGAAAGTGGGAAGTGGTCCTCCAGAAAAGGAGCCTCCTGATATAAAGATGCATCTGAATCCAGACCAGGATTCTCCCAGCTCGTAACAGGAGCATTCCAAGCAAGCCAGTAAATAGGCTGGGTGATGCAGAAAGGGTCTTTTGTCCGATTTAGCTCTACCTTTTTCAACCTGAAGTCCGCTGAAGTCAGCACACACTAATATGAGATCGTCGCAGCGAGTGGCAAGATCCGGTTGCCGAGAAGTGCATTGATTGGAGGTTGAACCAATGCGGCACTATAGACCATGTGGCGCACCGTGCATCAAAGCCGAGACGCACATCGATAAGGGCCACTGCAGTAAACGCCTGGGGAGAAAACTCAAAACCATAGTATAACGTTCCGTTGAATTCGCGGGATATAGCTTCATGTTTGCATGTATTATCTAAACGCAGTGTTTCAAGCTTGCGCGGCATTTATTGCACGAGCATTTGGAAAAATTAGCGTGTTGCAAATAGACAGAACATACACGGTGGAAAAGGCAAGACACATTTTTATGTTCGTAGTGGTGAGCAGGGGTCCACTGAGATTCCTCCCGCAGGGGCACTTATTTAAATCAAAATTTTGAACTTTTCAGAAGGATTGCGAGAAAACTGGTATTACTACTCAAATCGCACGCGTCTGATCTAACAAAAAGTGAAAGTACAAAAAGGTAACACACCCCCTCTAAAAGTAGTATTGAAACGTTGCAACATCTCGTCTGCCTTCAGTTACATAGTGAACAGGCCTATTCATTTTGCGCTGGCACTGCTGACTGCGATCGTTTTTAAGCCTACGCCGCACTGGTTTCTACTTCAACGTAAACTTGAGTTTAAGTTTTCGAGCAGTTTTCCACCAATCCTAAGCGGCTCATTCCATTCCAAAACAATGTTCATTCCTTGGCGTCATATCCGCTTCGGTGGCATGGGTACCTGGCGCTTCATGGACGACTGGTTCACAAAAAGCTAGTGTGCTGATTAGACCAGGCCGCACTGACAGGGACCCGGAAACGGCAGTCGTGACCAGCGGCCACGGGTAACGGACAGATCCCGCGCTCCACGGGACGCGCTGACAGGGGCCCCGGAAACGACAGGCTTGACCAGTGACCACGGGTAACGGACAGATCTCACGCTCCACGAGCTGTGCTGACAGGGACCCAGAAACGGCAGGCTTGACCAGCGGCCACGGGTAACGGACAGATCCCGCGCTCCATGGGCCGCGCTGACAGGGACCCAGAAACGGCAGGCGCGACCAGCGGCCACGGGCAACGGACAGATCCCGCGCTTCACGGACCAATGGGCCGCATGTCGTCTGACGGCGAGAGCACGAGTGATGCACTGGCCCCTGGACCGTTTCGAATACGGTAAATCAATAGCGTCTTAAGCATGAAGCAAATGAAATATCAACATCGATAACGCCCCTGATATGTGCACATTGGTAATACATAGGGTACATAGCCACACACTGAAACCAAGTTAACGTAAAATATTGCAAGATAAATTAGGATAAAAACAGCACTTAAACCCAGAGTCGTATGTCAACTGAAGCATGTTTCCGGTGTACAAAGGACCGAAATAATTCAAACGGGGCGTTAATTTGAGTGTGACACAATACCGGTATTGCCAACCTGCTTAGTCATTTGCATGGACTTAGATTATGAGATAGCATAGCATAGGACGAAGAAGCGACATTATTCCGACTACAAATAAATATCATTGTTGTTCTGCGGTGGCATGGTCTGCTCCCAGCCGCCCGTAGAAACTGGCCGCAATTAGAGCATGGGCACGTAAAACCTGGACACCAAGATGGCCGAAGTTGTTCGTTGAACGCATAACTTTACTTCAACGTAAGCATTATCGTTTCCGGAGAAGTTAAGAATAAATGTGGTAATGCTCGTAATCAATTGTATTCACACATTGCAAATACCAGGTGTTTGTATTGCCATTTTGTGTCATTTCCACGTGTGGGACTGAATCTCTTTGTCCCTAACGTTTGTGTCGGCTCCTCACCATGTGAGGTAATACCCCCCCCCCCCGCAAAAAAGCAGGTGTGCAAGGGGAGGCATGACCCCTGCTTTATGAGAATGCTTAGTGTTCACATTACAACGATGCATGGATAGAAGCGATTTCAAAACTGGCATGCCCCCTCCCCTCAACACACACTTTTAGAACCTTCACACTCTCAGGGGAACCTGGCCTTCCATTTCCCAATGATTTGTATGTGACCCGACTTGTGGTGCGTTTTTGCTTGGTAAGTCGTTGAGCGTCCCCAGATAGCTCATCCGTTGTGAACTCAGTTTCGCTGCGTCTGAAAGAACAAATGATGCTAGAAGGGAACGATCAAATACATGAAAGGTGGCATTAAGTTCCCAGTTGAAGGGACGGCTCGCCAAAAATGTTTTTACCCGTAGAGACATGCGCAGACATAAGGCCGCCCGTTGCCACCGTTTTTCGCATAGTCTATTTTGTTTTTAGCCGTGATTTATCCTAAATTAACATATTAACTTACTAAACTAAACTGAACTAGCTTCTGAAAAGTAAGTTGAGCAGCTGACTGGCTCCTCATGAAGCTTAACGGTTCAGGAGGAGCCAGTCGCGGCAGTAGTACGTGCATTGTCGTGGTTGCTTAGGTCCGAACGTCGTGCACCAGAAACTTGTAAGAACAAACGTAAAAGTGGTATTGATTGCTCCGTTTTTGCTTTCTTGCTCAAGTATACAGCCTCACTTTAAGTTATGGTATTGGCCTAGCTGTGGAAACATAATCTTGAAACATCTTTCAGGTATGCCTAATATTTTGAATGGAGTTTCTATAGTCTTCAGAAAGGCATCTCTACAGGTATTTTGACCAAGTTTTTTATATCGACAGCAATAGAAAGCCTATTTGAGGCTTCTAACAATCAAAATTCGACGTAATTATTTTCTTCACCCATGGTACCGATGGCTATGCGCGCCGCACGGGTGCAAACACAGCACTTTCAACGAAGAATTACACCAACCAGCGGGACGGAAACGACCGGTTCGTGTAACAACTACGGCTAATCCGAGACAACCTAAAACCAAACAAAAATCACGCCTCCATTGCCCGCCAGTCATTAGCCGTCGCTTTGGTGCCAAGTTTTGACTTCACTTCGCCGTCAGCAAATGGCATCACATAACATCACGGTGACAGGAAAAATGACGACACCTGTTCCCCGTATTATGGAAAAGACGCGACTGCGTACAATTTTCCCTGGTCATGTGCAAGAAAGGTCTTGAGCTCAGTGGACGAAGACTCGAAGCACGCTGGAAGTCAATCAGTACAGAAATATTGAAAGAGAACGGTCCGACATTACCGTGATCGGAGCAAGTGCTAGGGTGAAATATAGTGTTTGTTTGACTTGGACAATTATATGCCAATTGTGAGACTGTTTTCAGTGTCAGTGATGTAAACTACAATTGCATTTGGGCCATTGTGGGCCCTTGTAAGAACAGGATATGTGCCAGTTAGAGACTGGTAACATAGAAATATGAATGTGCAGCTCATATTAGGATGCAGCAGAAGTTGCGTTAGAGGCTCCAATCATCAGCACATGATCATCATTTTTCAGCAAAAACAAGTGAGAACATCAGTCGTTATACAGGCATACACCAAATGCGGTGTTACTATCACCATATTGAGAGTTGCGCACAAACACCATAGTTCACCATCACCATAGCTTCATCATAGTTCACATGACGCACATGTCGCGACAATCTTCAGGGAACATGAAGCTCCACCACTGAGATTGGTAGATGGCGCAAATGACGGATGGTAGATGACGAGCTTGCATGCATATTACTACAGAAACTGTTTGAAAACGAAGCCGGGACAACTTGTACTACAACCTTCGGTAATAGGTGGGATCCTACCTAGCATCATCAGATGTAGAGAATGCTCATGCAATGACTGGCAACAAGTACAGATTGTCTTGATTGCCTTGGTACAGAGGTATTCGGCTTGGTATCCTTGTATAATTCATTTGTTTGAAAACCTTGGCAGGAATATTGAAGGTAACCGATATGTATGTAATTCCATCGAGCCCAATGTTTTATATGGCTGTCAAGTTTCTCTCCCCGAATCTCTTAAATAATGAATATAATTGGTAATACATGATCAGCTCGCTGCCGTGCCAGATACAGCACACAATGAAATCTGGAGTTGTCCCAAGAAGGAACAAAAAAAGTTTTGCCATAAAAGTGCAGACAGGTCGACTTCAGTACTTACAGCATTCCACAAAACCTACTGCATTGACTAGAAACCGAAAATTGACCTGGTCGTATAATCTTCATAATAAATACACCGCACTCCAAATACATTGCATCTCGGCTTTGGAATATTGCTACGTCAGTTTTAGGGTAACAGTGCGTACATGGGTCAATGAGTATACAATTTCGGAGCACACAACATGAAAGGGTAGCAAAAAACATTCTTACTAGCATTAACCAGACAGTTGTCAGGCACACAAAAAAACTAGAGCTTGATTAAACTTACAATGTTTCAGGCATGAACAATATTACCATCCTCATACCCAGAGAGGTAGACTTAAGCCCAAGCATAATTGAAAAATACATCGAACATTCCCTGATAAAAAGTTATTTAGTCTGTCTGAAAGATTCAGCCCATCCAGAGAAGCATGATAACTGTCCACCTGTCCATATTTCATACTTGTTTCCATACATCTGAAAGCTTAAGTACCCTTTCGCTGTATAAATGCACACGTGACCATGGAGACGACAATTTAGAGTTCGCCAAATAAGCTCATCATCAAAATGACCACCATTAGCATCGCAAAGCCTGCTGATACAAAACACACCTGTCAGTTAACGCAAACTGGGGATGCCCCGAGCATAGACAGTTTTTTCTACACATTGCCGTAATAGCGTCCAGACCGGAAAGCCAGGGCAATATAAAAATATACAAATGTGTTACATTATGTGATATCATATTGTATGGCTTGTGCCATGATTAAATAAAAACCGCGAAGGGTGAGTCCCACTTTTAATTAGGTTAACTGACCAGCATTTCTATGTGTCATAGCCATCAAGTATACCAGCCATGCTTGCATGGACGAAATGAGCGAAACTACGGCCTGAACTAAGTTCCTTACCGACGACCAGTAATAGCCATCTATCTTAAAAGAAACTTACAAATGAGGTTGAAGAATTATCCACTAGTTTCCTCGCGGGTGCGTCGCGCATAAGGAATGGTCATAGCCAGCCACGTCGAAGGAACGATTCCCCTGACCAACCTTTGAAAATCGTCCAAAATTTGCAATCGGCCTGGGCAATAATCTCAGTTAATTCTACGTGTTCGCAAGGTAAAATGCTATTTCCAAAAAAGTGTTCGTCCTGGGTAACTCTCCAAGATAGCGCGGCGGGCATTTTAAACTCATTGGAATCATTGTTCTGACGTTTGGTCTCGTCTGGTGTGCTAGATTTGCTGGATTACACTTACAAACGCATCAGACGAGGACGGAAGCCCATCTCAGGAGTACGGACCCCTCCGCCCGTCCAGGTTTCCGGACACGTCCGCCCGCCCAGGGGTCTGAACACCTCCGCCGCCCGAGGAGTCGGAACACTTCCGCTCGCCCAGGTTTCCGGACACTTCCGCCGCCCGAGGAGTCCGAACGTTTCCTCCCGCCCAGGTTTCCGGACACTTCCGCCGCCCGAGGAGTCCGAACGCTTCCTCCCGCCCAGGTTTCCGGACACCCCGCCCGCCCGAGGAGTCCGAACACTTCCTCCCGCCCAGGTTTCCGGACACCCCGCCCGCCCGAGGAGTGCGGATTCTCCCGTGCGCCGCCGCCGTCCGTGCGGCCCTGTGATGACGCTCGTGTCACGCCCGGCTGCCAGCCTGTGGCCGTGGCCAGGCCCCGGGAATGCCGACTGGCGACGTGACCGGTACACCAAGTGATTGATGCTCGATGTCCTGGGCCAGGATGCTTGGGGCGCCTCTCCCCCACAGGCCATCGGAGAACGCTGGGAACGCCGGACGCCTGCCGCGCTTTTGTGTCGGACGTTAAACAGATGGCGCCGACAGTGATAAGAAGACAAGAAGATCAGATGAGACAGAATATATGTTTTGTATGCTTTGCACGACTTTGGGTTTAGGATCATGGCGCAATGTTTGGGCGCGGCGACGAAATTCGGGCAACGCGTGTCCACAGCGAGGCTTAACGCAATAGAAATATGTGTAAGAAATGGCACAAACAGTTTTGAAAACTTCAGCTGTGGTCTGATGAACAAACTATCAAAGAAAGCAAACTTTGCCACATATGACAACAAATGTCCAGAATTTCAGGCAGGCATTCGTCATTCACATGTAAAGGACCATGGTTGGCGGGTGACAGAGCCTAAAAATAGCAGCACAGTTTCTCAAGCTAAAGGGAAACCGGGCTTAACATATCCCACTTCCTGAGCACCGAAGGACGAAGGGAGTCGCTGTCCAGCCGGATGTATTTCGTCACCACTGGATATCGTGTGGGCGCGACAAATTATCACACTTGGCGAATGAATAAAATGCAACACGAGTGCCTTATGTGGCTGGCTGCCAATTCGTCCGTACCATTTCACTGCCAGTCCTTCTGTGCTGTCGTGATCTCGTGATACTTCGTTTCTTCACGACGTCGTCTTTTATTGAGTGCTTGTGCCCAAAAGCGGTCAAGAATAGATTTAACCCAAAATATCGCCCGTCGGTACATTTTTAACCTGCTTATAAGTTTGTACAACAAAACTTTCAAAAAAGCGCTTTGATTACCGAAAATTTCATGGCATCCTCAGTCGCAAAGATATTGCATTCCAAGAAATGTGGTGTCCGGTACAAGCTGGGCTAAGCCGCATAAGTCTTAAAACTCGAGTGAGACGTACTCGGTGTATGGCATTGCTCGTAAGATGCCTTAAGCCCTAGCGCAAAAGTAGCACAAATTAAATTGGGTACGCTAAAACGTGTATCTGTGTCGGTATAGCTGGAAGCTTAAAATTATCTACACTGGTGTTTCTAAACGACCATGCGCAGGTAATGCGTCATCAGCTGTTCATTTCCACGACGCTGTCATTGATTTTTTGCTGTCGTAGAAAAACTACATGGCGCCCCGCGTTCACCTGGCTAAAGTGAATGTCGCCGATTGTCACAACCTGCACAAATGGTAACTGATGGTAACCATGTTCATGTTCATGTTCATGTAACTGATGGTAACTGATGGTAACCAATTCACGCCTCCGTTCGCCAGCATAGACCAAGCAAGCACCACCAGCCGCAGTTTGCCCAACGTTCATCCCTATTTGCCCCAGAGCAAACGGTTGGGTCACAATGAGGTCATCCGGGTCAACATACCGAAGACAAGTCCAATGTTTGCGCTACACAAACAGCGAGTGGGGGCGAAATTATCCAAGGTGGTGAAATTACAATGGCTATCGAGCTGACTGGCTTCTCGTGTACATAACAGACAGTAGTTGGTGTGTTGACTTTGCGTTCCTTTGACCTTGTGCTGCACACTATCCCCTACGCCTCGTATTGAGCGGTGCGTCAACGTTAAGTCGCTGCTGCGCTGCGCCCCCTGGCGCGACCAGTCACTTCACGGCCACGCATCAGCCAGCTCGGTTCGGAAACCTGTTGTCCAGCTGCCGGCTGCGTCACTGGCGAAGCGCTCTGGCCGCCTGTGCAACACCATCGACGTCTTCAGCGCGCTGCTAAAACCGACGGGTCACGTGCTCGGACGTCACTGGAGCGCAGCAGTCTGCACGGCAGTCTCAGCATGCTGAACCACTCCCAGGTGCTGCGCGGAGTGCTGGTCGCCAGCTCGCTGCTGACGCTGAGCGGTCTGCACGTGGAGCGCAGCGAGGCTCCAGCCGTCTGGCGCGCTGCCCGCCTCCTGGCCCTGGCGTTGACGCTAGTCGCCGTCGCCACCAACACGGCCAAGGCAGTGACGGCGAGCAGCGCCAGCGAGTTCCTGAATGCTGTGACTGTAGCAGCGACGCTGTACCACGCGCTGCTGTTGCTGCTGCACCTGTCGCACCAGCGACGGCCGCTGCACCGCCTGCTGCGCCGTCTGACTGCACTCGAACGTGCCACCGCGATCTGCCAGCGGGCCGGCGACGGCTCGAGGTTCAAATATAGCGCTGTCATCATAATCAGCCTGACAATGTGCTCCGGTCTGACCTGGGTAGGTAGTTTCTTAGGCGGCGGTCAACTCCACCACCCCGTCTACCTGTTTCCGATACTGGTGCCTGCGGCGCTAACGGAGCCGCCTTGGTACTGGGTGGTGTTGGCCATCCAAGTGATCTTCGTCATCACGTCATTTAGCATGACGATCACGTTCGACTTGCTCCTCATCGGGTTTCAAAGCGCGATCGGCCTGCAGATTGCGCGGCTCACTCGATATGTCCACCAGTACATGCGCCGCGGCGGCGGTGGCGGCGGCGGCGGCGACGTCGACGGCCGCAGCGGCAGCGACGGCGACGGCGGCAGCGACGGCGCCGGTGACGAAGGCGCGGAGATTAAAGCAACAGCCGTGCTCGGCGGGGAGCTGGCCTGCATGGTCGCAGACCGTCCCGCCGCCTGGTACGTGAACGATTGCATTCCAGAGCCAGGCCAGCCCATTACCAGGGGTGTGGAAGACGGGCTGCCGGGGCCTGACCGGCGCTCCTCCTGGGAAGCCCAGGAGCTGTCAGCCGACGATGGCAGCCCCGCCCAAGCCCCGGTGCGTCTGCCGGAGCCACGCGACACGTCCATACTGATACGGCGGCTGTGTCTGCTGTCCAAGACGCACCAGGCGGTTCGGGCGCTCTCAGGAGAGGCGGCCGATCTCTGTGCCCTGCCCACCCTCAGCTTACACGCGAGCGTCATTGCCATACTGCTGGCCGGTGGCTACCTAAACATCACCATGTACCTTGCCGGCAGTGAAAAGGTATTTGAGTTGGTCGCCCTTACTCTGTTCTTGGTGATAGGCGTGCTCCGCCTGGCCACAGTATGCAGCGTGGGTAGCCATCTCATCAAGGTCAGCCAGCAGCTACAGGACTCGCTGGTCGGCGGCTGCTGGTCGCCGCGGCTGACGGCCGGTGCGCGCTTCCTCGCTGCAGATGATAATTGAGCAGACGCGTCGGCCGCTGTTGTTCGCGGCGCCGGCTTTTTCACCGTGCAAAAGGCCACCATGCTCTCTCTGCTCAGCTTTGTTCTCACCTACTTCGTCATCATGGTTCAGATGCGGGTTTAAGGCGGTCCGCGCCGCCACCATCGGACAGTTTCCTGACAGAAACGCAGTACGCGGTGAGCGTACTGCGTTTGTTCTCACCTACTTCGTCATCATGGTTCAGATGCGGGTTTAAGGCGGTCCGCGCCGCCACCATCGGACAGTTTCCTGACAGAAACGCAGTACGCTCACCGCGTACTGCGAGTGACACCACGAGTAACGTGTCAATTCTGATATCCTTGCCCATGCGCCCATGATTGACGTGATATTTAACCCGACATATGACAGCTTCAGTCCCACACTCAACGCTCAAGACAAACTTGTGTGCCAATCAAGATACCAACTCTCGATGACTAAAGGCATGCAACATGCGACCATTCCCGCAATGTGCACACTGATGCAGCGTAATGCGCCGCAGCAGTACGCCAGACGAGCTTCCTTAAACGGAACATTCCACATTTGAAGATATTGAGATAAGCATCACACACGATGGGAAAGCTTACCTGTAACTATTGGCAAGCTTTCAAGATTAAAAAACGATCCTAAGTAGCAAAATTTCAAAGGTTGTAAAGATGCACCCCATTACGTCATCGTCTGATGGCGTCATTGAATGGTTTTGTGACGGCAGCAATGATTGGCAGCATTTGACAGCCAGGCCTAAATAATACCTCGAAACGCATAAAAACTGACGCCGGTCAGCCATTCTTATCGCGAGCGCTGCGTTGGGTAGCGAATTAGTGGATGTCTGGTTCTGAATTTTTCTGTCTAGGCACTGGTCGTTAGAAAGGTTTTGGTGGCCTGCTTGACATACGCAACGAAGAGATCGCCAGCTTTTATGGCACATTGATAATATCAAAGCACGATATGCTGTGAAAACTGTACTATAGTGTCATGAATCTCTTACCGAAATCCGCCAAGGACTGTTGAGGATATTCATACTGTAGTGTCTACCTGTCCTTACCTGCGGTGCCGTAGTCGTGATATCGATATCATGTGATGTACACGGTAGTTGCTTCATTATGTGTAATTGGAAATGCAGTTTCACGTAAAAATAAACAAGTCTGTAACATTGTTCTGAATTCATTGTCAAAAAATTGTTATTGCTATGGTAAAGATGGTAAGGTTGAGCTACCAAGAATGTTTTTCTTGCTTGGGATTAGTTATACAATTACTAGTTAACCCTGATATAACCACTGTGGTGTGACAGCATGCTCGCTAGTGATATTCCTTAAGCATTGTTAAATCAGTTATTACCAGTGATTCATAAATTATAAGCTGTTATCTCACAGACTTGGCAAAGAGCAGTCATCCAATGTGGTACATTGTGTAATGGCACGGCTCAACAGTGTCATGGTGGCACTACCTCAGTGCTGTACTGTGGCATGGCATGAACAATGATATGGTTTCTGTACCTGTATCTGTATTTCTGTATCTGTATTCTGTATCTGTACCAATCCCTGCTGCTTTCATGCTTAAGTCCATCATGAAAGAAGGCTCAAGCGTGTATTCTCGTATTAACTCCGCATCTGACGTATGACTGACCAAAAACACCGGATATGGGATACAAATCACTTTCAGCAAAGCACACAACCAATAAGTGACATCACCTGGTCAGCCTTTTTTTGGCATCAACAAAACGTAGGTGACAAAGATGCAAACATGTCTTCCGCTCCCACAGCCCTGCAACATGCTGGGGCTACCAGCCTGCTTCACTCAACAATAACAAAAAAAGATTACATGCAGTGATATGACACTGTAAACCTGGCAACCGTACACAAGGATGGAGACATGACAAGCGCATGTAGTCATGGTTAGATGGGCAGAATACAAGGAAGTGATGGAGCTGCCAGTACACGGAAGCGTCATGATGAAAGTAGTATTAAGGGCTATCCAAGAAACCAGCAGCAATACTTGCCCAGCTTTCTCAGCACCCATCATCTCATACAAGTTGCAGTGACTATGGCATTGGTGACTGACAAGCAATGCTTGCCTGCATACAAATTTCAGGATTCTTAAGGGAAAGACAGCTTTGCAAAGCTGAATCATGTGAGCCTACTGCCAAAATGAACTGCTAATATAATGGCATGCAATAGATTAATTACATGCTGCAATACTTCAATAGGCTTAAAATGTTGGCAAGATCATAATGAAGTAGCAAATGTCCTCTGTCCACCCCTGCAACAGAGGTGTTGGTGTTTCTTTCAGTTTACTAGCAACACTGCCTTGTCACGTTCAATTAGAAACATAAAGAAAGAGACAGGTATCGACTTTCACATTTTATTGGGGGTAGACTTAATGAATATCCAAGCAATGCTCTCTATCAGAAGTACAAACCTCGCACGCCTACCCCACATCACATCAAAATCAATGCAAGCCAATGGCGCGCACCACCAGGGATCACACCCATTTCAAGCGCCTGATTCACACTCTGAAGTCAAATAAGTGTGATCCCACACTTTTACAACCCCGCGGGACTAGCAAATTGCAGGTTTTCTCGCAATTTTTGCTGAGGTTTTCGTCTCTAACAGCGCATTTCACCGTGAGCTCCTTTCAAAACAAAATCCCAACGGGGTTTTATGGTAACGCAGCTCAACAATTTGTACTTAATGGACACAATTTTTGTTCAAGTTTTGAATTTGTCGTACAATATATGTTAGATATGTAGTCAAATATATATCTTGAATTACTGCAACGTTTCCATAATTTTATCATGTCTGGCTAACCCATATTCCCTTGCAAGATTCTTTGCTCCGGTGTACAAGGCGCCAGCCGAGCTGTCTGTAAGAAATGCCTGAGTAGAAGAAGAAAGAAAACTCCGGCAGGAGAAAAGGCTGAGTCGCCATTGCCTCTTGTTTTTACAACATTCGGGAGAGCGCTATTCTTTTTTCGGTACTGTGCTTTTTTGCAGACAGTGGAGTTCTTTTTGTAACTTTGGCTCATGGCCAAGATATGAGAAAAAAACGCTCCGTTAACGACGAATGCTGCGCAACCTGAAAGTGCTCACGCTTACGTTCGCGACACGCATTCAGCAGTGAAATCTTACAACCAATCACCTTCCGCGGATTATGTCATATGTGCCGCATCATCGTTTTTGCAAATGTATCCGCTGCCATGCTGTTTTTGACCATAAGCAGAAACCAACTTGTAATATCACGGCGATCGTATGACGTTCCTATGACATCATCAATGCGAAAGTGGCTTTGAAATAGTCCCTCACTACACCTTTTCCCACTTTTGCAGGCGTGTATCTCAGGAACCAGAGGGCTTTGGATCTTAAAAGGGCGTAGCCGTGAACTCCATCACAAGGTCCTCAAGATGGCCATCTCAGTTCAGAACCCCACATGAAGGTGGAAAATTCCCTTTAATTTCGCTTGCAAAGAAACACCGTATCCATCCCAATGGTGAAGGTAGCTTTTCGTGTGCATACCACGGCAGGCAACTCTGGTTGTGTGTGCCGTTTGTCTCCAGTGACAAACAGCGATTTCTTGTCAGGTGGCGTTGCTTCTTTCGCAATCTCGTGTTCCCGTTCTCCCGCTTTCTCGCTTCTGCTCTTTCACGCTCTTTGCCGTCTACACTCAGATATCTCACTGTATTGCTTTTTACTATCCTGGTTAACGCGAAAAGACGGACGGTTTTCGGCGACAGCAATCGGACTGGGGGGCCGAGATGTGTGAGTCGTAATCACACAAGTTTGGGGCTAACCTTACGTAATTCGAGACAGCCAGCAGGGACGTTTGCATGCTCTGCAGCTCCTTTGAAGTCAGTGAAATGTGATCCGGTGATCTGACTAACAGACTACTGCTAACAGAAATAGCCATCTTGAAGGTCGCTCGATGCAATTCAACGCCGTGGCCTTCTTAAGACCTAAACCCCTTTTTTCTGAACCACACGCCTGCCAAGGTGTGTAGACGACTATTTCGTGAAGACTTTGCAAGGCCACCAAGGCATTCATGACGCAAGATAACAACATTTAAATCATGCCATTTCATTGGGCACGCGGTGATCTATGCGAGGTAAAATATAGCTATCAAGTCGTTGATATCTGGCGTTTGTGAGCAGGATTTCCAGTAGCAACGGCCGACAATTGGCCCACGATTAATGTTTTGCGCGGTACGATGAAGTCATCAATGGCGGTTTAAGGAGCATATTTACTAAACAAAGAACCTGTGTTGCCTAGAACAGACTTTTCCACTTAAATTACCAATTGTGCTTTTTTCATCATATCTGGTGCTTGCTTCAATGCCTTCAAATGTGCAACATTATCTTTAAGGTTCAAATGAAATAGAACGCTTTATAAATGCCTCATTTAAAGGGAGTGAATGGAGATATTGAAGCAGACATCAGATAAGATGAAATAAGCTCACCTGTATCTGTCAGTACACTTCTACGTGAAAAAGGCTGCTGTAGAGAACACATGTTCTTTGCTTAGTAATATGCTATCTATAAATCACTGTTTGATTATCTCGTCGCACTTTGCATAACGTTGATTAGGAGCTAACTGACGTCGGTTACGACTGGAAATCGTGCTTACGAACGCCAAATATGAAGGACTTGACAAGTCTATTTCACCTGGCATTGATCGCCACATGGCCAATGGAATGGCATGATTCAAATGACGTTCTTATGGCGTCATAAAAGCCTGGGTAGTTTTGAAGTGGTATTCACGAAATAGTCGGTACGTCTTCACAGGCATGTAGCTCAGAAACTAGAGGGGTTAGGTCTTCAGACTGGAAGGGTTGTGAACATCTATGAATTATCTTCAAAATGTGTGTAGAAGTTCAAGTCCCCATACATTACCCTTGACTACCGGATGACGTGTCACTGCGTCGCCCGCCAGTCCACGAAGCTCATTCTAGCAGCAGCCGCAACCGTGCCTCTGAACAGGGTAGTGCCCCCGCGTGCCATGGCCGTGTCCATGGCGGAACAATCACGGCGCCGCCGGACGGCCTCGTCCTAGTGAGAGCCCTCGGACGAACGGCCAGCCCGAATCCCACCGGCGGCTCACGATAGTCGACCAGTGTCCGGGCGTGGTCAGACGTCGAGTTTGGTTTATTAATGAGGCCAGGCACTGTCACTAACATTCATTTTAACTTGCAAAACTTATTCCATGAAATCAGATGGTCACGCAACAAGAAGTATGCATTATAGCTGCCCTCAAACGGCGGACAAATTGTGTAACTATTCGCCATCTGTTTTGAGATTTTTACAGGCTAACTCCGGAGTCTATGGCACTGAGTTACGTTCAAGGATTTGGACCCCAAAGGAGCCGTGGTGGGCACTGGAATCAGTTCGACAAATTCAGTGCGACCTATGAACGAGCTAGAAATTATGAAGAGGGATCTCACGCGAACCAGAATCACGCCAATGACCATGCCGGAAGTCCCGCCAGAACCAGGATCCTACCTGATCCGCTTGTTGGGCCACAGAGCCAGAACCCTGCGGCTCTCACAGATCCAGCAATGCGGCAACCGTAAAGTTATGAGTTAAAAACCGATGTCTCATAAGCCTTTTTTTGTCTCGTAAGCCACATTTTGTGATATCGCTTTCTTTAACAGAATGTCGCCTACTATAAATCCAGAGTAAGCGCACACATCCAACGAAATGCACTTTTACCATGCAGATGCAGATATAGGAAATAAAATGCATAATGGTTTTCTCAACGTCACACGTAATCATTTTCATACACAAGTACCACTACCAACATATGCAACAAGGCATATCAGAGTATATATTTCAACGTTTTTTCAGAGCGTTAACATTTTTACGTTTTAATGGAACAATTTGAGCCGCAACTAGAGGCATACATTTTCCAGCGTGTCACTTTCCACACCACCCGTTCGGGACCGGCGGAGCTTCCCGTCGGAGCGTGGGACAGCGACCAAGCAGCTCATGGTCAGAAACTCGTCCCTCCCGCCGAGCCAAACATAACCATTAGGCCGAGCTGAGAGATGAATGCGGACCCTGCCGACGCTCCAGCCGATCAGCCCGCAACGAGAAAGCGGCGGGGTAGGGCGCCGCGGATAAGGCGACACTGGCGACAACATGCACGTGTGAGTCGGCAGGCCCTATCCTTACCGGACCATGGACGGCTGGCCATGCGGCCCTTACGGCCCGGCCCTATGTCTCGTGCGTACTCCCGTAATAAAAAAACTGGGGGGGGGAGGGGTATCACGCGTTTCGTTTATGTCTGAGTGATGTCCCAGCTGACGGTTTTCGTTGTAATGGTTTCACGTGGAAGCGAGACGGGAGGTAATTTGGCCAGGCGGCGACAGGGTGCCCGCGCCCGGCGTGGGTGGGCAGGGCGTCCGAGGCCGGTGACGCGCGCTTCGGCGCGGCCGCTCGCTCGTTAGTCCGCGCCGATGCTATCTTGGTTTTGCCGTTGGATGCGATCAGGTGGAGCCGCAGCGGCTCATCATGGCCCTCGCTGGCCACGCGACGTGGCAAGGCGTGGCGTCCGGGCCGCGCCGGTATGTCCCTGAAGATCTGTGGCTATGGCGGTAGTCTGTTGGCTATTTGGCTGATTTGTCCTTTCTTGTGGCCTTGATTTTCCCGACAGCTCGGAGTGACTGGACCCTCACGGAGTCCCGTCCAAAGTGCATGCACGGACTACCTCACGAGCACGCTGTCTTCTCCCCATTCGTTGTTGATTGTTTTGCCGTAGGCCGATTGACTGGTTGGTCTCGTATGACGTCCGCGCACGTTTAGGGTTTCCTTCCCTTAGGTTAGTCGTGGTCGTGACCGAAGGGCGATAGGCGCGGAGCACGCCCAAGCAGGGCGGCCCGACTATGGCCAGGATTGAGGAGTCAGAGGACCGCAGTCTTGCTCTTGCCCAGATGTATGTTTGAGGGCAGCGCGACTCGAAGGCACGGTTTCGCTCTTTTTCTGGACTAAGAGACGGTCGACTCGTTTCGTTGTCTGTTACTTGACCTCAGGCGTGACGGCATGAAAGGGCATAGGTCACGGTATGGCCAAGGATCAGCGGGGACCGTTCGGGATGCCGGATTATGCACGGCGGTAGCTGGGTCCATCCGTTGGTGTGCAATGCCTTGAGATAGAATAGGATACAGCCGTATTGATATACTTTATTGATAAGGTGCTGACATATTTCCGGTTACAAATAATAAAGAAAGCAACCACTGTGCACATCGCTGTATTACTGTATTGATTATTATTATATTACTTCGTTAACACTGCATTGATAAGGTCCAGCGTGGTGTGCGTCAGGCATTATGAGCTCTTGGTGGCCGGATGTTCACGATGGAAAGAGGTCCCACCATCGACGCTCATAGGAAGGGCGACAAGGGACCGGATTGCCGGACAGGCCAGGCAGGCCGACTCTCCAGAGCGTGCTGGCCAAGGAGACCGTAAGGCGGGAACGCAGGTCACGCCGGGCGCTCGCTGTGTACTTCCAGGCATCTGAGGGTCGCGCCGTGGGGCGATGCCTTGCAAAGCTCCCTCCAGCAGGCTGAAGGCGAGGGTGCAGAGACGCCGGAGCCGGCGTCTCAGAGCTGGATAAGGACGCTGCCTAAAGCGCGTTTACGGCAGCGGAAACCTGCAAGCGGTGGGCGTGGTCGAAGGAACAGTGGGCCGCCCCACCGTGGACAAGACGCGGGGAGCATCGTCCTAATAGGGAGCCGCCACCCTGGAGATCAGGCGAGGAGACAAGCCGTCTTTCAGCTTCGGACGCCTGACGCCGGTCCAGCAGCTGCGTCGGTGCCGAGCTGATGAAGTAACCCAATATTTGTTAAAGGAAATGTTTCACATTTGAAGATATTGAGATAAGCATCAGATGTGATGGGAAAAGCTTACTTGTATCTATTGGTAGGCTTTCAAGGTTCGAGAACGACCCTAAGTAGCAAAAGTCAAAGTTTGCAAAAATGCGTCCCATTACGTCATTGTTTGATGGCGTCACGAATGGTTTTGTGATGACAGCAATACCTGGCAGCATCTGGCAGCCAGACCTAAAGAATACCTCGAAACGCACGAAAGCTGACGCCAACCGGCCATTCTCGTCGCGGGCGCTCTGTTGGGTGGCGGACTAGTGAATGGCTTGTTTGTATATTTGTTGTCTTGGTACTCGTAAGGGCAGCTTTGGTGGGCTGTTTGACATACGCAATGTAGCGATCGACAGCTTTTAGGGCAGGTTATTAATGACAAAGCACGATATTCCGCGAAGACTGTCATATTGCGCCATGAATCTCTTACCGAAACCTGCCAAAGACTGTTGAGGATCTGAATGCTGCATTGTCGACTTTTCCTTGCCTGCAACGCCGTAGTCCTAACATTGATATCATACGACGTGCACAGTAGCTACTTCACTGTTTGTAATTGGAAATGCAGTTGCGTGCAAAAATCAATAATTATGTAACATTGCTATGAATTGATTGCCAAAACATTGTTATTGTTATGGTAGTGTTGGACGACCAAGAATGTTTTTTCTTGCTTAGGATCATTTAAACAATTACTAGTTAATCCTGATCTAACCATTTTGGTGTGACAGCATTCTTGCTGGTGATAGCCCTTGGCCATTGTTGAAACAGCTGTTACCAGTCATTCATAAATTACAAGCTGTTATCTCATAGGCTTGACAGTGTCATTGTGGCATTACCTCAGTGCTGTACTGTGGCATGGCATTATGAACAATGATACGGCTTTTGTGCTGCAATCCCTGCTGCTTTCAAATAAATGAATCATGAAAAGATGGGTCAAGCATGCATTTTGGTATAAACTCCGCATCTGACACATAAATGACCAAAAAGACATGACACAATATACATATCACTTTCAGCAAAGCACACAACCAACAAGTGGCATCACTCGCTCAGCCTGTTTTGGGAATCCACAAGACATAGGTCACAAAGATGCAAGCACGTCTACTGCTTCCACAGCCATGCAACATGCTGCAGCCATCAGACTGCTTCACTCATAGATATTGTTCACACAGGTAATACCACAGCATAACAAGAAAATATTACATGCAGTAAAATAACACTGCAAACTTGCTGACCTTGCACAGCGCTGGAGACAAGCCAAGTGCATGTAGCTATGATCAGATGAACGAAATGCAATGAAGTGATGAAGCTGCCTGTGCACACAAGGCTCATGACAAAAATATAAACATACAACAACGGACGCATAACTCAGGAACCAGAGGGTTTGGGGTCTTGAAAGGGGCATGGCCGTGAACTGCATCAAAATGTCCTCAAGATGACTGTTTCAGTCCAAAACCCCATGCAAAGGTGGAAAATTACCTTTAATAGGGCATGGAGGGGGTTTTGTATGGTGCTTCAATGCGTTAAATAAATTTCGCTGGGCTTAACGGGGACTCACCCAGACGGGTCAATTATAATGTCAGGGCGCTGAATAAAACAGGGGGTGGGGGTCCCATCAGTGTCTGAGCCAAGAATGAGTGGGGTGACGTGGGCGCCAGCTATGTGTCTGCTTGGAGTGAGTGTGCTGGGGAGTCAAACGCATAAAGTCTGTGTGAACCAGTTTATGCCGAGAGGGGCTTGCAGGACTGCTACCCAGCAGGTCCTTGCCAGTGTAATTCGCCGGTTGTATGGGGCTCGCTGCAAAGTTGGGCGTGTTATCAATGCATCTGGTTCCGTTTTAGCCGCGTTTAAATATTATCATTAGCTAAAGGTTGGAGGTGGAATACTGTGGTCAAGGACGCATAGCCAATACGGAGACAGCCGTTCGTGGTACTTGACCGGACCTACTGTCCCACCAATGCCCCGGTCACGCGCTTCATCCTAGTTCTTTGGCTCACATGAGTGCGAGTTGATGTCGGGTGTACCGGAGACACGACGTGCCGTGTCGTGCGCTGACGTCATCGGGCTCGTAAGCTGACCGATGGCTTCCTCAGCATAGATTCGCTCGTGTGGGGGGGCGCGACGGCGGCAGCCGGCGGCGCACAACATCCAGCGGCGGCCTGGCAGCAGCTCAGCGCACGCACCTCATCACAGAAACCCCTCGCACAAAATGAAGGGCAATCATCACATGCCTAAAAGGATAATTAATTGGTTCTCTGGTTCGCAACACCCCGAAAGCCATATGCGCGTAAACCCGCAAACCGCAAAAGTACGTGTGTGTGTACACGAAAAGTACGTCAAGGAGCACGCCAGCTGCCTTGTCCCGTACAGCTGTGCATGACATCGTGGGATTACCTTCGCCTCGGTTAACGCCGCCTGTAATGAACTAGGTGTTTATTCTGTATGCATATGCAGTTGTGGCCTCAGCTGATTGCATATTTGCATCAACTGGTGACGTCGAGTTGATTTTAAATCACGAATAAGATTGTTACCTTCTTGACCACTGTATCATCTTTTTGCCATTTTTACCCATACAAATTGTTTGCACTGACACCAGAGACCGCACTGCTGTTCCTGGTTTAAGTTGACCGTGAGTCTGCAAGATCCTGATCTACGGAGGGTGTTTGTGACCGTGAGTCAGCAGGTGTTTGTTGCTGCATTTAGCACACTTCCTTCGGACAGATGCCGCACCCACGCTCCGAAAAAATCTGAATAGTTCGAAACAAACATCACACACCACATCACCTTAGATACATGCACAGCACAAAGAGAACGGCAACAATAACCCTCAGTTAGTATATCCCCTGTCGATCGGCTGTTTGACCATTACATCCTTTGTTCAGTTAGAGCAACATGCTCTCACTGAACAGACGAGGAATCTGTGATGAATCCGATTTCCGTTCGCGGATCTCAGCAGGTAGTACAGGGTGCCGATGGGGTACGGGGGTATACCGACACGAATATCTGGGGTCTGCCATTTGAAACAGTGGTGAATTTCAGTTCAGTGGCAGCCAGATCAAGTGTGATGGCGGCAAGCCTGCGGGTTTGCGCGCGGTAGCTTCGCCACATTTCTCCGTCGAATCGTCTAAAATTTGTAGGTGCAAAGTTATGCCAGCGAGTTGCGGTGGCGGAGACGACAGAGGGCTTGGCAAAGCGGAAGGAATGGAAGCCGGACGCGCGCTGCCCAGCCTGAACAGCTGGGACATAAAGAGCATCAGCTGATGAACCCCGTATGCAAACTAAAGCTCGAAAATGCATGGGTGATATATGTAACAAAAACGAAATTAATATAATCAGTCTCGTCCCGATGTTGCCGACACGTACAGCGCCGCGGTATCACCATCATTCAATAATGCCGACACGTACAGCGCCGCGGTCTCACCACCACTCAATATTTTGAAACAGCGTCGATGCACAACGGCGAAGCATCTCTTAAGTTGCGCCCTGCCGGATACCGGAAGTTGACTTTACCTCCTGCAGTTTTTTTTTAGCACAGGTCAAAACATACTATTGCAAGAACGCGAAATTCTTAGTTCGTAAGTGTCCATCAATGTGAAATCTTTAACGCAAATTTAGGGTTTTCTTTCACTAAGATCAATGATCTAGGTCAGTTCCAAGAGATCTCCCTCAAAATCTTTTGACCGCATATATTTCTTTAGGTCATTCGCCAGTGTTCAAACTTGCTGTAGTAAGAAGCCATGATAGTACCTATTGTTTACATCTTTTAGATTTTTCGGAAAATGTAAGTTCAGTGACCTGAAATCAGATAAAGATTTGCTACTTTTGCGTAAATAATTCAAGTTACCATTGTTTTGTATAGTTCTGCTGTTTTTATTATGCGAGCAAAAAGCACTAACGTCGATGCACAAACATCATATGGCCATGGAGCATATGGTCTTGGCCGGGATTATGAACAATCTCTATGGGTGCCGACTTTAATGGATATTCTTGGGCGCAGTATGCGAATACTTCACTGAAAACATCTTGTGATATCCTTCTAATGCATAATAAGTTAACATCAGGCCGTGTAAAGACATGCATGGCCATATGAGGTTATCCAAGGTCAACGACCTATGCTGCCAGTAGCAGGAAGACTAGATGAACGAGTGTAACGCACGCAACCACCTCCTTATCGTGCCTGTGACGCTGATCACGTATAATTTCATGTACCAACGTACCAGTTCTCAGTCTGGTACAGATACATTGCCGCACGTCGAAGGAGCTAAGTATAAAACAGTTTGCAATTTTGAATACTATTGGATCTACAAAACACTGTTTATGATGTTGCGACGTCATAAAAGTGTTGCACTGGTTGCATCGACCCAGTTAGCACTTCACATTGTTTCACTTGGATGGTTATAACTTTAACATGTCGTCAGTGTTTTAACTCACGTCAAATGCTTTGTTTACCAAATGTCTTACCTCAGGTCAAAGTTGAGGTCACCAGGGTTTATGCCATCAGATCACCACAGCTTATGTGCTTCTGATTAAGTTAATTTTATTGAGTGCAGCTGTTTCCAAAAACATTCCAAAAGTATACCTAAAGTTTTCCAGACACAATACTAGCTTAGGCCAACCTAGTGGTTACCTGAGTTCAAATTGAGTTAAATCTAGAAACCATCGAAATGCAAAACAAATAAAGTGCCCATCGGGTTTATGTAGCGAGCATCATGCTATTGTGTGACCAGAAATAGTGTGTTGTACATCTGCAGATACTCCAGGTCGTAAAGCTGTTGTCTACATTATGGTATGTTGATTAACCATGCCATGCTGCTTACATTATGTCTATACAACTTTAGTCGTAACAACCTGATAACAGACATGAAATTACACGTATCAGCTTCACAAACACGTGTCACACTGGCTCATCTAGCCTCTCCGCAACTGACAACATAGGTCATTGACCTTGAACGAACTCATATGACCTTGGATGTCCTCGCGTGGCCGATTGTGATCTCACAATGCATTAGAATTGAATCACAAGAGCATGAGAGTGTTCCAATTCTGCGTCGAAAATTGCCAAAGCAACTGCTTATTTTGAGCTCAGCATGTGTATAACAGAAAGCACCCATAGGTCTAGGTCATGACCAGGGCCGAGGTTACGTCTTCTGTGGTCATATGCTGGTTGTGCATGAATGTGAGTTAGTGTTCATATACATTGTGAGTACAATGTAGCACAAGTTCCCTTATATACAGGCAACAAATCTACACAAAGACACATGCAGATTTGCATTACTTAACAAAATATAACAAAACAGTTACCTCACATCAAATCAATGACATCGCATTTAAAAACTGAAATAAACAAACTGTAGGTACTATATCGTTATATTACTATTGCAAGTTTGAACAACAGCAAATGACCCACTGAACAAATTGTGCTCAACAATTTCTAGAGGCTGACCTCTTTGACCCGACCGAGGTCACTGATCTTGGTAGATTTGCACTTTCTTCAATTTTGCACGAAATCAAAACTTCAAGTTTGCACGAAGGATGCCAACATGAAACATGAATAACTACTGACAATTTCGTCTTGGTGCAAGCTTTCGTTTTTGACCCGTGCTAAAAAAAAACCTTGGGGAAATTAGCTTCCCATGGCCGAGGGCGGGTCAAAGGGATCATTCCACCTTTTGTGTACTTGTCATTGTTACATTAGACGCATGCGATTTTATCAGTGAAATCAGTTTTCTAGCAATCCTCCTCGACAGTCGAGAATTTCCATTTGAAATGGCCGATTCTGCGGGAGAAATTTCATTCGACCCTGAGGAAAAACGTCATTACACTCATCTGACTTTGAAATCTCACTCGGTATCAAGTAACACCGCCTGCCCTCGCTACGCTTTAAAAACAATGTTTCACATTTAAAGATGCTAAAGTGAGCATCGCATAGGAAGAATAAAGCTCACTGAAAATAAAGGAGCTTTTCGCCATTTTCTACCTTCCACTTATCGTAAGATCAGACGCGCACAGTTTGATCAGTGGCACCAGCTTTTTCAAAATATTTCTGAATAGCCCAAAACTTTGATCAGAAGGGGCCGCACCTGTGCCAGAAACCTCACTGGACTCCCAGTTCACCACTTTGGAAGAAATACATCTAATTTGCATTGTTTTTTCCAAAACTTTTTAATGTTTGCAACACACATGTGTCAACAGGGTTGTGCGATAAATGCTTCGAAAGCTTGAAGCACTGTGTTTACACAAAAAACATATGCGAACATGAAGCTATTAACTGAACATGACGGCGGTCGTGACCGAGCGAAAGAAGCTTAGCGCGATTATTGAGTGTTAAAAGCATTCGTTGGACTCAAAAATCATTGAAATTTATATCTTTATTAGGTTTTGACGCTTTTACAGTGACCAAGTGCGATAAGCAGATGTCACTAGTCATGAGGTTTCACTAGGGCATGTTTTTGAAATGTGCTGTAGAAATGAGACACTTAAACGATCAAAGCCTTTTCGTCCAGCTCCTGTTTCCTTGCGGATCAGGCAGGACGCGCAGGACCGTTGGCAATGGCCGTGGCCCATCCTCCAAGGAGCCCCGACCCGCGGCAGTGCGGCCCTTCCTCTTAACATAGAGCTCGCCCCCGCTGTGGGTGGGGCTGCACGACCTGGCGTACTGCCCACAAGGACGGCTCATGGTGCACGAGGCGGAGGTATAAAAACCGAGCCTCGTCGCTCACAGGCATCCAGTCATCTGTCTCATCACAACATGAAGGCCTTTGTAAGTACACCACGGAGCTCGGGAATTGCGCTGCACCGTGGAACGTCAATGCGATTGATTGTGGGACTATTCATGTGCTGTATGACTGTTGCCTTATTGACGAGCACTATGGAAATCTGCTGTTGATAGCTATGCGTAAAACATCCCATGCGTTTGGCGGTTAGCACCCAAAATGTTTCTCAATGTTTGCATCAGGTATGAGGACGTTTTACAGAAATCGCCGTCTGGAAACGCACAGTGTTCTTCCAATGATTTCAAAACATTGCTTCCCTGATGGTATTGCTACCGTGTATCAGCACCATGAGAGCATAATATGCCATAACATTTCAGCCCAATGCCGTGAGAAAACAGCGCAAAGCTGCTGTATTTCCGTTACTCCGCACGTGGCTGCATCCAGGAATAGGATTTTTAGCGATGTGCCCCCATGTTTCCATAAAACATAAAATCGGAAAACCCTTTTGTCGGCTGTAAGGCCTTTAAACACCGTTTGGTGAGTCGCAATTTCATAAACAGTCAGTGCTACAAATCAGGTGCCTGGTGTGCTGCATGTCGCTAAAACCGCGATCGCTTTCTCAACATGACCACTAAAAACCTTTAAAACGGTCCCAGTGTAAACCATCGCATGCTTTCTTTCACGCCCATCGCCGTTTTTCAGGTGGTGATTGCTGCACTAGCTGTGGTGGGCTCAGCTGCCCCCGGCAACTATGCCAACCACAGGAGTGCTGCTCTCCCCACTGGCCTGGATGCCATCGCTGCCCCCGTCGAGCTCAAGACCATCCAAGTGGATGAGGTCAAGTCTGCTCCTGTGACCGCGAACCACGCTGCTCTGACCTACTCGGCTGGCGCCATCGCCGCTCCTCTGGGCTACGCCGCCCACGGCTACGCCGCTCCCCTGGGCTATGCTGCCCACGGCTACTCTGCTCCTCTGGGTTATGCTGCCCACGGCTATGCTGCCCACGGCTACGCTGCCCCCGCCGCTGTGGCTGTGAAGGCTGCTGCACCCGTGGAGCTGAAGACCATTAAGGTGGATGAGGTCAAGTCTGCTCCTGTGACCGCGAATCACGCTGCTCTGACCTACTTCGGCTGGCGCCATCGGCTCTCCTCTGGGCTACGCCGCTCACGGTTACGGCTTTCCCCTGGGCTATGCTGCCCACGGCTACGCTGCCCACGGCTATGCTGCCCCCGCCGCTGTGGCTGTGAAGGCTGCCCCGGCTGTGGCTGTGGCTGCCCCCGCTGTCACCTACGCCGCCGCCGCCCCCGCCATCGTCCGTCAGGAGGTCGAGATCCCCGTCACCAAGACGGTCCACTACGCTGACCAGCAGGTCGTCACTGGACACACCACGAGCATCCACAAGCCGGCCATTGCTGCCCCGGTCATCGCTGCTCCCCAGGACCCTGATTGGCAAGACCGTCACCAACCCGGCCACCGTCAGCGTGCAGAAGTACGCCGCTGAGGTCAAGACCATCAACCACGTGCCCCAGCCGTACGATGTGCCTTACGATGTGCCTGAGCCGTACGCTGTGCCCACCCCCGTGCGCACGGCCCCCGTGGAGGTGAGGAAGCGCGTCTACGCCCCGGCCGTCCAGGCCGCCCCTGTGGCTTACGCTGCCCACGGCTACGCTGCCCCGGCTGCTGTTGCTGTCAAGGCTGCCCCCGCCGCCGTTGCCGTTCAGGCTGCCCCTGTAGCCTACGCTGCCCCGGCTGCTGTTGCTGTCAAGGCTGCCCCCGCCGCCGTTGCTATTAAGACTGCCCCTGTGGCCTACGCTGCCCCGGCTCCTGTTGCCATCAAGGCCTGCCCCCGCCGTTGTCGAGCTCAAATCCGATTACCTGCCCCCTGCCCAGGACTGATCATTGAACCCTTATCTACGTCACACATTCAGTGCTGCAATGCAGCTCATTGGTGGGAAGGATGAAGTTGCTCTCCTCCTGCGGCGTGCGGCTTGTGTTATTGGTGTGAGGGCGGCGTCAGCGTGTGGTGCCCAGACATGTTGTGATCATCTTCCTCAATATACTTTCATTTCCCATCGTCTCCGTGTTTCACAGTAACCATGGTTTGTGGTTCCGCACATTTTCTCAAGATGTAAGCACTTCTTGTGTCTGACTTACACATCCGCGAAGATGTAACGACTATTTTTTGGACTATGTCACCATCAATCAGGCACTCTTGACATCACAAAATCGTCCAGTCATATGCTGTCATTCTGTTGGTCATTTCGCAAGTGCGGGAAAGTAAAATACAGTTGTCAGGGTCGCTCATATCTGGCGTTCGTGAGCATAATTTCCAGATATGGCGGCCGCCAATTAGCTCTCAAGCAATGTTTTGCACGGTGCGACTGACGGGAACAAATAATGAAGCATTGAGGAGCCATTTGCTTAACAGAGGACTTGTGAAGTCTAGAGCAGACTTATTCTTTTAAAGGTGTGACAGTGGTTATAAATGAGCTTATGTCTTTATATCTCATGCTTGCCGCAATATCTTCAAATGTGGAACATTCCCTTTAATGCATGAACTCTGCTCTTTTTGCCGTCCCAAAAGGCGTACAATGAACATTAAGTTATCCAGCGTTTAGATGCACGTAATTAACATCAGCCCCACGTCGTTGCGTGCTAGGAACGTGCGTGAAAAGCCGGTTCTACTCGACATAGGCGGTGTGATGTCTGTCATATGCATGCACTTCACGCTAGCTTTCGGTTGTACCATATTTGATAAGGCATACAGGATGTCTCTGAGGTTTGCGCAGGTTCGATATTTCATGCTGTTATTCACGCAAATTTCGAGCCACCGTAAAAAAGCGTATACGATTTCGGAGCTACGTCGCAGATGATTTGTAGTTGTCCAGAGAGCGAACTTGCGGCAGTGTTAAAATAAATCCGTTGGCCAGTTTGATACCAAGGTAATGTGCCGAATAAGAGATAATGTGTTCTATAACATGTGGACTGCATCATGCAGACCAATATGCCGAATAATTGTGACATTATCATACCAACGGGGGTTATCGTTTCGTTTGCAAGAAAACCGAGGAGTGGGCTGCTTACTTGCACAGTCTTTCCGATACGATTGGTGAGATAGCGATGACATGATAATCCAGAGGCTCAGGTGACACTGAAGGGAGTTCCAAAATCTTTGAAATATTTGAGTTAAAAAAAGATTTATGAGGACTACTGCGCATTACACGTGCCACAAAGTGGTAGAAAACAGCCTATTGAAACGGCGGACGTTGTCGGTAACCACCAGCTACAACTATATCTGCCATTGAGCAACCAAAGGACAACGGGCGCAAGCGCACAATATATCAAGTCAACAAGATTTTCAAAATTTCACGTCAATGACGCACAAGGCTGCTTCAGGCACGGCATTTGCATTTAACCATGCCTTGCATTCAACAGCAAGTTTCCTCTGCTTTTAGCGCCTTCTCGCAGCCGTGTCTGCAGTGAAAGGAATCACTTGCATCCTTGGTATCACTGGTGAGCGGGACGTGATAGCCCGAAGTGTAGCGATGTTTATTAGCACTGTCAAGCTACGAGCTCGTGAGAAATTATTTTTTTGCCTTATTAATCATAAGTTATCAGTTTGATCACATTCAGCCTCCATATCATCGACATTGTGTTTATCAAAAAATCTTGATCGCTATCTGGAAAGTTGGCCTTTTGGATTCGATCGCTTGACACTGTGAATTAATTTTAAGCAGTAACTTGGGCCGTTTGGCAGTACAATTAGGATTTTTTGTCTCAGTCTGATTTCAAATTCACCAATGCCTTTTCAAATAAAGCAACACAAAAGGATGACTCTCGTCCAGCAAACGCAATTTTTGAGTTTTCCAAAACTGGCCATGCGGTGCTGGCGACATGCAATGACGTTTCTTTAAACTGAAGGACAGTGCAGAGACGTGATGGACGACATCTTGCGAAAGTAGACATTCTAGGTGCAAACTTATTGAATTTAGTGTCGCGAGACCTATGGTCGGGGGCGGGGAAGGATCTTAACTTTGGGGGGGGGGGCTAAACCGTTCTTCTAGAATGTTATTTAAAACGTCTAGTGGCTCTCCCACCCGTATCCAGACGTGCATATATATATATATTATATATATATATATATATATATATATATATATATATATATATCTATATATATGGAACATACTCGGGTAATAAGAAGTAGTAAACACTTGATGGCAAGGATAGCAGTCACCGTCATTAACGTAGTTGTGAACGTTCGATACATCGTGTACCATCATCAGAACGGCTACAAAGGTAGAGATCGATCAATTCACAATGAAATATAAGAACTTTAACCTACATCGCTTGACGTAACAATGGTCATCGTGAACAGAATTTAACACGACAATCTGTGCGCAAGGACTGAAAAAGCTTGAAAAATACAGAAAGCACGCCGGGAAATATATTTGACTCAGTATGAAAAGGTGTCTTGAAATCTGTAACGGGTATATAGACCAAACAATATCAAACGGCAATTTTTTGTTTGTGATATGAGGCGATTCTAAAATTTAGGATCGGGAGGATTGCCGCAATGCCGTAACACAAAAAAAAATATTAAAAAAAATACTTGGAATGGTTTGTGTGGGCGACTGCTTTATAGTAAATGATAAGCATAGCTTGTTGCGTGTACCCTGAACCCGCCACCCAAGTCATACCGTCCAGTTCAACGGATAATTTTGTTTCCTCCCTTGCGCCAGACAGGAATACGGAGGGTTTCACTTGCCGCCACACGCTGTGACACGTCCGTCCCGGGCCAGGGTGACCCTTGTGGTCAGTTGCCAGCTGACCTTTTCATCATCGTTGGGCCAGACAATGTGACCACTCTGAGAATACCGAATGGGCTGGTGTTTTGGGGGACAGAGAGCAGGCCGGGCTGCGGAACGTACAGGCTGGTGTTGTGGGGGACGGAGAGCAGGACGGGGTGCGGCACGCACAGGCTGGGTGTTGGGGGACGGAGAGCAGGACGGGGTGCGGCACGCACAGGCTGGTGTTGGGGGACGGAAAGCAGGCCGGGATGCGGAGCGTACAGGCTGGTGTGCTTCTCCAACTGTTCTGTTAGCAGTGAAAATAGTGTAACATTGCGAGTGCGTGTATTCAAAACGATAATTTCCCTGGCGTGACATCCGCGTGGATTTTTTCCGCAACTTTGCACGGATGGGCGCACGCAATGGCATTGGTGGGACGACAAAGCGCGCAAATTGGGAAGCCTCCGGCGCACTGTAAGAACTAGATTCTCAATGCCGAGAACCTTTTCTGGTTTTCAATGAAAAGTTTGCATCCACGATCAAAATGATGTACGTGTCAAAGGAAGCTGTCACAAATGCGGCCGCGAACCTCGGCAGTCTCTTCACCAACGCGGTGGCCGTAAAAGGGACGTTGAGACACCACAGATTCTGCCCGGTGGACCGGACAACACCTAGAATGGCAACAATCATCCACTGTCCAAAGATCATGAAAGCAGAGCGGTGAAGGTATTCAACACATTTGTCCAGGACAGACATTTTTGGGCTTCAATGTACGTGGCATTTCTTTGTTACCCAGCAAGGCAAAAATCCGTGCGACGCCATTGACGCCAAGCGAGCTTTATAACGTGCTTTCTCTCAGGGGCCTGTGGAAAACCATATTCTAAGCCTATGCACCGTTTTCTTCAAAATTCATCGGAGATGAGAAAGCAGTTGGATATATGTCTGCGCAGTGTGCGGTTAAGGGAGCAGCACAGATGTAAGACAATTAACAGTAACGAGAACACGGAAAGGAAACACAAACAAAATTAAAGAGGGGGCAGACGTCGAAAGATGTGGCTCTGGAAGAACTCAAGTTCTTAATTGCATTTCCGAGTAACATTATGTACGTAGATAAGACTGCCCTTAACCTTCTTTCTCGTATATTAACCGGAAGAATGGAGAGATGGATGTAATTATTTTTCCGCTTCATGCCTTCATGGAAACGAATAGACACAAAACGCAGCTATGATAAATGAGATCATAGACGGGTTGCGGTGCGGCTCCCAAATTGGCCTGAAAGACAACTTTTCTGGATACCTAGTAGTCGTTCGATGAGGATCTAGAGAACCAAGAGTGTAGAAGAGAATACTTTGTAGGAGAAAATGGTCATGCACTGCCAAGGTTCAATATTTAAAGATATTGAGCAAGCATCAGAAGTGATAAACAAGACCACTTAAAACTATCAGTATGTCTCGAAATGTTAAAAACTGCTCGAGACCACACGACCAGACTGTCTAGTAAATATGCTCAACAATACGTTATGGTTTGATAACATCATCGTACCTTGCACCACATTGACTGAGAGCTAAATTAAGACCGTTATATACGAAAATCGCGTTCACGGACGCCAGATATGAGCGACTTAGCGGGCGTGCAGTCAAAAAATTAGGGGGTTGAGGTTTTAAAAAGCACAGGACTGCTCTCTGCATCCGGTGATCTTCAACATAGCTATTTCAGTTCAAAACCCCACACAAATGTGAAACACTTCCTTGATAGTAATCGAAGTGTTCAGGTATTCACCATCAACACTGCTTTTAAAATAGCAATTATAAAAACGGCGGCGAATTGCCTTTAACTGCCAAGAGGCCAAAGATCTCAGCGTACTCGGTTTATCGCCTGTTTCCTTGCTGACTTGGCGCGAACGGACGTCCAGGACCGGCGCCGGTCGCCGTGGCCGATCTTCCAATGAGCCCCGAACCGAGGCAGTGAGGCCCTTCCTCTTTCACATAGAGCTCGCCCCCGCTGTCGGTGGGGCTGCACGATCTGGCGTACAGCCCACAAGGACGGCTCATGGTGCACGAGGCGGAGGTATAAAAACCGAGCCTCGTCGCTCACAGGCATCCAGTCATCTGTTTCATCACAACATGAAGGCTTTTGTAAGTACGCCACGGAGTGCGGAAATTGCGCTGCACCGTGCAACGTCAATGCGATCGATTGCGAGAGTATTCATGTGTTGTATGACTGTTTCCTTATTCACGAGCACTATGGAAATCTAGTGTTGATAGCCATGCGTAGAACACCCCATGTGTTTGGCGGTTGGCACCCAAAATGTTTCTCAATGTTTGCATCAGGTATAAGGACGTTTTACAGATATCGCCGTCTGGAAACGCATAATGTTCTTCCAACGATTTCAAAGTATTGCTTCGCTGATGGTATTGCTACCGTGTACCAGCACCATGATAGCATAATATGCCATAACGTTTCAGCGCGGTGCCGTGGGAAAACAGTGCAAAGCTGCTGTATTTCCCTTACTCCAAACGTGGTTCTATCCAATATTTAAGATTTTTAGCGATGTGCCCCATGTTCCCATAAATCATAAAATTAGAAAACCCTTTTGTTGGCTGTTAGGCTTTTAAACACCGTTTGTTGAGTCGCAATGTCATGAACAGTCAGTACTGCAAATCAGTTGTCTGGTGTGTTGCATGTCACTAAAACCGCGATCGCTTTCTCAACATGATCACTAAAAATCTTCAAAATGGCCCCAGTGCAAACCATCGCCTGCTCCCTTTTACACCCGTCACCGTTTTTCAGGTGGTGATTGCTGCACTAGCTGTGGTGGGCTCAGCTGCCCCCGGCAACTATGCCAACCTCAGGAGTGCTGCTCTCCCCGCTGGCCTGGATGCCATCGCTGCACCTGTGGAGCTCAAGGCCATCAAGGTGGATGAGGTCAAGGCTGCTCCTGCCCCCGTGGCGTACGCTGCCCCCGTGGCTTACGCTGCCCCCGTGGCGTACTCTGCCCCCGTGGCGTATGCCAGCCACGCCGCTGTGGCTGTGAAGGCTGCCCCGGCTGTGGCTGTCGCTGCCCCCGCCGTCACCTACACCGCCGCCGCGCCCGCCATCGTCCGTCAGGAGGTCGAGATCCCCGTCACCAAGACGGTCCACTACGCTGACCAGCAGGTCGTCACTGGACACACCACGAGCATCCACAAGCCGGCCATTGCTGCCCCGGTCATCGCTGCCCCCAGGACCCTGGTTGGCAAGACCGTCACCAACCCGGCCACCGTCAGCGTGCAGAAGTACGCCGCTGAGGTCAAGACCATCAACCACGTGCCCCAGCCGTACGATGTGCCTTACGATGTGCCGGAGCCGTACGCTGTGCCCACCCCCGTGCACACGGCCCCCGTGGAGGTGAGGAGGCGCGTCTACGCCCCGGCCGTCCAGGCCGCCCCTGTGGCCTACGCTGCCCACGGCTACGCTGCCCCGGCTGCTGTTGCTGTCAAGGCTGCCCCCGCCGCCGTTGCCGTTCAGGCTGCCCCTGTAGCCTACGCTGCCCCGGCTGCTGTTGCTGTCAAGGCTGCCCCCGCTGCCGTTGCCGTTGAGGCTGCCCCTGTGGCCTACGCTGTCCCGGCTCCTGTTGCAATCAAGGCTGCCCCCGCCGTTGTCGAGCTCAAATCCGATTACCTGCCCCCTGCCCAGGACTGATCATTGAACACTTATCTACGTCACACATTCAGTGCCGCCATGCAGCACATTGGTAGGAAGGTTTGAAGTTGCTCTGCTCATGCGGCGTGCGGCTTGTGTTATTGGTGTGAGGGCGGCGTCAGCGTGTGGTGCCCAGACATGTTGTGATCATCTTCCTCAATATACTTTCATTTCCAATCGGCTTCGTGTTTTACAGTAACCATAGTTTGTGGTTCTGCACATTTTCTCAAGATGTAAGCTTTTCTTGTGTATGACTTACACGTCCGCGAAGATGTAACGACTATTTCTTGGACTACGTCACCATCAGTCAGGCACCCTTGACATCACAATATCGTCCGGTCACATGCTGTCATTCTGTTGGTCATTTTTGCGAGTGCGGAAAAGTAAAATACCGCTGTCGAGCCGCTCATATCTGGCGTTCGTGAGCATAATTTCCAGATATAGCTGCCGCCAATTAGCTCTTAAGCAATGTTTTGCACGGTGCGGTGATGGGAACAAATAATGAAGCATTGAGGAGCCTATTCATAAAACAGAGGACATGTGAAGTCTAGAGAAGGCTTATTCTTTTAAAGGTATGACAATGGTTATGACTGAGCTTGTGTCCTTATATCTCATGCTTGCCGCAATATCTTCAAATGTGGAACATTCCCTTTAATGCATGAACTCTGCTCTTTTTGCCGTCCCAACAGGCGCACAACGAACATTGAGTTATCCAGCGTTTAGATGCACGTAATTAACATCAGCCCCACGTCGTTGCGTGCTAAGAATGTGTGTGAAAAGCCGTTTCTACTCGACATAGGCGGTGCGATGTCTGCCATGTGCATGCACTTCACGCTAGCTTTCGGTTGTACCATATTTGATAAGGCGTTCAGGATGTTTCTGAGTCTTGCGCAGGTTAGATATTCCATGTTGTTATTCACGCAAATTTCGAGCCACCGTAAAATAGCGTAAACGATTTCGGAGCTACGTCGCAGATGATTTGTAGTTGTCCAGAGAGCGAACTTGCGGCAGTGTTAATATAAATTCGTTGGTCAGTTTGATATCAAAGTAATTTGCCGAATAAACGATAATGTGTTCTATAACATGTGGACTGCATCATGCAGACCAATATGCCGAATGATTGTGACATCATCATGCCAACGGGGGTTATCGTTTCGTTTGCAAGAAAACCGAGGAGTAGGCTGCTTACTTGCACGGCCTTTCCGATAAGATTGGTGAGATAGAGATGACATGACAATCTAGAGGCTCAGGTAACACTGAAGGCAGCTCCAAAATCTCTGAAATATTTGAGTAAAAAAGAGTTATGGGGAATACTGCAAACATGCACCATACGTGCCACAAAGTGGTCGAAAACAACCTATTGAGACGGAGGATGTTGTCAGTAACCACCAGCTACAACTTCATCTGCTATTGAGCGACCAAAGAACAGCGGATTCAAGCGCACAATATATCAAGTCAACAAGATTTTCAAAATTTCACGTCAATGACGCACAAGGCTGCTTCAGGCACGGCATTTGCATTTAACCATGCCTTGCATTCAACAGCAAGTTTCCTCTGCTTTTATTGCCTTCTCGCGGCCGTGTCTGTAGTGAAAAGAATCGCTTGCATCCTTGGTATCACTGGTGAGCGGGACGTGATAGGCCGAAGTGTAGCGATGTTTATTAACACTGTCAAGCTACGAGCTCGTGAGAAATTATTTCATGCTGAAGCTATCATTAGAACTGGGGCAGTCCGCCTTATTTTGCCTTATTAATAATAAGTTATCAGTTTGATCAGATTCAAACTACATATCATCGACATTGTGTTTATCAAAAAACTTGATCGCTATCTGGAAAGTTGGCCTCTTGAATTTGATCGCTTGACACTGTGAATTAATTTTAAGCAGTAACTTGGGCCGTTTGGCAGTACAATTAGGATTTTTTGTCTCAGTCTGATTTCAAATTCACCAATGCCTTTTCAAATAAAGCAACACAAAAGGATGACTCTCGTCCGGCAAACGCTACTTTTGGAGTTTTCCAAAACTGGCCATGCGGAGCTGGCGACATGCAATGACGTTTCTTGAAACTGAAGGACAGTGCAGAGACGTGATGGACGACATCTTGCGAATGTAGACATTCTAGGTGCAAACTTATTGAATTTAGTGTCGCGAGACCTATGGTCGGGGGCGGGGAAGGATCTTAACTTTTTTGGGGGGGGGGCTAAACCGTTCTTCTAGAATGTTATTTAAAACGCCTAGTGGCTCTCCCACCCGTATCCAGACGTGCATATATATATATATATATATATATATATATATATATATATATATATATATATATATATATACATATATACATATATTATTCATTTGGAACATACTCGGGTAAGTAAGAGGCAGTAAACACTTTATGGCAAGGATGGCAGTCACCGTCATCAGCGTAGTTGTGAACGTTTCGATACATCGCGTCCAATCATCAGAATGGCTACAAAGGTAGAGATCGATCAATTCACAATGAAGTATAAGAACATTTAACCTACATCGCTTGACGTAACAATGGTCACAGTGAACAGAATTTAACACGACCTCTGTGCGCAAAGACTGAAAAAAACTTGAAAAATACAGAAATCACGCCGGGAAATATTCTTTTGACTCCGTATGAAAAGGCGTCTTGAAATCTGTAACGGGTATATAGACCAAACAATATTAAACGGCAGTTTTTTTGTTCGATATGAGGCGATTCTAAAATTTTACGATTGGTAGGATTGCCGCAACGCCCTAACACAAAAAAAGGATTTTTTAAGAATTATTTCGAATGGTTTGTGTGGGAGACTGGGTCTATAGTAAATGCTAAGCATAGCTTGTTGCGTGTACCCTGAACCCGCCACCCAAGTCATACCGTCTAGTCCAACGGATAATTTTGTTTCCGCCCTTGCGCCAGGCAGGAATGCGGAGGGTTTTACTTGCCGCACAACGCTGTGACACGGCCGCCCCGGGCCAGGGTTGACCCTTGTTGGTCAGCTGCCAGCTGACCTTTTCATCATCGTTGGGCCAGACAATGTGACCGCTCTGAGACATACCAAATGGGCTGGTGCTGGGGGACGGAGAGCAGGCCGGGGTGCGGAACGTACAGGCTGGTGTGCTTCTTCGACTGTTCTGTTACCAGAACAAATAGTATAACATTGCGAGTGCGCGTATTCACAACGATAATTTCCCTGGCGTGACATCTGCGTGCATTTTTTCCGCAGCTTCGCACGGAGGGGCGCACGCAATGGCATTGGTGGGACGACAAAGCGCGCAAATTGTGAAGCCTCCGGCGTACTGTAAGAACTAGGTTATCAATGCCGAGAGCCTTTTCTGGTTTTCAATAAAAGCTTGCATCCACGATCACAATGATGTACGCGTCAAAGGAAGTTGTCACATATACGGCCGCGAACCTCGGCAGTCTCTTCGCCAACGCGGTGGCCGTACAAGAGACGCTGAGATACCATACATTCTGCCCGGTGGACCGGACAACACTCAGGATGGCAACAATCATCCACTGTCCAAAGATCATGAAAGTAGAGCGATCAAAGTATCCAACACATTTGTCCAGGACAGACATTTTTGGACTTCAATGCACGTGACATTTCTTTGTTACCCAGCAAGGCAAAAATCCGTGCGACGCCATTGACGCCAAGCGAGCTTTATAACGTGCTTTCTCTCAGGGGCCGGTGGAAAACCATATTTCAAGCCTATGCACCATTTTCTTCAAAATCTATCGGAGATGGGAAAGTAATTGGACATATGTCTGCGCAGTGTGCGGTTAAGAGAGCAGCACAGATGCAAGATAGTTAACAGTAACGAGAACACGGAAAGGAAACAAACAAAATTAAAGAGGGAGCAGACGTCGAAAGATGGTGCACTGAGGAAACTTAAGTTATTAAGTGCATTTCCGAGCAACATTATGTACGTAGATAAGCCTGCCCTTAACCTTCTTCCCCGTATATTAACCGGGAGAATGGAGAGATGGATGTAATTATGTTTCCGCTTCATACCTTCATGGAAACAAAAAGATACAAAACGCAGCTATGATAAATGAAATCATGGACGGTTGCGGTGCGGCTCCCAAATTGGCCTGAAAGACAACTTTTCTGGATATCTAGTATTCGTTCGATGAGCATCTAGAATACCAAGAGTGTAGAAGAGAATACTTTGTAGGAGAAAATGGTCATGCACTGCTAAGGTTCAATATTTAAAGACATTGAGCAAGCATCAGAAATAATAAACAAGACCACATATAACTAACAGTATGTTTCGAAGTGTTAAAAACTGCTCGAGACAACACGACCAGACTGTTTAGTAAATATGCTCAACAATACGTTACGGTTTGATAACATCATCGTACCTTGCACCACATTGACTGAGAGACAATTTAAGACCGTTACATACGAAAATCGCGTTCACGGACGCCAGATATGAGCGACTTAGCGGGCGTGCAGCCCAAAAATTAGGGGGTTGAGGTTTTAAAAAGCACAGGACTGCTATCTGCATCCGGTGATCTTTAAGATAGCTATTTCAGTTCAAAACCCCATGCAAATGTGGAACACTTCCTTGATAATAATCGAGGTTTTCAGATATTCACCATCAAAACTGCTTTTAAAATAGCAATTATAAAAACGGCGGCGAATTGCTTGTAACTGCCAAGAGGTCAAAGATCTCAGCGTACTTGGTTTCGCGCCTGTTTCCTTGCTGACTTGGCGCGAACGGACGTGCAGGACCGGCGCCGGCCGCTGTGGCCGTTCGTCCGGGGAGCCCTGACCCGCGGCGGTGCGCCCCTTCCTCGTGACATAGAGCCCACCCCGCTGTGGGTGGGGCTGCACGACCTGGCGTACAGTCCACAAGGACGGCTCATGGTGCAGGAGGCGGGGGTATAAAAACCGAGCCTGGGCTCTCACAGGCATCCAGTCATCTGTCTGATCACAACATGAAGGCCTTTGTAAGTACGCCACGGAGCTCGGCAACCGTGCTGCACCGTGGAACGTTACATGCCATTGATTGTGAGAGCGTGCGCATTCTGTGGGACTGTTGGTTTGCTGCCGAGCCCCATGGAGGGTAGCCATGGAACGTTCCATATGTTTGGCGGCTGGGACCCAAAACGTCTGTCGGCTTTTGCATGGGAATGCGGACATTTTAAAGCAATCATCACATGAGAACCCCACTGTGCTCCCTATTACCGCGTACCGCCATCATGATACCGTGCTACGCCGTAAGGTTGCAGCGCGTTACCATGGGAAAACGGTCCACAGCTTCTCTATTTCCGTTCCTTCACACCTGGTTCCATCCAAAATGGGACTTTCTAAAGATGTGTCCCCTGTTTCCATAAATCATAGAACCAAAGAACCTTTCGTCTGCTTTAAAACCTCTCAGCACCGTTTGGTGAGTCGCGATTACATGGACAATCTGCGCAACAAGCTAGTTTTTAGATGCCTGGTGTATTAAATGCCGATAAAGCCGCGCCCGCTTTCGAAATGTCATCTTTGAAATAACTTGAAAATAATTCCAAGGCAAACCATTGCAGGCTCTCTTTGACGCCTACCACCCCTTTTCAGGTGGTGATTGCTGCACTAGCTGTGGTGGGCTCAGCTGCCCCCGGCAACTATGCCAACCTCAGGAGTGCTGCTCTCCCCGCTGGCCTGGATGCCATCGCTGCCCCTGTGGAGCTGAAGGCCATCAAGGTGGATGAGGTCAAGGCTGCCCCTGTGACCGCAAACCACGCTGCTCTGACCTACTCGGCTGGCGCCATCGGCGCACCTCTGGGCTACGCCGCCCACGGCTACGCCGCTCCCCTGGGCTACGCCGCCCACGGCTACGCCGCTCCCCTGGGCTATGCTGCCCACGGCTACGCTGCCCACGGCTATGCTGCCCCCGCCGCTGTGGCTGTGAAGGCTGCCCCGGCTGTGGCTGTGGCTGCCCCCGCCTGTCACCTACACCGCCGCCGCGCCCGCCATCGTCCGTCAGGAGGTCGAGATCCCCGTCACCAAGACGGTCCACTACGCTGACCAGCAGGTCGTCACTGGACACACCACGAGCATCCACAAGCCGGCCATTGCTGCCCCGGTCATCGCTGCTCCCAGGACCCTGATTGGCAAGACCGTCACCAACCCGGCCACCGTTAGCGTGCAGAAGTACGCCGCTGAGGTCAAGACCATCAACCACGTGCCCCAGCCGTACGATGTGCCTTACGATGTGCCTGAGCCGTACGCTGTGCCCACCCCCGTGCACACGGCTCCCCGTGGAGGTGAGGAAGCGCGTCTACGCCCCGGCCGTCCAGGCCGCCCCTGTGGCCTACGCTGCCCACGGCTACGCTGCCCCGGCCGCTGTTGCTGTCAAGGCTGCCCCTGTGGCTTACGCTGCCCACGGCTACGCTGCCCCGGCCGCCGTTGCTGTCAAGGCTGCCCCCGCCGCCGTTGCCGTCCAGGCTGCCCCTGTAGCCTACGCTGCCCCGGCTGCTGTTGCTGTCAAGGCTGCCCCCGCTGCCGTTGCCGTTGAGGCTGCCCCTGTGGCCTACGCCGCCCCGGCTCCTGTTGCCATCAAGGCTGCCCCCGCCGTTGTCGAGCTCAAATCCGATTACCTGCCCCCTGCCCAGGACTGATCATTGATACCTTATCTTTGTCACACATTCGGTGCTGCAATGCAGCACATTGGTAATCAGGTTTGAAGTTGCTCTGCTCACGCGGCGTGCGGCTTGTGTTATTGGTGTGAGAGCGGCGTCAGCGTGTGGTGCCCAGACATGTTGTGATCATCTTCCTCAATATACTTTCATTTCCAACTGTTTTCGTCCCTTACAGCGATTATGAATTGTGTTTTCGCGGCCCTCTAAAGTTGAAGGGAGAGTTTTACATATGAATGCGGTTTTGAACTGCCATCTTGAAGATCACTGTGTGCACTTCACATCCTACCCATTCTTAAGAGCTAAAACTTTTTTGATTCTGAACTGCATACCCGCGAAGATGTCCAGACTATTTATGGGACTATTTTAAGGTCAATCTCGCATCCTTAACATCATCGTTCATGTGCTGTCATTGCGCTGGCCATTTCGCGATCACGGCCAAGTAAAATAAACTTGTCGAATCGCTCATATCTGGCGCTCGTAAGCATAATTTCGAGATATAGCGGGAATCGATTGGCGCCAAGCAACGTTGTGCACGTTACGATGGCGTAATTAAATAATGAAGCATTGAAGAACCTATTTATGTAACAAATGATTTGTGTCGTCTAGAGCATACCTGTTCTCTTAAAAGTATGCCAGTAGTAATCTGGTGGTAGAACTGGAGAAGTAAAGGCAGAATCTCTATTTTTCGTGTTGCAGTGGCCGTTAATCTGGCAAGAGAACAGCTTAAACGTTGTTTTTTTAAAGGTACGCCCAACCTAGGGTGCGAATAAGGTGCGAATAAGAGTGCGAATTAATCTTTTTAAGACATCCGGAACCGTTGTTCGTCGACGGTCGCTCTCTCGCGCACGGCACACGCTGCCTGGTGTTACTTGCATTGGCCAACGCCATTCGGTTAAATGGAAATTGCAGTGCAGGCTATCGCTGCCCTCGCCTCCGCGATTGCGGGCGTGCAGGCCTAATCCTTTTGATAATTTGCTTCACTAGTCGATTCTGAAAAAGAATATATGTTCTCAGGCAAACATGGGATGGCCTTGTTCGTTTTCAAACTCACTCCTGGCCGACTCGGAGCCACTTGCCGCCTCAGGACTCCTGTTAGACACTGTGGCTCTTTACCTACTCGGCAAATCCTCATAGCGTCAGGGACCCCGGACATTGCAAATCACACCCGGCCTCGTTTTTGCTTGGGAAATGGCACTCAAGTGCTCAGAGACACATGGAGCCAACTGTTTGGCTCCGTGTCGAGGCCCTATACAATAGGGGCAGAGAATCTTAATAAGAGGGCGCTTATAGAAACCCTCTGAGTGGCATTTCAAGCCACGGCACTACTGGTGGCGGGCCGGGTCCGGGTTCAATCGAGCCCTTGATCTTTGGTCACGAATGGCCCTCTGACCCCTCCTCGGACCTCCTGAAACAGACTCCGTGACCGACTAGGGGCCACTAGCCAAGACATGACCCCCTGCTATGCACTGTAAGCCACTGATCGACGAAGGGGCCCCAACCGCTGTTTTAGTGACCCAGATCAATGCAAAGTGTGGCCCTGGTCTTGTTCCTGCTTGAAAAATGGGCTCCCAGGGTTCAGACTGACAGGGGGCCAACTGTTCGGTGTTCATGGTCGCTGACCACTTTGCACACCCGCATTGGCTCAGGTGGTCCTCAGACGGTGCAAGAGGCCCTTTGACTGATCATTCAGGTCACGACCTTACGTGGTGCGATTCTGTGAGTGACATATAGATCTTCGGACCCCTATGCCTACTAACCGAGCCTTTGATAATCGGTTCCGTTGGGCCGTCCAAGCCCCTCTTCGGTCCCCACCAAACACGGCCCTTGGTGAGCCCAGGACCCCTTGTGAGCACATGATACTCTGTTAGGTGCTGTGGGCCCCTGACAGATACAGGGGCACCGACCAGTGTAAATCGCTGGCCCAAGCTTTGTAGCTGATTGGGAAGTGAGCTCTCAGGCCCATGCCCACAAGGAGCTCACGGCGCGGTACTGGCGGTACCCGACCAGAGTTAGGTTCAGATCGACTCAGGAGGTCCCCGATTGGCGCCAAGGGCCCTTTGACTGTCATTTGAGGATCCGTCTCCGCAGGCCGGGGCTGCTAATAAGACTCTGACCAGCCCTTCGTGCCCCTAGGCCTTCCAATCGGGCTCTTGATCGTCGGACCCGGCGGGCCCTGCAGGCTCTGTGGGCCTTCTCAAACACGGCGTCTGGCCGACTTGGGACCCCTTGTCAGAACAGGGCTCCTCTTAGGCGCTGTGGGGTCCCGACCAATGCAAATCGCTGACTCCAGCCTTTTCCTTGCCTGGGGAATGGCCCTCATGCCCATCTGCCATGGAGCTGACTATGCGCTACTGGTGGTGTCTGACCGACACATAGGCCCTCTTCGACTGAGGGGCCCCCTGGTCAGCGCGCAGGGCACTTTGCCTGGCATTGGATTGCCAGACTCTGCAGGCCGGGGCCCCTGAATACGACCTCCGGTCGGTGTTTCGGACCCTTCGGGCCCTCAACTCGGGCCTTTAATCGTTGGTCCCGAGGGGCCCGAAGGAGCGTTCGGAATCTAAGGGCGGGGGGGGGGGGGGCACGTGCCAATTATCGGGCCCCCTGCATCGGTAATCGATTCTTTGGGGTCAATGAGGCCCCCTGGGTCGATCCGGGATCAACTGCTCTGGTCTGAGGGCTTTCTGCGTCAGGGAGGGGGCCGATGCATGATGCATCCATCTGCTCTACTGGTGATCGACTAGTGGCCCCGACCACCGAATCTCCAGAAAGTTATCCGGCAAGTGCCCCAGATGACGGGCTGAAACGGAAATATTCTCCAACCACGGACCGGGATAGGCAATGGGGCTCGCTAGTGTATTACTTACGGGGCTTTCTGTCCGCGAAATGTAAGGGGTTCCCTTAGTAGCCAATCCACTGAGCCCCTCAACGAACGCATTCGTCGTAATGAGGATGCAAATGAAGAAAGCTGGGTGCCCTCGAAGTAAAATGGGCCAAATCTGGTGATTTTTCGGATGTCTTTTCACCGGGACTCTCTACCAAACTGTATACCGCTCGCACCCCTTTTTACCAAAACTTTGGCCTCTCCCTTAGTACAATATGGAACTTGTGGAATCTGAGGTAGGCTGTTCTCGGGCTTGAATATTTAGATGGACACTTTCCGGACCTGAGATACACACTTTCTCAGCCTAAAACGTGTCATTTCATAATTTAGGAAGGACCCTACTTGAGTCTACGATGGGCCCTTTCCTAATCTGAGAAGGTCCTTTCTATGTTTACGCTGGACGCTACCCAGATCTGAGACGGACCCCTTCTGAGTTTACGATGGACCTGTCCTGATAGGAGACGGGCGCTTTTGAGTCTACAATGAGTTCTTTTCAGACCGCGAAAGGGTCCTTCCCGTACCTGAAACTGTTGTAGGGAAGCGGCCTCTACCTTGCCTGGAAGTGACATGAGTGTTTTCCCGTCTTGACATGGGCCATTTCCAGCCCAAGATGGGCCCCTCGCAGGCACGAAATGGTTCGCTTCTGAGCTTGAGATGGGCGGTTTTCGTACCAGATATGGACCCTCTACGCTCGCTTTGGTAACGCAATAGGGAAGTCCCACAAGATCGTCGGGGCCCCTTCTGGGCAACCTGAAATTATGGGGAGGTAAAAATTACTTTATATCTCAAAAGATGGGGAGGGGCAGTTTGTCCCCGATTCTCCCTCCCCCTCCCAGGATAAGCCGCCGCTGCTTTGCTTTGACGGTAGAAAAACACGTCGGTGGCCGGATCTCGACAGAAAGTGGCCGACTAAACTATATTGGTCATAGCAGTGGTGCTGGCCGGTAATGATGCTCCATGTTGGCATCACGGTGGTCCGAAGGAATAGAACAAATCTCGTTGAATAAGCGAGCCCGATGTTTACTGCTTGATGGCAAAAAGCGTCTGCAATACCAAAAAAGTAAACTACATGTGTGCGAGGAGGGTTCGAGGGAGAGAAGGGTGAGCGAATAGCTGTATTGCCTGGACAACGTGAAGGATGATAATGCATACGCTAGACGATTTCATGTTAATAATTATCGCGGTTGATCATTCCACTCAGTTGATGTTCTTCAGGGAGAACAGTTATGCCCTCGCTCAGTAAGGTGACACCCAGTTGCGATGATGATGTGGCCAAAGCGCACTCCCAGCTACACATGCAGCTGCTGGTCCCGTTTTTGACCATGAGACTGTGCTGACCGGCTATTTTCGGACATTTTACATTCTTTTTATCGGAGATAATCCCGGTATTCCCATGGCACAACGTTGTACGAATAATTGTTACCAGATCTCTTGCTTGGCATCGGACTTCCTGGTACGCGGCGCAGCTGTAGTGAGAACATTTCCATCTTTTGTTATGCCGCTCGTACAAACCGTGCGTCTAGGCCTGCTGGATGCTGCACTACTGTTAAGTCGGATGGTCAGTGTATTAAAGAGCGCACGGTTGTAGACAAATGTTTGCTCTCGTGACAAAAATTTAGGACTCCAATGTACGTGGTATTTCTTTGCTACCTAGTACGGCAAAAACCCATGCGACGCCATTGGTGTGTTTGCAAAGCGAGCTTGATAAGGTACTTCCTTTTAGAAGCCGCTGGAAAACCGTATGCTAAGCCTATGATTAAATGTATGATGGTGTCTTTGAATCCCGTGACGAAAGCTTTGATGCAAAAATAGTTAATTTTTGTCGGCATATTAAGATCTGTTAGAGATGGGAAAGCAATTGGCCATACGTTTGCGCAGTGCGCGGTTAAGAGGTCAGAACAAATGTATGACAACTAACAGAAACAACGAAGCAGAAAGGAAACAAAAAAAATCAATGGAGGGCAGAACTCAAAACATGAAGGACTAAGAACACGTAAGTTGTCAAGTGCATTTGCGAGGAACATGTAGATAAGACAGCCATTAATTTTACTTCCCATGGAACAACCAGAAGAACGGAGGGGTGGATGTTATGATATTCAGGCTGCATGCCCCTATGGAAACGAATAATAACAGAATCTAGTTATGATGAATGAAATCATAGATGAATGCGCTAAAGCTCCCAACTCGCCCTCAAAGACAACTTTCCTGGATATCTAGTAGTCGTTGGCTGAGTCTCTAGAATACAAAGAGCGTAAAAACGAATATTTTGTGCGAGAACACGATTATGCACTGACTGTTCCACATTGAAATATATTGAAGCAGGCATGAGATGTGATAAAGAAGCTCACTTATGACTATTGGTACACTTTTAAGTGGAAATGACTGCTATAGACAGCACAATATTTCTGTTCAGTAAATATGCTCCTCGATACGTCACCGTTTGATTGCGTCATAGTATCCTGAACCACATTCATTGAGGGCCAACTGACGGCCGTTATCTCTGGAAATCGTCCCCATGATCGCCAGATGTGAGCGACTCGACAATTGCGTGTTTCTTCGCCTTGATCGTCGCATGACTCATGGGCTGGCACGACTTGTAGGACGTTATTTTGATGTCATGGATACCTGGGTGACGTTGAAATAGTCACCCCTCTCCCCCCCGTCCCCGAATCGTCTGCACATCTTCGCGGGCGTATAGCTCAGAAATCAGAGTCGTTTAGGTCTTAAAAAGGACAGGGATGCTAGCTGCATGTCGTGATCTTTACGTTAGTTATTTCAGTTTAAGCCCCCACGCAGATGCGAGACACTCACTTGACAATAGCCGAGCTGTTCATCTACTCACAATCAATACCGCTTTTAAAAAATAAATCATAAAAACCAAAAGCTATTTTTAACTATCTCGAGCTGCCAGCTCTGAGTTTGATTGATTATTGCCTGCTTTCGTGCTGACCAGGTGCGAACGGCCGTACAGGCCCGGTGTCGTCCGCCGTGACCGAACCTCCGGGGGACTCTGACCCACGGCGGTGGGGCCTAACGTCACTACAGAGAGCTCACCTCCGCTGTGGGTGGGGCTCCACTGATCGGGCGGACCGCCCCTCAAGGACGGTGCTATGGTGCAGGAGGCAGAGGTATAAAAACCCAGCCAGGCCGCTCACAGGCATCCAGTCCTCTGTCTGATCACAACATGAAGGCCTTTGTAAGTACGCCACGGAGCTCGGCGACCGCGCTGCACCGTCGAACGTTACGTGCGATTGATTGTAGAAGTACCCCTGTGGTGCGGGGCTGTGGGTTTATTCACGCACCTTATGAACGACTAGCACTGATGGCCAGGTGTTTACTACGTAATATGTTTGGCGGTTGGGACATAACATTTTCGCCAAAGTTTGCATCAGGCTTACGGACGCTTTGCAAAAATCACCGTCTGGAAACCTCAATGTGCTCGCAATGATTTCAAGGCCTTTCCATCCCTGATGGTATTGCTGCCGCGTACCAGCGTCATGACAGCATATTTCGTCACAACATTGCAGTGCTGTACAAAGGCAAAACAGATCAAAGCTGCAAAATTTTTGTGGCTCAACCCGTGGTTTTATTTAACACATAACTTTTTACGGCATGCCCCCTGCCTCTATAATCACCACAAACTGGTTCACCATTTGACTGGCATTTGTACACTTTTTGGTGAGTGGTAATTTCATTGACGGTCATCGCTGCAAGCCAGGTGTCTGGTGCATTCCATGCCGCTAAAGACGTGTCCGCTTTCGAAATGTAATCTCTGAAATACCTTGAAAATAATCCAAAGGCAAACCATCACAACCTCTTTTACACCCTTCACTGTTTCTTTCAGGTGGTGATTGCTGCACTAGCTGTGGTGGGCTCAGCTGCCCCCGGCAACTATGCCAACCTCAGGAGTGCTGCTCTCCCCGCTGGCCTGGGTGCCATCGCTGCCCCTGTGCACCTGAAGACCATCAAGGTGGATGAGGTCAAGTCTGCTCCTGTGACAGCGAACCACGCTGCTCTGACCTACTCGGCTGGCGCCATCGCCGCTCCTCTGGGCTACGCCGCCCACGGCTACGCCGCTCCCCTGGCCTATGCTGCCCACGGTTATGCTGCCCACGGCTACGCTGCCCCCGCCGCTGTGGCTGTGAAGGCTGCTGCCCCCGTGGAGCTGAAGACCATCAAGGTGGAGGAGGTCAAGGCTGCTCCCGCTCCCGTGGCCTACGCTGCCCCCGTGGCGTACGCCGCCCCCGCCGCCTATGCCAGCCACGCCGCTCTGGCTGTGAAGGCTGCCCCGGCTGTGGCTGTCGCTGCCCCCGCCGTCACCTACACCGCCGCCGCGCCCGCCATCGTCCGTCAGGAGGTCGAGATCCCCGTCACCAAGACGGTCCACTATGCTGACCAGCAGGTCGTCACTGGACACACCACGAGCATCCACAAGCCGGCCATTGCTGCCCCGGTCATCGCTGCCCCCAGAACCCTGGTTGGCAAGACCGTCACCAACCCGGCCACCGTCAGCGTGCAGAAGTACGCCGCTGAGGTCAAGACCATCAACCACGTGCCCCAGCCGTACGATGTGCCTTACGATGTGCCTGAGCCGTACGCTGTGCCCACCCCCGTGCACACGGCCCCCGTGGAGGTGAGGAAGCGCGTCTACGCCCCGGCCGTCCAGGCCGCCCCTGTGGCCTACGCTGCCCACGGCTACGCTGCCCCCGCTGCTGTTGCTGTCAAGGCTGCCCCCGCCGCCATTGCCGTTAAGGCTGCCCCTGTGGCCTACGCTGCCCACGGCTACGCTGCCCCGGCCGCCGTTGCTGTCAAGGCTGCCCCCGCCGCCATTGCCGTTAAGGCTGCCCCTGTGGCCTACGCTGCCCACGGCTACGCCGCCCCGGCTGCTGTTGCCGTCAAGGCTGTCCCCGCCGCTGTGGAGCTCAAGTCTGGCTACCTTGCCCCCGCTCAGACCTGGTAATTTCACCCTTCCCCATGCCACACAATCAGAGTTGCAGTGCAGCACATTGGTGGGAAGGATGGAGTTGCTCTGCTCACGCGGCGTGTGGCTTGTGTTATTGGTGTGAGGGCGGCGTCAGCGTGTGGTGCCCAGACATGTTGTGATCATCTTCCTCAATATATTTCCATTCCCCATCGTCTCCGTGCTTTAAGGTTGTCGTTCCGCGGCGCACGAATCAATGAAACGCTGTACATCGCTGGAACCAGCAGAGAGACCAGAAAAATATCAAGCACAACGATGTTTTTTCCTAAAGTTAGGATGTGACCTCGTCACAACGTGTCCTCATCACAAAATGCCGATTGCTATTTGGTTTTAGGAAAGGGAGAGTGCAGTCCTCCATCTTAGACATGAAAGATAACCCTCCGGGTTGAAACACGTGTGCTGACATATTTTGGGGTAACGTTATATCGTTTCCTCTATGGAGTGATCCCATCCCCATTCCCAAAGAGTTTTGCGAGACTACACAGCTGACAGAAACAAGTGAGCTTCTCTCCAAATTTGGCCGACTTTATTCTCAACTTTGGCGGTGGGGTGGAGCATAGTTCGGGGTTCCTTATAGCGCCACCTCCCCCCCCCCCCCCCGAAGTGAAAGCGGAACAAAACTCTTGGCCCGGCTGCTTGCTTCTACTTCGGTGCGTCAGCGGCGTTTCATGTCTTGAAAATGCATTCCGAATAACCACAGATAATACTCTGCCTCCATAGCACCATTTCCCTATCTGTTCCTGCGTCTTCATGCCTAGTGTCGCTCAGGAAAGGATGCTCTATCCATATTCGCTAATAAAATCAACGTGGCCAAAACATGAGCTTAGGTATGTATTCATAAAAACCAACACAAGTAACGCTTGCAAAGTTGCAGACTATGCAAAGCAAATGCGTATCACATCGATGTCGCATTGTAACAATTGAAACATGCCCTTGGAGTCAGATGAATTGTCACATCTAGATAAACTACAACATATTCTTCTTTCCGATGTGAGAGTTTGAGAGTTAACTGGGAAAAAGGCAAAACGTCAGACAGTGAAGACCATTGGAAATACGCACCAGTTTGTTGCCTCACTGTTCCCGTGCAGAGCGGCCAAATAAGCGTCAAAGGATATTTTTGCGCCGGCTTGGATGAAACCTAGAAACGATACGATGGTACTGTAGGGTACGTTAAAGCCTTAAGAAAAGGTCTGTCAGTGTTGTGTGACGAAGTGTACTACCAGGGAGACATCACGTTAAGTTGTGCATTACGCGCTGAATTGTTTTGTCGTGACCGTCACCAAAACGTGCAGTCAAAAAATGCATGGCACCAAGTGTGATGTTAAAATGCATATTATTTTTGCCGAAATTACCCATCAAGCCGAAACGTTACACCCAAAACAGACGTATCTGTCCAAATCCATCCGAAATTGTTCTGTAACCCGTCAGTCAGCGAAACCGTGCTGTTCCATTGTGGTTCAAAAAGCATAAATGGGCATAAATAATTGCATGCGACGTAGACAGAACCCCAAAAGATAGGCTTCAAAACAGCGTACCAAGATAGGTACTTGACCGCAGTTTTGGGATGGCGATAACACGGACGTATGCATCAATAAAGCAACAGCGAACACAGTCGAAACGCCAATCGATCATCCTGGGACGCATTCATCGTCCAACCTCCTTTTCTCCGCTGCATTCTAACATCTGCATCAGCAACCCTTTGGTCACCACTCCTCTTCAAATTCTCATATGCAAACGGCTTGCTGCTCTCTGTGCAGTTTTTTTATCTGCGGGCTATCTCTGGCCACATTATCCAGGAAGACCTAAAATTACTTAACGAAACACCTCCAGTTTGGACACGTGCCGGCGCATAAAGACGCCTGTGGCACAAACTACTCCATTTTTTACTTGCTTAGGTAACATGATTCAGGAGACGAAAGTCATGAAGCTTGAGGGTATTCTGGAATATTGGACACGACAAACGTTTTCAGCTACGCAACGGCTGGTGAGGTGCCATCGCAACTACGCGCCATCTAAAGTCAGAGGACCTTCCACTTCAGTTAAGAATAACAATGAACACAGGTTATCCATTAATCCCGTAACACTGGTATCTTCTTACATCCATAGCCATTCAAAAACACCGTTTTCAAAAACGAGACTTGAGTAAACTCAAAAGTATCCAGCATATTGCTAAATAATCACATCGAGTCTCCTTTGTAGCTCCGAATCTGTGACGTGTCACCGGGGTCAAAAGCGAGGTAATGTTATTGGTCCGTACGCACCTTTGGTGCATGTGACGTACCACGTAAAGTCATGCTCCAGGACAAAGATCTTGGAATTAGAGGCCTTTATGGTTAACATTCCCTTCACCGAATTTACTCGCTACACACGGGGTGTCCATACTCACCCTCTGCTTATTGTTAGTGACTTGTACCCGCCTGGTATGCAGCACTTTGCGCGTTCTCAGCACCTTTGTATAACCTTGTTAAATATTTTTTTCTAAATTGCATGCTAAAACTAGTCGAAGAGAGCTAAATGCGACAAAAAAGCGCAACCAACAGCGTTGTTTTCTATCAAGGGATGTGCCTAGCTAGGATGTTTCGAGCGCCTTAGCTCTCTCATGCCCGTAATGTTCCAATAACCGATATCCGCATCCCATATTTTTAACCCCTACCTCTACTCATACCCGTAGGTTTCCCAAACATTACTCAATCCAACCCATGACCCTCACAGCCTCGGTGGGACGCAAGTAATATTATGAGATCTGGCAGGCTTGGTACCAAGGATCCGTCAAAAATTGCTGGCGGGTAGGGAAAAACAGTCATCACAAATTGTGCATCCAAGATATTTTTACCACATGCCGCGAATTATAGGTTGATGAAAATTTATTCAACATTTTTCAAGTACCAGTTTTCTTACCAACCACTAATATCACATCTACGGTTTGGCAGCAGACGTTATGCCGGGCATAAGGTAAGATCACAAACTTTTTCCATTTGTTTCCATTCCACATTTTGCCGTGTAGCTTTTGTATTACACATAGCCATTGTCGGTGCAAATAATTTTGCGTAGAACTTAAGACCGTGGAAGTTATTTTAGTCGAAGAAGCGAAGGATGTAAGTTTTTCAAACGTGAGTTTTCTCGTATAGCAAAAATGTTGCGTGCACTTGCTGACACTGGCAACAATGCATCATATCAATGAGGAGTACAGAGCTTTGTAGTAGAAGAAATGACGGATGTCAGTTTTAAGCTTTTCGTCGGGTCAACACCAATGGTGAGTCTTCGTAGCCAATAAAAAAAAATTGCACATAAGCAAATGCAACACAAGTTGTTCAGTGTATTCGTGAGAAACATTATTCACATAGATAAAGGAGTACGAATAGCTTTACTCCTCAGATAAATGTCAGGAGATTGAAAATATATTTTGATGGACATTTTGGCAGCATGTCTTTATCGAAACTATAGCGGAAGTGAGTTTAAAATTGCCTGCTGATGATCCTACACGCATTTTAGTTTTTTCTTCGAAACACAAAAACACAGTTCTTACAGGATATCAACCATCCGAGGAATAAACAAACAGCGGAGTCCATGCGCCCTATTCGTTTGAGATATAGTTAACGCCTGCAAGACGCTAAAAACAAAACAGGGAAAACCCCTTTCGATGACAATTGTTTTTGCAAAACACGCTCATGCTGAAGCCGAGAGAGATATGGACCCTATGCCCCTTTAGAGCTCAGTCATCTGCAAAGCACAGGACTACCCGGACAGGAAAATAAGTGAATATATTCTATACAAAAGAATGCGACCAGATTTTAACGAACGGGACGCATCATGGCCGATTATGTGAACGCAATCCATTCTTATAAAAAGAAGGCGACCGAACCAAAACGAACAGGGCTCATCATAGCCGATTAACTAACGTGATATGAATTTTATGTGTGGTGTGTGTTAGCTTAAAATCCTCTACATGCGTAAGTGATGCCTGACGCGTGAGGTGCCATGCATGTTCAATTGAACTCGCATACATATATAATTGATGCGCGGTGTGTGATGCCTATTTATTTCAAATCGCTTGCATGTTTGAATGAAGTGTGATGCGTGATGCCTGTTTACTTGAATTTGTTTGCATGTACACGTATTTTGGAGTATTCCAATTCTTACACGTGCACTGTATCGTGGGCATGCCTGGAGATAGCTCTTGGTTTAATCCTCGAAATGTTAGTCTCTTGTGGAACCTTGCCTTGCTGTTTCAAACAAAAACCTGAAAAATCGATTACGATCACGTGCAGGCAATTCTGAATTCACTCCTGCGATGGTTTCGATAAACACATGTCACCGAAATATCAGCTAGTCTATATTTCCACTCTCCTCGTTTTTCTCCGCGGAATAATGCTTTTACTTCTATCTTTTCTATAAGCAAATGCTGTTAACTGTTTTGCAGTTAAAGCAATATCACAAAGAAATAGCGTTGTAGTTATCAGACGCATTACTTGCAGCAGCACTCATGTGAAACCAGTCTGCAGTGCGTGGCAGAGGGCAGAAACAACGGCAGACAAGATGCCTGTATAGAGGTAAGGAAACATGCTTGACAGAAATTAGAAACGAGAAAGCAGTCCACGACTACGCTCTAATCATCGTAAGAAAGAACGGAATTAAAGCTGGTCAATCAATTCGTCACGAGCATCACGCTGAAATTTTTTAAAACTCAACAAAACTGGTCGGCAGGCCTGCAGGACAGCACTGCGGATCTCTCGAAGGAATAGCAGTTTTGGATGTTTGCATTGCTTGCAGCAACTTCATGCTCATATGGTTGGTCGATATATATATATATATATATATATATATATATATATATATATATTGGCACTGAGGTTATTTTTGTTGGCAATTATTTTACGTTCTGAATTCGTTGCCTACCTTTAAAGCAAGTTATGCCATACTTTCATTCGGTAATTGTTCCAAACTGGTGCTGTTTCATGAATAACATGGGCAAATCCCGAACACCGAAAATTAATTCGCTCAGTTTTATTGAACGTATTCAACAAAACGATGAACATTCAGCTGCAGATATATGTACACTGCATCCAGCTCAAACACCCCACACGTAACTACATGCCACATCCACGTAAACGCTACGAAGTCAGTTGAAAAGAACTAAACGGAAACACTTCTCATGATCGATGTGTCACACTGTTCTCATCCATCGTTGTCGCTGCCTGAGTCGGTGCCGGAGTCGCTGCTATCATCGGTTGTTACGACAACCGGTGGGAGATCTTCTAGCAGCCCGTCATTCGTCCAGTACTGCTGCTCCAGCCTTTTGACGTGCTCACAGCACTTACTCCAGTCCTCTGGAGAGACAGCTGAGACACCTGCCTCCACCAGCCGTTCCACCTCCTCCATCAGCCCCGTCAAGTTCCCCCGTCTTTTCACGCGCTTCATCTGTGCCCACACTAACTCTATCAGGTTCAAGTCGCAGTGATACGGCGGCAGACGAACGATCCGATGACCATGATTTCTAGCAAGATTGTCCAGAAAATATTCCTCCTTCCGGTTCCGGGACTTGACTAGCTCCAGCAGCTCCACCTTCCGCATGTCTTCGTCGATGGTCACACTTGCCTGCTGCAACCACTCCTGGATTTCCGCTTTACGCCAGCGAGAGATTGGCACTTTTTGGCACAAACGGGAATGATATGAGGCATTATCTATGATGATCACAGAGTGCTCTGGCACGTTCGGAAGCAGGCACTCGGTGAGCCACTTCTCGTAGCAGTCGGCGTTCATCGACGTATGATAGTCGGCGTTCTTGCCATCGGCCCTGAGGTGGAGAAGTGCGCCCGGTATAAATCCTTCTGAACAGCCGGCATGGACTATGATAACACGCTTTCCTTTTCCAATGGCGTTCTTCCGTCCGTTGATTTGACTACCGTCTAGCCACGCCAAGTCCTCTATATCGTACTGATTATACCATGTCTCGTCGGTGTAAATGATTTTGCTATCGGGAACTTCTCTACGCAGCCTACTCATCTCCCGCAAGAACTGGCACCTCGTTGCTGCAATATGAGGTCTCTCGATCAGGATCTAGCACTTGTCGATCCTTCGGTACTTAAATTCGTTCGCGAGTAGGTATTTTCTTGCGGTGGATCTAGACATGGTGACGCCGAGCTGTTCGTGAAGAGCATCCGTGATGGTGTCCAGAGTAACATGTTTTCCGTCCATGTACATTTGGTGTACCATTCTCCTCATCGCGCAAACATCGAACGGATCTAGATCCACCCTTGGTCTTGCTGCAGCTGGTCGGGATCGGCTTGGCGACTTCAGTCTGGTACCATTCTGGGCTTCACGCTGTATGCGGTAGACTGTAGTGTTCCCAACGCTCGTTACAGCTGCTGCTCTTAATAATGAACCCTCCCGGACGGCGTCGTCGTCTCCCGCCTTCAACTTCATGTCCCGGTCTTCGACAAAATGTTGATACACATTATAAACAATTTCCCTACTTTGTGCCCCAAGAATCCTTCCAGACGCTAAATAAAATTTTCCATTCATTGGTAAGTAGGTACCAAAGCATATAAGCTATATAAAAAGACAATGAAATATGCAAGTAAAACAGTATAAAACTTTTCACTGCGTAACATATTACCGCAACACCAAGGTGACACCGGTCATGATGCCAGTAATTTTTGGGCAACAGCACACTCGAATAATGACTCACGCGCAAAAAGCGTGCAAAATCGTTGGCAGCACTTTAATTCCGTTCTTTCTCACGATAAACAGAGCACAGAAAGAGTTCAAAGGCAGGGCAAGCAACAAAGAATAAAGAACTGAGGACAAGAATGCGCTATTTGCCCTCTGTATCTTCTCATCTATGGGAATAGCAATAGAGCACAATCCAGGGCACGACAGGGCAGCTTGCAGCATAACATGCAACGACGGATAAGCCAGAACCGAGGTCAGGGAAGGGCCGAGGACAGAGCAGAACAGGCCGGGACACACGTGCGGTATTGGCATACCGTACATATAAAACCGTTGCTCTGGGACCCAGGTGGTTTCTTAGTTATTCATTCGAACGAAAAAAATGAAACGCGCGTATGACACATGGGAATGATATGTGATTGCGATGAAGCTCCTAAACCGCTCTCAAAGTCACTGCTCACTGGATATCAAAGTGCTCACTGGATATCTTCTAGTGGCTCGATGAGCGTCAACATAAAAATAGCGTGTAACCAAATACCCTGCACGAGAAAACATCCACGCATTTTTCAGTCATTGAGGTGTTTCAATGTGTACCATCAATGCTGCTTTCAAAATAGCACTCGTGGCCGATCCTCCGAATATTGTCCTGACCCGCCGCCGTGCGGCCCAACGCCGTTACAGAGAGCTCACCTCCGCTGTGGGTGGGGCTCCACGATCGGGCGGACCGCCTCACAAGGACAGTCTCATAGCGCGGGAGGCCGGGGTATAAAAACCCAGCCAGGCTGCTCACAGGCATCCAGTCCTCTGTCTGATCACAACATGAAGGCCTTTGTAAGTACGCCACGGGGCTGGGAAACTACGCTGCCCCTGCAAAATTATGTGCCATTGATTTTGGGAGTATCCATGTACTGCAGGACTGTTGGTTTATTCACGAGTATTGTGGAGGGCAAGCACTGTAAACCAGTGTTGAACGTTCAATATGTTTGGTGGCTGGAACCCAAAACGTGGGCGGTGCTCTCAAAACAAATGTGGATGCTTTTAAGTAATCACCATCTAAAAAATCCAGTGTTCTCCCAATCATCGTGTACCAGCATCACGGTTGCGACCTGCGACATAACGTTGCAGAGAGATACTCGTAGTCCAAAGTCCAAAGCTGTTGTCCAAAGCTGCACTATTTCCCGTGTTCAGCATGTGGTTGCGTCAAAGAAGAACTTTGAAACTAGAAGCCACAGCTCCCTGAATGTTTTCATAAATCATAGGTCAGCTCCTGAGCCGTTCAGCGTCATTTGGTTTCCGCGCCTTTGGCGGTTCATGGACGGAGTTGCGAGCAAAATACCTGGTATGTTACATGCCGCTAAAACTGCGTCCGTCTTCTGAATGTGATCTCTGAAGTACTTCGAAAACGAACTAAAGCCAGGCAGAGGATCACGTGCTGTCTTTGACGCCTATCACCCCTTTTCAGGTGGTGATTGCTGCACTAGCTGTGGTGGGCTCAGCTGCCCCCGGCAACTATGCCAACCTCAGGAGTGCTGCTCTCCCCGCTGGCCTGGGTGCCATCGCTGCCCCTGTGCAACTGAAGACCATCAAGGTGGATGAGGTCAAGTCTGCTCCTGTGACCGCGAACCACGCTGCTCTGACCTACTCGGCTGGCGCCATCGCCGCTCCTCTGGGCTACGCCGCCCACGGCTATGCCGCTCCCCTGGGGTATGCTGCCCACGGCTATGCTGCTCACGGCTATGCTGCCCACGGTTATGCTGCCCACGGCTACGCTGCCCCCGCCGCCGTGGCTGTGAAGGCTGCTGCCCCCGTGGAGCTGAAGACTATCAAGGTGGAGGAGGTCAAGGCTGCTCCCGCTCCCGTGGCCTACGCTGCCCCCGTGGCGTACGCTGCCCCCGCCGCCTATGCCAGCCATGCCGCCGTGGCTGTGAAGGCTGCCCCGGCTGTGGCTGTCGCTGCCCCCGCCGTCACCTACACCGCCGCCGCGCCCGCCATCGTCCGTCAGGAGGTCGAGATCCCCGTCACCAAGACGGTCCACTATGCTGACCAGCAGGTCGTCACTGGACACACCACGAGCATCCACAAGCCGGCCATTGCTGCCCCGGTCATCGCTGCTCCCAGGACCCTGATTGGCAAGACCGTCACCAACCCGGCCACCGTTAGCGTGCAGAAGTACGCCGCTGAGGTCAAGACCATCAACCACGTGCCCCAGCCGTACGATGTGCCTTACGATGTGCCTGAGCCGTACGCTGTGCCCACCCCCGTGCACACGGCCCCCGTGGAGGTGAGGAAGCGCGTCTACGCCCCGGCCGTCCAGGCCGCCCCTGTGGCCTACGCTGCCCACGGCTACGCTGCCCCCGCTGCTGTTGCCGTCAAGGCTGCCCCCGCCGCCATTGCCGTTAAGGCTGCCCCTGTGGCCTACGCTGCCCACGGCTACGCTGCCCCGGCCGCCGTTGCTGTCAAGGCTGCCCCCGCCGCCATTGCTGTTAAGGCTGCCCCTGTGGCCTACGCTGCCCACGGCTACGCCGCCCCGGCTGCTGTTGCCGTCAAGGCTGTCCCCGCCGCTGTGGAGCTCAAGTCTGGCTACCTTGCCCCCGCTCAGGCCTGGTAATTTCACCCTTCCCTATGCCACACAATCAGAGTTGCAGTGCAGCTCATTGGTGGGAAGGATGAAGTTGCTCTGCTCATGCGGCGTGCGGCTTGTGTTATTGGTGTGAGGGCGGCGTCAGCGTGTGGTGCCCAGACATGTTGTGATCATCTTCCTCAATATATTTCCATTCCCCATCGTCTCCGTGCTTTAAGGTTGTCGTTCCGCGGCTCCCGAATCAATGAAACGCTGTACATCGCTGGAACCAACAGAGAGACCAGAAAAAAATCAAGCACAACGATGTTTTTTCCTAAAGTTAGGATGTGACCTCGTCACAACGTGCCCTCATCACAAAATGCCGATAACTATTTGGTTTTAGGACAGGGGGAGTGCAGTCCTTCATCTTGGACAAACAAGATGACCTTCCGGGTTGAAACACGTGTGCTGACATATTTTGGGGTAAGGTTATGTCGTTTCCTCTATGGAGTGATCCCATCCCCATTCCCAAAGAATTTTGCGAAACCATACAGCTGACAGAAACAAATGAGCTTCTCTCCAAATTTGGCCGACTTTATTCTCAACTTTGGCGGTGCGATAGAGCATAGTTATGGGATTCCTTATAGCACCACCTCCCTCCCCCCCCCCCCCAAGAAAACGCGGAACAGAACTCTTGGCCCGACCGCTTGCTTCCACTACGATGCGTCAGCGGCGTTTCGTGTCTTGAAAATGCATTCCGAATCACCACTCCATAACATCATCTCGCTATCTTTTCCTGCGCCTTCATGCCTAGTGTCGCTCAGGAAAGTATGTTCTATCCATGTTTGCCAATAACGTCAACGGGGCCAAAAGATGACCCCAGGTAGGTATTCATCAAATCCAACACAAGTAACGCTTGCAAACTGAAGACTGTGGAAAGTAAATGCGTATCACAAAGAAGCCGCATTGTAGCGATTGAAACATGCTCTCGGAGTCAGATGAATTGTCACATCTAGATTAACTACAACATATTCTTCTTTCCAATGTGAGAGTTTGAGAGTTAACTGGGAAAAAGGCAAAACGACACACAGTGAACACCATTGGAAATACGTACCAATTTGTCGCCTCCCTGTTCCCGTGCAGAGCGGCCAAATAATCGTCAAAGAACATATTTGCGCCGGCTTGGATGAAACCTAGAAAAGGTACAATGGTACTGTAGGGTACGTTAAAGCATTAACGAAAAGGACTGCCAGTGTTGTGTGACGAAGTGTACTACCAGGGATACATCACGTTAAGTTGTGCATTACGCGCTGAATTGTTTTGCCGTGACCGTCACCAAAACGTGCAGTCAAAAAATGCATGGCACCAAGTGTGATGTTAGAATGCATATTACTTTCGCCGAAATTACCCATCAAGCCGAAACGTTACACCCCACACAGACGTATCTCTCCACATCCATCCGAAATTGTTCTGTAACCCGTCAGTCAGCGAAACCTTCTTCCACTGTCCTCAAACCATCCTCTCCGTTCCATTATTCCCATACCTTTGGGATCTCCATTGTGGTTCAAAAAACGTAAAGGGACATAAATAATTGCATGCGACATAGACAGAGCCCCAAAAGACAGTCTTCAAAACGGGGTACCCACATAGGTACTTGACCACAGCTTTGGGATGGCGATAACACGTACGTGTGCATCAATAAAGCAACAGCGAACACGGTCGGAACGCCAATCGATCATCCTGGGCCGCATTCATCATCCAACCTCCTTTTCTCCGCTGCATTCTGACATCTGCGTCCGCAGCTCTTTTGTCACCACTCCTCCTCAAATTCTCATGTGCAAACGTCCTGCTGCCCTCTGCGCAGTTTTTTCATCTGTTGGCTATCCCTGTCGATATCATTCAGGAACACCTACAATTACTTAACGTAACACCTCCAGTTTGGTCGCATGCCAGCACATAAAGACACCTGTAGCACGAACTACTCCATTTTTTACTTGTTTAGGTAACATGATTCAGGAGACGAAAGTCACGAAGCTTGAGAGTATTCTGGAATATTGGACACGACAAACGTTATCATCTACGCAACGGCTGGTGAGGTGTCATCGCAACTACACGCCATTTAAAGTCAGATGACCTTCTACTTCTGTTAAGAATAGCAAGGAACACACGGTTATTTATTAATCTCGAAACACTGTGGTATCTTCTTACATCCATACCCAATCCGAGAACACCATTTTGAAAAACGTAACTTTAGTAAACTCAAAAGTGTCCAGCATATTGGTAATTGATCACATCGAGTTTCCTTTGTAACGCCGAATCTGTGACGTGTCACCGGGGTCAAAAACAAGGTCATGTTATTGGCCCGTACGCACCTTTGGTGCATGTGACGTACCACGCAAAGTCAAGCTCCAGAACAAAGATCTTGGAATTAGAGGCTTTTATGGTTAACATTCCCTTCACCGAATTTGCTCGCTACACGAGGGTGTTCATACTCACCCTCTGCTTATTGTTAGTGACCTGTACCCGCCTGGTATGCAGTACTTTGCTGGTTCTCAGTACCTTTGTATAAGCTTGTAAAATATTTTTTATGAAATTTTACATTAAAACTGGTCGAACACAGCTAAATGCGAAGAAAAAGCACAACCAACAGCGTCGTTTTCTATCAAGGGATGTGCCTAGCTAGAATGTTTCGAGCGTCTTAGCTCTCTCATCCCCGTAAGGTTCCAATACCCGATGTCCACATCCCATATTTTTAACCCATACCTCTACTCATACCCGTAGGTTTCCCAAACATTACCCATTCCAACCCATGACCCTCACAGCCCTGGTGGGACGCATGTAATATTATGAGATCTGGCAGCCTTGGTACCAATGATCCGTGAAAAATTGCTGGCGAGTAGGGAAAAACAGTCATCACAAATAGTGCAACCTAGATGTTTTTACCACATGCCGCGAATTATAGGTTGATGAAAATTTATTCAACATTTTTCAAGTACCGGTTTTCTTACCAACCACTAATATCACATCTACCGTTGGGCAGCAGACGTTATGCCGGGCATAAGGTAAGATCATAAACTTTTTCCAGTTGAAGGACACATTTTGCCGTGTAGCGTTAGTGTTACACATAACTATTGTCGGTGCAAATAATTTTGTGTAGAACTTAGGGCCGTGGATGTTATTTTAGTCGAAGAAGCGAAGGATGTAAGTTTTTCAAACGTGAGTTTTCTCATATAGCAAAAATGTTGCGTGCACTTGCTGACACTGGCAGCAATGCATCAAATAAATGAGGAGTACAGAGCTTTGTAGTAGAAGAAATGACGGATATCAGTTTTAGCTTTTCGTCGGGTCAACACCAATGGTGAGTCTTCACAGCAAAAAAAGCACATAAGCAAATGCAACGCAAGTTGTTCAGTGTATTCACGAAGAAACATTATTCACATAGATAATGAGAACTTCTAGCCTTACTCCTCAGATAAATGCAGGAGATTGAAAATATATTTGATGTACATTTTGACAGCATGCCTTTATCGAAACAATAGCCGAGATGTGAGCTTAAAACTTGCCTGCCGATGATGCTACTCGCATTTTCAATTTTTTCTTCGAAACACAACAACACAGTTTCTTACAGGACATCGACCATCAGAGGAATAAACAAACAGCTGAGTCCATGCGCCCTATTCGTTTGAGATATAGTGAACACCCTGCAAGGACGCTAAAAAACAAAACTGGGAAAACCCCATTTCGATGACAATTGTTTTTTGCAAACGCTTTGCAAAACGCTCATGCTGAAGCCGAGAGAGCTATGGACCCCATAGCCCCTTTAGAGCTTAGTCATCTGCAAAGCACAGGACCAACCCGGACAGGAAAACAAGTAAATCTATTCTATAAAAAAGAATGCGACCGCAGATGTTTAACGAATAACAGGGGACTCATCATGGCCGGATTAATGCGAACGCAATCTAATTCATTATAAAAAGAAGGCGACCTAAAACCATAACGAACAGGCTCGTCATGGCCGATTAACGAAAGTGATATGAAGTGTGTATGTGTGGTTTGTTAACCACCTTAAAAAAAATCCTTTACATGCGTAAGTGAGGCCTGGACAGCGTGAGGGGTGCGATGTAGGTTCAATTGAAACCACCCGCATACAATCTATAATTGAAGCGCGTTGTGTGATGCCTATTTACTTCCAATCGCTTGCATGCTTCAATGAAGCGTGATGCGTGGTGCCTGTTACTTGAATTTGTTTGCATGTACACGTATTTTGGAGTATTCTAATTCTTACACGCGCACTGTATCGTGGGCATGGTTGGAGATAGCTCTTGGTTTAATCCTCGGAATGTTAGTTTCTTGTAAAACCTTGCCTTGCTGTTTCAAACAAAAACTGAAAAACGATTATGATAGGGCAGGCAATGTTGAATTCACCCTGCGATTGTTTCGACAAACGCATGTTTACCGAAATATCAGCCAGTCTATATTTCCACTCTCCTCGTTTTTCTCCGCGGAATACTGCTTTTACTACCATCTCATCTATAAGCAAATGTTTTAACTGTTTTGCAGTGGAAGCAATATCACAAAGACAGCGTCGTAGTTATCAGACGTATTACTTGCAGCAGCACTCATGTGAAACCAGTCTGCAGTGCGTGGCAGAGGGTAGAAACAACTGCAGACAAGATGCCTGTATAGAGGTAAGGAAACATGCTTGACAGAAATTAGGAACGAGAAAGCAGACCACGACT
>NW_023596746.1:19968286-20093286 GCF_011947565.3 Pollicipes pollicipes
ATTGCTGCACTAGCTGTGGTGGGCTCAGCTGCCCCCGGCAACTATGCCAACCTCAGGAGTGCTGCTCTCCCCGCTGGCCTGGGTGCCATCGCTGCCCCTGTGCACCTGAAGACCATCAAGGTGGATGAGGTCAAGTCTGCTCCTGTGACAGCGAACCACGCTGCTCTGACCTACTCGGCTGGCGCCATCGCCGCTCCTCTGGGCTACGCCGCCCACGGCTACGCCGCTCCCCTGGCCTATGCTGCCCACGGTTATGCTGCCCACGGCTACGCTGCCCCCGCCGCTGTGGCTGTGAAGGTGCTGCCCCCGCGGTGGAGCTGAAGACCATCAAGGTGGAGGAGGTCAAGGCTGCTCCCGCTCCCGTGGCCTACGCTGCCCCCGTGGCGTACGCCGCCCCCCGCCGCCTATGCCAGCCACGCCGCTCTGGCTGTGAAGGCTGCCCCGGCTGTGGCTGTGTGCTGCCCCCGCCGTCACCTACACCGCCGCCGCGCCCGCCATCGTCCGTCAGGAGGTCGAGATCCCCGTCACCAAGACGGTCCACTATGCTGACCAGCAGGTCGTCACTGGACACACACGACTCATCCACAAGCCGGCCATTGCTGCCCCGGTCATCGCTGCCCCCAGAACCCTGGTTGGCAAGACCGTCACCAACCCGGCCACCGTCAGCGTGCAGAAGTACGCCGCTGAGGTCAAGACCATCAACCACGTGCCCCAGCCGTACGATGTGCCTTACGATGTGCCTGAGCCGTACGCTGTGCCCACCCCCGTGCACACGGCCCCCGTGGAGGTGAGGAAGCGCGTCTACGCCCCGGCCGTCCAGGCCGCCCCTGTGGCCTACGCTGCCCACGGCTACGCTGCCCCGGCCGCCGTTGCTGTCAAGGCTGCCCCCGCCGCCATTGCTGTTAAGGCTGCCCCAGTGGCCTACGCTGCCCATGGTTACGCTGCCCCGGCTGCTGTTGCCGTCAAGGCTGTCCCCGCTGCTGTGGAGCTCAAGTCTGGCTACCTTGCCCCCGCTCAGGCCTGGTAATTTCACCCTTCCCCATGCCACACAATCAGAGTTGCAGTGCAGCACATTGGTGGGAAGGTTGAAGTTGCTCTGCTCACGCGGCGTGCGGCTTGTGTTATTGGTGTGAGAGCGGCGTCAGTGTGTGGTGCCCAGACATGTTGTGATCATCTTCCTCAATATATTTCCATTCCCCATCGTCTCCGTGCTTTAAGGTTGTCGCTCCGCGGCTCCTGAACCAATGAAACACTGTACATCGCTGGAACCAACGGAGAGACCAGAAAAATATCAAGCACAACGATGTTTTTTCCCTAAAGTTATGATGTGACTTTGTCACAACATGTGCTCATCACGCAATGCCGTTTACTATTTGGTTTTAGGAAAGAGAGAGTGCAGACCTCCATCTTAGACAAAAAAGATGACCCTCAGGGTTGAAACACGTGTGCTGACATATTGAGGGGTAAGGTTATATCGTTTCCTCTATGGAGTGATTTCCATTCCCATTCCCAAAGAATTTTGCGAAATTACATAGCTGACAGAAACAAATGAGCTTCCCTCCAAATTTGGCCGACTTTATTCTCAAGTTGGCTGTGGGGTAGAGCATACTTAGGGGGTTCCTTAGAGCACCACCTCCCCCCCCCCCCCCCCCTCCAAGTGAACGCGGAACAAAACTATTGGCCCGGCTGCTTGCTTCTACTTCGGTGCGTTAGCGGCGTTTCGTGTCTTGAAAATGCATTCCGAATCACCACAGATAATACTCTGCCTCCATAGCACTATCTCCCTATCTGTTCCTGCGTCTTCATGCCTAGTGTCGCTCAGGAAAGGATGCTCTATCCATATTCGCCAATAAAATCGACGTGGCCAAAACATGAGCCTAGGTATGTATTCATAAAAACGAACACAAGTAACGCTTGCAAAGTTGCAGACTATGGAAAGCAAATGCGTATCTCATCGAAGTCGCATTGTGGCAATTGAAACATGCCCTTGGAGTCAGATGAATTGTCACATCTAGATTAACTACAACATATTCTTCCTTCCGATGTGAGAGTTTGAGAGTAAACTGGGGAAAAGGCAAAACGTCAGACAGTGAAGACCATTGGAAATACGCACCAATTTGTTGCCTCCCTTTTCCCGTGCAGAGCGGCCAAATAAGCGTCAAAGGATGTTTTGCACCGGCTTGGATGAAACCCAGAAACCATAAAATGGTACTGTAGGGTACGTTAAAGCCTTAAGAAAAGGTCCGTCGGTGTTGTGTGACGAAGTGTATCACCAGGGAGACATCACGTTAAGTTGTGCATTACGCGCTGAATTGTTTTGTCGCGACCGTCACCAAAACGTGCAGTCAAAAAATGCATGGCACCAAGTGTAATGTTAAAATGCATATTATTTTTGCCGAAATTACCCATCAAGCCGAAGCGTTACACCCAAAACAGGCATATCTGTCCATATCCATCCAAAATTGTTCTGTAACCCGTCAGTCAGCGAAACCTTCTTCCACTGTCCTCAAACCATTCTCTCCATTCCATTATTCCCATACCTTTGGGATCTCCATTGTGGTTCAAAAAACGTAAAGGGACATAAATAATTGCATGCGACATAGACAGAGCCCCAAAAGACAGTCTTCAAAACGGGGTACCCACATAGGTACTTGACCACAGCTTTGGGATGGCGATAACACGTACGTGTGCATCAATAAAGCAACAGCGAACAAGGTCGGAACGCCAATCGATCATCCTGGGCCGCATTCATCATCCAACCTCCTTTTCTCCGCTGCATTCTGATTTCTGCATCCGCAGCCCTTTTGTCACCACCGCTCTTCCAATTCTCATATGCAAACGTCTTGCTGCCCTCTGTGCAGCTTTTTTATCTGCGGGCTATCTCTGGCCATATCATCCAGGAAGACCTAAAATTACTTAACGTAACACCTCCAGTTTGGACGCATGCGGCACATGAAGACGCCTGTGGCACAAACTACTCCATTTTTTACTTGCTTAGGTAACATGATTCAGGAGACGAAAGTTACGAATTTTGAGAGTATTCTGGAATATTGGACACGACAAACGTTATCATCTACGCAACGAATGGTAAGGTCTCATCGCAACTACGCGCCATTTAAAGTCAGATGACCAACTACACCTGTTAAGAATAGCAATGAACGCACGGTTATCTATTAATCCCGTAACACCGTGGTATCTTCCGACATCCATAGCCATTCAAAAACACCGTTTTGAAAAACGATACTTGAGAAAACTCAAAAATATCCAACATATTGTTAAATGATCACATCGAGTTTCGTTTGTAACTCCGAATCTGTGACGTGTCACCGGGGTCAAAAGCAAGGTCATGTTTTTGGTCCGTACGCACCTTTGGTGCATGTGATGTACCACGCAAAGTCAAGCTCCAGAACAAAGATCTTGGAATTTGAGGCTTTTATGTTTAACATTCCCTTCACCGAATTTACTCGCTACCCACGGGGTGTCCATACTCACCCTCTGCTTATTGTTAGTGAGTTGTACCTGCCTGGTATGCAGCACTTTGCGCGTTCTCAGCACCTTTGTATAAGCTTGTTAAAACTTTATTTCTGAAATTGCATACTAAAACTAGTCGAATAGAGCTAAATGCGACGAAAAAGCACAACCAACAGCGTTGTTCTCTATTAAGGGATGTGCCTAGCCAGAATGTTTCGAGCGCCTTAGCTCTCCCATGCCCTTAATGTTCCAATAACCGATATCCACATCCCATATTTTTAACCCATACCTCTACTCATATCCGTAGGTTTCCCAAACATTACCCATTCCAACCTATGACCCTCACAGCCTCGGTGGGACCCAAGTAATCTTATGAGATCTGGCAGCCTTGGCACCAAGGAACCGTGAAAAATTGCTGGCGAGTAGGGAAAAACAGTCATCACAAATAGTGCATCCGAGATGTTTTTACCACATGCCGCGAAAAATGGGTTGATGAAAATTTATTCAACATTTTTCAAGCACCAGTTTTCTTACCAACCACTAACATCACATCTACGGTTTGGCAGCAGACGTTATGCTGGGCTTAAGGTAAGATCACAAACTTTTCTCCAGTTGGAGGACACATTTTGCCGTGTAGCGTTAGTGTTACACATATCTATTGTCGGTGCAAATAATTTTGCGTAGAACATAAGACCGTGGAAGTGATTTTAGTCGAAGAAGCGAAGGACTTAAGTTTTTCAAACGTGAGTTTTCTCGTATAGCAAAAATGTTGCGTGCACTTGCTGACACTGGCAGCAATGCATCATATAAATGAGGAGCACAGACCTTTGTAGTAGAAGAAATGACGGATATCGGTTTTTAGCTTTTCGTCGGGTCAACACCAATGGTGAGTCTTCGCAGCAACAAAAAAAAAAACGCACATAAGCAAATGCAACACAAGTTGTTCAGTGTATTCGCGAGAAACATTATTCACATAGATAAAAGAGCACCAATAGCTTTACTCCTCAGATAAATGCCAGGAGATTGAAAATATATTTTGATGGACATTTTGGCAGCATGCCTTTATCGAAACAACAGCGGAAGTGAGTTTAAAATTGCCTGCTGATGATCCTACTTGCATTTTAGTTTTTTCTTCGAAACACAAAAGCAGTTCTTACAGGATATCAACCATCCGAGGAATAAACAAACAGCGGAGTCCATGCGCCCTATTCGTTTGAGATACAGTGAACGCCTGCAAGACGCTAAAAACAAAACAGGGAAAACCCCTTTCGATGCCAATTGTTTTTGCAAAACACGCTCATGCTGGAGCCGAGAGAGCTATGGACCCTATGCCCCTTTAGAGCTCAGTCATCTGCAAAGCACAGGACCACCCGGACAGGAAAATAAGTGAATATATTCTATACAAAAGAATGCGACCAGATTTTAACGAACGGGACTCATCATGGCCGATTATGTGAACGCAATCTATTTATAAAAAAAGAAGGCGACCAAACCAAAACGAACAGGGCTCATCATGGCCGATGAACGAACGTGATATGAATTTTTATGTGTGGTGTCTGTGTCAACTTAAAATCCTTTACATGCGTAAGTGATGCCTGACGCGTGAGGTGCCATGCATGCTCAATTGAACTCGCTTACATATATAATTGATGCGCGGTGTGTGATGCCTATTTACTTCCAATCGCCTGCATGTTTCAATGAAGCGTGATGCGTGATGCCTGTTTACTTGAATTTGCATGTACACGTATTTTGGAGTATTCTAATTCTTACACGTGCACTGTATCGTGGGCATGGTTGGAGATAGCTCTTGGTTTAATCCTCGGAATGCTAGTTTCTTGTAAAACCTTGCCTTGCTGTTTCAAACAAAAACCTGAAAAAACGATTATGATAATGGGCAGGCAATGTTGAATTCACTCCTGCGATTGTTTCGATAAACGCATGTTACCGAAATATCAGCCAGTCTATATTTCCACTCTCCTCGTTTTTCTCCGCGGAATAATGCTTTTACTACTATCTTATCTATAAGCAATTGCTGTTTACTGTTTTGCAGTGGAAGCAATATCACAAAGAAATAGCGTCGTAGTTATCAGACGTATTACTTGCAGCAGCACTCATATGAAACCAATCTGCAGTGCGTGGCAGAGGGTAGAAACAACTGCAGACAAGATGCCTGTATAGAGGTAAGGAAACATGCTTGACAGAAATAAGGAACGAGAAAGCAGACCACGACCATGAAAGACCACGACATAGAAAGAGTTCAAAGGCAGGGCAGGCAACAAAGAATAAGGGACTGAGGACAAGAATGCGCTATTTGCCCTCTGTATCTTCTCATCTATGGGAATAGCAATAGAGCACAATCCAGGGCACGACAGGGCAGCTTGCAGCATAACATGCAACGCCGGATAAGCCAGAACCGAGGTCAGGGAAGGGCCGAGGACAGAGCAGAACAGGCCGGGACACACGTACGGTATTGGCATACCGTACATAAAAAACCGTCGCTCTGGGACCCGGGTGGTCTCTCATTTATTCATTCGAACAAAAAAAACGCACGTATGACACATGGGAATGATAGATGATTGCGATGCAGCCCCTAAATCACTCTCAAAGTCACTGCTCACTGGATATCAAAGTGCTCACTGGACTTCTTCTAGTGGCTCGATCAGCGTCAACATAAAAATAGCGTGTAACCAAATGCGCTGCACGAGAAAACATCCACGCATTTTTCAGTCATTGAGGTGTTTAAATGTGTACCATCAATACTGCTTTCAAAATAGCACTCGTGGCCGATCCTCCGGAGATTGTCCTGACCCGCTGCCGTGCGGCCCAACGCCGTTACAGAGAGCTCACCTCCGCTGTGGGTGGGGCTCCACGATCGGACGGACCGCCCCACAAGGACGGTCTCATAGCGCGGGAGGCCGGGGTATAAAAACCCAGCCAGGCCGTTCACAGGCATCCAGTCCTCTGTCTGATCACAACATGAAGGCCTTTGTAAGTGCGCCACGGGGCTGGGAAACTCCGCTGCCCCTGCAAAATTATGTGCCATTGATTTTGGGAGTATCCATGTACTGCAGGACTGTTGGTTTATTCACGAGCCTTGTGGAGTGCAAGCGCTGTTAAACACGTGTTGAACGTTCGTTATGTTCGGTGGCTATGTTCAATATGTTCAGTATGTTCGGAACCCAAAACGTTGGCGGTGCTCTCAAAACAAATGTGGATGCTTTTAAGCAATCACCATCTAAAAAATCCAGTGTTCTCCCAATCATAGTGTACCAGCATCACGGTTCCCTTCTGCGACATAACGTTGCAGAGTGATACTCGTAGTCCAAAGTCCAAAACTGTTGTCCAAAGCTGCACTATTTCCCGTGTTCAGCATGTGGTTGCGTCAAAGAAGAATTTTGAAACCTAAGAGCCACAGCTCCCTGAATGTTTTCATAAATCATAGGTCGGCTCCTGAGCCGTTCAGCGTCATTTGGTTTCCGCGCCTTTGGCAGTTCATGGACGGAGTTGCAAGCCAAATACCTGGTATGTTACATGCCGCTAAAACTGCGTCCGTCTTCTGAATGTGATCTCTGAAGTACTTCGAAAACGAACTAAAGCCAGGCAGAGGATCACGTGCTCTCTTTGACGCCACCACCCCTTTTTCAGGTGGTGATTGCTGCACTAGCTGTGGTGGGCTCAGCTGCCCCCGGCAACTATGCCAACCTCAGGAGTGCTGCTCTCCCCGCTGGCCTGGGTGCCATCGCTGCCCCTGTGCAACTGAAGACCATCAAGGTGGATGAGGTCAAGTCTGCTCCTGTGACCGCGAACCACGCTGCTCTGACCTACTCGGCTGGCGCCATCGCCGCTCCTCTGGGCTACGCCGCCCACGGCTACGCCGCTCCCCTGGGCTATGCTGCCCACGGCTATGCTGCCCACGGCTATGCTGCCCACGGTTATGCTGCCCACGGCTACGCTGCCCCCGCCGCTGTGGCTGTGAAGGCTGCTGCCCCCGTGGAGCTGAAGACTATCAAGGTGGAGGAGGTCAAGGCTGCTCCCGCTCCCGTGGCCTACGCTGCCCCCGTGGCGTACGCCGCCCCCGCCGCCTATGCCAGCCATGCCGCCGTGGCTGTGAAGGCTGCCCCGGCTGTGGCTGTGGCTGCCCCCGCCGTCACCTACACCGCCGCCGCGCCCGCCATCGTCCGTCAGGAGGTCGAGATCCCCGTCACCAAGACGGTCCACTATGCTGACCAGCAGGTCGTCACTGGACACACCACGAGCATCCACAAGCCGGCCATTGCTGCCCCGGTCATCGCTGCTCCCAGGACCCTGGTTGGCAAGACCGTCACCAACCCGGCCACCGTCAGCGTGCAGAAGTACGCCGCTGAGGTCAAGACCATCAACCACGTGCCCCAGCCGTACGATGTGCCTTACGATGTGCCTGAGCCGTACGCTGTGCCCACCCCCGTGCACACGGCCCCCGTGGAGGTGAGGAAGCGCGTCTACGCCCCGGCCGTCCAGGCCGCCCCTGTGGCCTACGCTGCCCACGGCTACGCTGCCCCCGCTGCTGTTGCTGTCAAGGCTGCCCCCGCCGCCATTGCCGTTAAGGCTGCCCCTGTGGCCTACGCTGCCCACGGCTACGCTGCCCCGGCCGCCGTTGCTGTCAAGGCTGCCCCCGCCGCCATTGCCGTTAAGGCTGCCCCTGTGGCCTACGCTGCCCACGGCTACGCTGCCCCGGCCGCCGTCGCCGTCAAGGCTGTCCCCGCCGCTGTGGAGCTCAAGTCTGGCTACCTTGCCCCCGCTCAGGCTTGGTAATTTCACCCTTCCCTATTCCACACAATCAGAGTTGCAGTGCAGCTCATTGGTGGGAAGGATGAAGTTGCTCTGCTCACGCGGCGTGCGGTTTGTGTTATTGGTGTGAGGGCGGCATCAGCGTGTGGTGCCCAGACATGTTGTGATCATCTTCCTCAATATATTTTCATTCCCCATTGTCTCCGTGCTTTAAGGTTGTCGTTCCGCGGCTCCCGAATCAATGAAACGCTGTACATCGCTGGAACCAACAGAGAGAACAGAAAAAAATCAAGCACAACGATGTTTTTTCCTAAAGTTAGGATGTGACCTCGTCACAACGTGTCCTCATCACAAAATGCCGATAACTATTTGGTTTTAGGACAGGGAGAGTGCAGTCCTTCATCTTGGACAAAAAAGATGACCTTCCGGGTTGAAACACGTGTGCTGACATATTTTGGGGTAAGGTTATATCGTTTGCTCTATGGAGTGATCCCATCCCCATTCCCAAAGAATTTTGCGAAACCATACAGCTGACAGAAACAAATGAGCTTCTCTCCAAATTTGGCCGACTTTATTCTCAACTTTGGCGGTGCGATAGAGCATAGTTATGGGATTCCTTATAGCACCACCTCCCTCCCCCCCCCCCCCAAGAAAACGCGGAACAGAACTCTTGGTCCGACTGCTTGCTTCCACTACGATGCGTCAGCGGCGTTTCGTGTCTTGAAAATGCATTCCGAATCACCACTCCATAACATCATCTCGCTATCTTTTCCTGCGCCTTCATGCCTAGTGTCGCTCAGGAAGTATGTTCTATCCATATTTGCCAATAACGTCAACGGGACCAAAAGATGACCCCAGGTAGGCATTCATCAAATCCAACACAAGTAACGCTTGCAAACTGAAGACTGTGGAAAGTAAATGCGTATCACAAAGAAGTCGCATTGTAGCGATTGAAACATGCTCTCGGAGTCAGATGAATTGTCACATCTAGATTAACTACAACATATTCTTCTTCCCAATGTGAGAGTTTGAGAGTTAACTGGGAAAAAGGCAAAACGACACACAGTGAACACCATTGGAAATACGTACCAATTTGTCGCCTCCCTGTTCCCGTGCAGAGCGGCCAAATAATCGTCAAAGAACATATTTGCGCCGGCTTGGATGAAACCTAGAAAAGGTACAATGGTACTGTAGGGTACGTTAAAGCCTTAACGAAGAGGACTGCTAGTGTTGTGTGACGAAGTGTACTACCAGGGATACATCACGTTAAGTTGTGCATTACGCGCTGAATTGTTTTGCCGTGACCGTCATCGAAACGTGCAGTCAAAAAATGCATGGCACCAAGTGTGATGTTAAAATGCATATTATTTTTGCCGAAATTACCCATCAAGCCGAAACGTTACACCCAAAACAGACGTATCTGTCCATATCCATCCGAAATTGTTCTGTAACCCGTCAGTCAGCGAAACCTTCTTCCACTGTCCTCAAACCATTCTCTCCATTCCATTATTCCCATACCTTTGGGATCTCCATTGTGGTTCAAAAAACGTAAAGGGACATAAATAATTGCATGCGACATAGACAGAACCCCAAAAGACAGTCTTCAAAACGGGGTACCTACATAGGTACTTAACCACAGCTTTGGGATGGCGATAACACGTACGTGTGCATCAATAAAGCAACAGCGAACAAGGTCGGAACGCCAATCGATCATCCTGGGCCGCATTCATCATCCAACCTCCTTTTCTCTGCTGCATTCTGACATCTGCATCCGCAGCCCTTTTGTCACCACTCCTCTTCAAATTCTCATGTGCAAACGTCCTGCTGACCTCTGCGCAGTTTTTTCATCTGTTGGCTATCCCTGGCGATATCATTCAGGAAGACCTACAATTACTTAACGTAACACCTCCATTTTGGTCGCATGCCAGCACATAAAGACACCTGTAGCACGAGCTACTCCATTTTTTACTTGTTTAGGTAACATGATTCAGGAGACGAAAGTCACGAATTTTGAGAGTATTCTGGAATATTGGACACGACAAACGTTATCATCTACGCGACGGCTGGTGAGGTGTCATCGCAACTACACGCCATTTAAAGTCAGATGACCTTCTACTTCTGTTAAGAATAGCAAGGAACACACGGTTATTTATTAATCTCGAAACACTGTGGTATCTTCTTACATCCATAACCAATCCAAGAACACCATTTTGAAAAACGTAACTTTAGTAAACTCAAAAGTGTCCAGCATATTGGTAATTGATCACATCGAGTTTCGTTTGTAACGCCGAATCTGTGACGTGTCACCGGGGTCAAAAACAAGATCATGTTATTGGCCCGTACGCGCCTTTGGTGCATGTGACGTACCACGCAAAGTCAAGCTCCAGAACAAAGATCTTGGAATTTGAGGCTTGTATGGTTAACATTCCCTTCACCGAATTTGCTCGCTACACACGGGTGTTCATACTCACCCTCTGCTTATTGTTAGTGACTTGTACCCGCCTGGTATGCAGTACTTTGCTGGCTCTCAGTACCTTTGTATAAGCTTGTAAAATATTTTTTTTCTGAAATTTTACATTAAAACTGGTTGAACACAGCTAAATGCGAAGAAAAAGCACAACCAACAGCGTCGTTTTCTATCAAGGGATGTGCCTAGCTAGAATGTTTCGAGCGTCTTAGCTCTCTCATCCCCGCAAGGTTCCAATACCCGATGTCCACATCCCATATTTTTAACCCATACCTCTACTCATACCCGTAGGTTTCCCAAACATCACCCATTCCAACCCATGACCCTCACAGCCCTGGTGGGACGCAGGTAATATTATGAGATCTGGCAGTCTTGGTACCAATGATCCGTGAAAAATTTCTGGCGAGTAGGGAAAAACAAAGTCATCACAAATAGTGCAACCAAGATGTTTTTACCACATGCCGCGAATTATAGGTTGATGAAAATTTATCCAACATTTTTCAAGTACCGGTTTTCTTACCAACCACTAATATCACATCTACCGTTGGGCAGCAGACGTTATGCCGGGCATAAGGTAAGATCACAAACTTTTTCCAGTTGAAGGACACATTTTGCCGTGTAGCGTTAGTGTAACACATAACTATTGTCGGTGCAAATAATTTTGTGTAGAACTTAGGGCCGTGGATGTTATTTTAGTCGAAGAAGCGAAGGATGTAAGTTTTTCAAACGTGAGTTTTGTCATGTAGCAAAAATGTTGCGTGCACTTGCTGACACTGGCAGCAATGCATCAAATAAATGAGGAGTACAGAACTTTGTAGTAGAAGAAATGACGGATATCAGTTTTAGCTTTTCGTCGGGTCAACACCAATGGTGAGTCTTCACAGCAAAAAAACGCACATAAGCAAATGCAACGCAAGTTGTTCAGTGTATTCACGAAGAACATTATTCACATAGATAAATGAGAACTTCTAGCCTTACTCCTCAGATAAATGCCAGGAGATTGAAAATATATTTTGATGTACATTTTGACAGCATGCCTTTATCGAAACAATAGCCGAAGTGAGCTTAAAACTGCCTGCCGATGATGCTGCTCGCATTTCAATTTTTTCTTCGAAACACAACAACATAGTTCTTACAGGACATCGACCATCAGAGGAATAAATAAACAGCTGAGTCCATGCGCCCTATTCGTTTGAGATATAGTGAACACCTGCAAGACGCTAAAAACAAAACTGGGAAAACCCCATTCGATGACAATTGTTTTTGCAAACGCTTTTGCAAACGCTCATGCTGAAGCCGAGAGAGCTATGGACCCCATACCCCTTTAGAGCTTAGTCATCTGCAAAGCACAGGACCACCCGGACAGGAAAACAAGTAAATCTATTCTATAAAAAAGAATGCGACCAGATTTTAACGAACGGGACTCATCATGGCCGATTATGCGAACGCAATCTATTCATATAAAAAGAAGGCGACTAAACCATAACGAACAGGGCTCGTCATGGCCGATTAACGAAAGTGATATGAGTTTGTATGTGTGGTTTGTTAACTTAAAATCCTTTACATGCGTAAGTGATGCCTGGCGCGTGAGGTGCGATGTATGTTCAATTGAACCCGCATACATATATAATTGAAGCGCGTTGTGTGATGCCTATTTACTTCCAATCGCTTGCATGCTTCAATGAAGCGTGATGCGTGGTGCCCGTTTACTTGAATTTGTTTGCATGTACACGTATTTTGGAGTATTCTAATTCTTACACGTGCACTGTATCGTGGGCATGGTTGGAGATAGCTCTTGGTTTAATCCTCGGAATGTTAGTTTCTTGTAAAACCTTACCTTGCTGTTTCAAACAAAAACTTGAAAAATCGATTATGATCATGGGCAGGCAATGTTGAACTCACCCCTGCGATTGTTTCGACAAAACGCATGTTACCGAAATATCAGCCAGTCTATATTTCCACTCTCCTCGTTTTTCTCCGCGGAATACTGCTTTTACTACCATCTCATCTACAAGCAAATGTTGTTAACTGTTTTGCAGTGGAAGCAATATCACAAAGAAACAGCGTCGTAGTTATCAGACGTATTACTTGCAGCAGCACCCATGTGAAACCAGTCTGCAGTGCGTGGCAGAGGGTAGAAACAACTGCAGACAAGATGCCTGTATAGAGGTAAGGAAACATGCTTGACAGAAATTAGGAACGAGAAAGCAGACCACGACTATGAAAAACCACGACATAGAAAGAGTTCAAAGGCGGGGCAGGCAACAAAGAATAAGGGACTGAGGACAAGAATGCGCTATTTGCCCTCTGTATCTTCTCATCTATGGGAATAGCAATAGAGCACAATCCAGGGCACGACAGGGCAGCTCGCAGCATAACATGCAACGCCGGATAAGCCAGAACCGAGGTCAGGGAAGGGCCGAGGACAGAGCAGAACAGGCCGGGACACACGTACGGTATTGGCATACCGTACATAAAAACCGTTGCTCTGGGATCCGGGTGGTTTCTCATTTATTCATTAGAACGAACAAAATAAAACGCACGGATGAAACATGGGAATGATAGATGATTGCGATGCAGCCCCTAAATCACCCTCAAAGTCACTGCTCACTGGATATCAAAGTGCTCACTGGATATCTTCTAGTGGCTCGATGAGCGTCAACATAAAAATAGCGTGTAACCAAATACCCTGCACGAGAAAACATCCACGCATTTTTCAGCCATTGAGGTGTTTAAATGTGTACCATCAATACTGGTTTCAAAATAGCACCCGTGGCCGATCCTCCGGAGATTGTCCTGACCCGCGGCCGTGCGGCCCAACGCCGTTACAGAGAGCTCACCTCCGCTGTGGGTGGGGCTCCACGATCGGGCGGACCGCCCCACAAGGACGGTCTCATAGCGCGGGAGGCCGGGGTATAAAAACCCAGCCAGGCCGCTCACAGGCATCCAGTCCTCTGTCTGATCACAACATGAAGGCCTTTGTAAGTACGCCACGGGGCTGGGAGACTGCGCTGCCCCTGCAAAATTATGTGCCATTGATTTTGGGAGTATCCATGTACTGCAGGACTGTTGGTTTATTCACGAGTCTTGTGGAGGGCAAGCGCTGTAAACCACGTGTTGAACGTTCAATATATTCGTTGGCTGGAACCCAAAACGTTGGCGGTGCTCTCAAAACAAACGTGAATGCTTTTAAGCAATCACCATCTGAAAAATCCAGTGTTCTCCCAATCATTGTGTACCAGCATCACGGTTCCCTTCTGCGACATAACGTTGCAGGGAGATACTCGTAATCCAAAGTCCAAAGCTGTTGTCCAAAGCTGCAATATTTCCCGTGTTCAGCATGTGGTTGCGTCAAAGAAGAACTTTGAAACTTCAGAGCCACAGCTCCCTGAATGTTTTCATAAATCATAGGTCGGCTCCTGAGCCGTTCAGCGTCATTTGGTTTCCGCGCCTTTGGCAGTTCATGGACGGAGTTGCAAGCCAAATACCTGGTATGTTACATGCCGCTAAAACTGCGTCCGTCTTCTGAATGTGATCTCTGAAGTACTTCGAAAACGAACTAAAGCCAGGCAGAGGATCACGTGCTCTCTTTGACGCCTACCACCCCTTTTCAGGTGGTGATTGCTGCACTAGCTGTGGTGGGCTCAGCTGCCCCCGGCAACTATGCCAACCTCAGGAGTGCTGCTCTCCCCGCTGGCCTGGGTGCCATCGCTGCCCCTGTGCACCTGAAGACCATCAAGGTGGATGAGGTCAAGTCTGCTCCTGTGACCGCGAATCACGCTGCTCTGACCTACTCGGCTGGCGCCATCGCCGCTCCTCTGGGCTACGCCGCCCACGGCTATGCCGCTCCCCTGGGCTATGCTGCCCACGGCTATGCTGCCCACGGCTATGCTGCCCACGGTTATGCTGCCCACGGCTACGCTGCCCCCGCCGCTGTGGCTGTGAAGGCTGCTGCCCCCGTGGAGCTGAAGACTATCAAGGTGGAGGAGGTCAAGGCTGCTCCCGCTCCCGTGGCCTACGCTGCCCCCGTGGCGTACGCCGCCCCCGCCGCCTATGCCAGCCATGCCGCCGTGGCTGTGAAGGCTGCCCCGGCTGTGGCTGTGGCTGCCCCCGCCGTCACCTACACCGCCGCCGCGCCCGCCATCGTCCGTCAGGAGGTCGAGATCCCCGTCACCAAGACGGTGCACTACGCTGACCAGCAGGTCGTCACTGGACACACCACGAGCATCCACAAGCCGGCCATTGCTGCCCCGGTCATCGCTGCTCCCAGGACCCTGGTTGGCAAGACCGTCACCAACCCGGCCACCGTTAGCGTGCAGAAGTACGCCGCTGAGGTCAAGACCATCAACCACGTGCCCCAGCCGTACGATGTGCCTTACGATGTGCCTGAGCCGTACGCTGTGCCCACCCCCGTGCACACGGCCCCCGTGGAGGTGAGGAAGCGCGTCTACGCCCCGGCCGTCCAGGCCGCCCCTGTGGCCTACGCTGCCCACGGCTACGCTGCCCCCGCTGCTGTTGCTGTCAAGGCTGCCCCCGCCGCCATTGCCGTTAAGGCTGCCCCTGTGGCCTACGCTGCCCACGGCTACGCTGCCCCGGCCGCCGTTGCTGTCAAGGCTGCCCCCGCCGCCATTGCCGTTAAGGCTGCCCCTGTGGCCTACGCTGCCCACGGCTACGCTGCCCCGGCCGCCGTCGCCGTCAAGGCTGTCCCCGCCGCTGTGGAGCTCAAGTCTGGCTACCTTGCCCCCGCTCAGGCTTGGTAATTTCACCCTTCCCTATTCCACACAATCAGAGTTGCAGTGCAGCTCATTGGTGGGAAGGATGAAGTTGCTCTGCTCACGCGGCGTGCGGTTTGTGTTATTGGTGTGAGGGCGGCGCCAGCATGTGGTGCCCAGACATGTTGTGATCATCTTCCTCAATATATTTCCATTCCCCATTGTCTCCGTGCTTTAAGGTTGTCGTTCCGCGGCTCCCGAATCAATGAAACGCTGTACATCGCTGGAACCAACAGAGAGACCAGAAAAAAATCAAGCACAACGATGTTTTTTCCTAAAGTTAGGATGTGACCTCGTCACAACGTGTCCTCATCACAAAATGCCGATAACTATTTGGTTTTAGGACAGGGAGAGTGCAGTCCTTCATCTTGGACAAAAAAGATGACCTTCCGGGTTGAAACACGTGTGCTGACATATTTTGGGGTAAGGTTATATCGTTTGCTCTATGGAGTGATCCCATCCCCATTCCCAAAGAATTTTGCGAAACCATACAGCTGACAGAAACAAATGGGCTTCTCTCCAAATTTGGCCGACTTTATTCTCAACTTTGGCGGTGCGATAGAGCATAGTTATGGGATTCCTTATAGCACCACCTCCCTCCCCCCCCCCCCCCCCGAAGAAAACGCGGAACAGAACTCTTGGCCCGACTGCTTGCTTCCAGTACGATGCGTCAGCGGCGTTTCGTGTCTTGAAAATGCATTCCGAATCACCAGTCCATAACATCATCTCGCTATCTTTTCCTGCGCCTTCATGCCTAGTGTCGCTCAGGAAAGCATGTTCTATCCATATTTGCCAATAACGTCAACGGGACCAAAAGATGACCCCAGGTAGGCATTCATCAAATCCAACACAAGAAACGCTTGCAAACTGAAGACTGTGGAAAGTAAATGCGTATCACAAAGAAGTCGCATTGTAGTGATTGAAACATGCTCTCGGAGTCAGATGAATTGTCACACCTAGATTAACTACAACATATTCTTCTTTCCAATGTGAGAGTTTGAGAGTTAACTGGGAAAAAGGCAAAACGACACACAGTGAACACCATTGGAAATACGTACCAATTTGTCGCCTCCCTGTTCCCGTGCAGAGCGGCCAAATAATCGTCAAAGAACATATTTGCGCCGGCTTGGATGAAACCTAGAAAAGGTACAATGGTACTGTAGGGTACGTTAAAGCCTTAACGAAAAGGACTGCTAGTGTTGTGTGACGAAGTGTACTACCAGGGATACATCACGTTTAGTTGTGCATTACGCGCTGAATTGTTTTGCCGTGGCTGTCACCGAAACGTGCAGTCAAAAAATGCATGGCACCAAGTGTGATGTTAAAATGCATATTATTTTCGCCGAAATTACCCATCAAGCCGAAACGTTACACCCCACAAAGACTTATCTCTCCACATCCATCCGAAATTGTTCTGTAACCCGTCAGTCAGCGAAACCTTCTTCCACTGTCCTCAAACCATTCTCTCCATTCCATTATTCCCATACCTTTGGGATCTCCATTGTGGTTCAAAAAACGTAAAGGGACATAAATAATTGCATGCGACATAGACAGAACCCTAAAAGACAGTCCTCAAAACGGGGTACCCACATAGGTACTTGACCACAGCTTTGGAATGGTGATAACACGTACGTGTGCATCAATAAAGCAACAGCGAACAAGGTCGGAACGCCAATCGATCATCCTGGGCCGCATTCATCATCCAACCTCCTTTTCTCTGCTGCATTCTGACATCTGCGTCCGCAGCTCTTTTGTCACCACTCCTCTTCCAATTCTCATGTGCAAACGTCCTGCTGACCTCTGCGCAGTTTTTTCATCTGTTGGCTATCCCTGGCGATATCATTCAGGAAGACCTACAATTACTTAACGTAACACCTCCATTTTGGTCGCATGCCAGCACATAAAGACACCTGTAGCACGAACTACTCCAGTTTTTACTTGCTTAGGTAACATGATTCAGGAGACGAAAGTCACGAATTTTGAGAGGATTCTGGAATATTGGACACGACAAACGTTATCATCTACGCAACGGCTGGTGAGGTGTCATCGCAACTACACGCCATATAAAGTCAGATGGCCTTCTACACCTGCTAAAAATAGCGATGAACACACGGTTATTTACTAATCTCGTAACACTGTGGTATCTTCTTACATCCATAACCAATCCAAGAACACCATTTTGAAAAACGTAACTTTAGTAAACTCAAAAGTGTCCAGCATATTGGTAAATGATCACATCGAGTTTCGTTTGTAACTCCGAATCTGTGACGTGTCACCGGGGTCGAAGGCGAGGTCATGTTATTGGCCCGTACGCGCCTTTGGTGCATGTGACGTACCACGCAAAGTCAAGCTACAGAACAAAGATCTTGGAATTAGAGGCCTTTATGGTTAACATTGCCTTCACCGAATTTGCTCGCTACACACGGGGTGTTCATACTCACTCTCTGCTTATTGTTAGTGACTTGCACCCGCCTGGTATGCAGTACTTTGCTGGTTCTCAGTACCTTTGTATAAGCTTGTAAAATATTTTTCTGAAATTTTGCATTAAAACTGGTCGAACAGAGCTAAATACAAAGAAAAAGCACAACCAACAGCGTCGTTTTCTATCAAGGGATGTGCCTAGCTAGAATGTTTCGAGCGCCTTAGCTCTCTCATCCCCGTAAGGTTCCAATAACCGATATCCACACCTCATATTTTTAACCCATACCTCTACTCATACCCGTAGGTTTCCCAAACATTACCCATTCCAACCCATGACCCTCACAGCCCTGGTGGGACGCAGGTAATATTATGAGATCTGGCAGCCCTGGTACCAATGATCCGTGAAAAATTGCTGGCGAGTAGGGAAAAGCAAAGTCATCACAAATAGTGCAACCAAGATGTTTTTACCACATGCCGCGAATTATAGGTTGATGAAAATTTATTCAACATTTTTCAAGTACCGGTTTTCTTACCAACCACTAATATCACATCTACCGTTGGGCAGCAGACGTTATGCCGGGCATAAGGTAAGATCACAAACTTTTTCCGGTTGAAGGACACATTTTGCCGTGTAGCGTTAGTGTTACACATAACTATTGTCGGTGCAAATAATTTTGTGTAGAACTTAGGGCCGTGGATGTTATTTTAGTCGAAGAAGCGAAGGATGTAAGTTTTTCAAACGTGAGTTTTGTCATATAGCAAAAATGTTGCGTGCACTTGCTGACACTGGCAGCAATGCATCAAATAAATGAGGAGTACAGAACTTTGTAGTAGAAGAAATGACGGATATCAGTTTTAGCTTTTCGTCGGGTCAACACCAATGGTGAGACTTCGCAGCAAAAAAAAAGCACATAAGCAAATGCAACGCAAGTTGTTCAGTGTATTCACGAAGAACATTATTCACATAGATAAATGAGAACTTCTAGCCTTACTCCTCAGATAAATGCCAGGAGATTGAAAATATATTTTGATGTACATTTTGACAGCATGCCTTTATCGAAACAATAGCCGAAGTGAGCTTAAAACTGCCTGCCGATGATGCTACTCGCATTTCAATTTTTTCTTCGAAACACAACAACACAGTTCTTACAGGACATCGACCATCAGAGGAACAAATAAACAGCGGAGTCCATGCGCCCTATTCGTTTGAGATATAGTGAACACCTGCAAGACGCTAAAAACAAAACTGGGAAAACCCCCTTCGATGACAATTGTTTTTGCAAACGCTTTTGCAAACGCTCATGCTGAAGCCGAGAGAGCTATGGACCCTATGCCCCTTTAGAGCTCAGTCATCTGCAAAGCACAGGACCACCCGGACAGGAAAACAAGTAAATCTATTCTATAAAAAAGAATGCGACCAGATTTTAACGAACGGGGCTCGTCATGGCCGATTATGCGAACGCAATCTATTCTCATAAAAAGAAGGCGACCAAACCATAACGAACAGGGCTCGTCATGGCCGATTAACGAAAGTGATATGAATTTTGATGTGTGGTGTGTTAACTTAAAATCCTTTACATGCGTAAGTGATGCCTGACGCGTGAGGTGCGATGTATGTTCAATTGAACCCGCATACATATATAACTGAAGCGCGTTGTGTGCTGCCTATTTACTTCCAATCGCTTGCATGTTTCAATGAAGCGTAATGCGTGATGCCTGTCTACTTGAATTTGTTTGCATGTACACGTATTTTGGAGTATTCTAATTCTTACACGCGCACTGTATCGTGGGCATGGTTGGAGATAGCTCTTGGTTTAATCCTCGGAATGTTAGTTTCTTGTAAAACCTTGCCTTGCTGTTTCAAACAAAAACTTGAAAAATCGATTATGATCATGGGCAGGCAATGTTGAATTCACCCCTGCGATTGTTTCGATAAACGCATGTTATCGAAATATCAGCCAGTCTATATTTCCACTCTCCTCGTTTTTCTCCGCGGAATAATGCTTTTACTTCTATCTTATCTCTAAGCAAATGTTGTTAACTGTTTTGCAGTGGAAGCAATATCACAAAGAAATAGCGTCGTAGTTATCAGACGTATTACTTGCAGCAGCACTCATGTGAAACCAGTCTGCAGTGCGTGGCAGAGGGTAGAAACAACTGCAGACAAGATGCCTGTATAGAGGTAAGGAAACATGCTTGACAGAAATTAGGAACGAGAAAGCAGACCACGACTATGAAAAACCACGACATAGAAAGAGTTCAAAGGCAGGGCAGGCAACAAAGAATAAGGGACTGAGGACAAGAATGCGCTATTTGCCCTCTGTATCGTCTGATCTATGGGAATAGCAATAGGGCGCAATCCAGGACACGCCAGGGTAGCTTGCAGCATAACATGCAACGCCGGATAAGCCAGATCCGAGGTCAGGGAAGGGCCGAGGACAGAGCAGAACAGGCCGAGACACACGTACGGTATTGACATACCGTACATAAAAACCGTTGCTCTGGGACCCGGGTGGTTTCTCATTTATTCATTCAAACGAAGAAAATAAAACGCACGTATGAAACATGGGAATGATAGATGATTGCGATGCAGCCCCTAAATCACTCTCAAAGTCACTGCTCACTGGATATCGAAGCGCTCACTGGATATCTTCTAGTGGCTCGATGAGCGTCAAAATAAAAATAGCGTGTAACCAAATACCCTGCACGAGAAAACATCCACGCAATTTTCAGTCATTGAGGTGTTTAAATGTGTACCATCAATACTGCTTTAAAAATAGCACTCGTGGCCGATCTTCCGGATATTGTCCTGACCCGCTGCCGTGCGGCCCAACGCCGTTACAGAAAGCTCACCTCCGCTGTGGGTGGGGCTCCACGATCGGACGGACCGCCCCACAAGGACAGTCTCATAGCGCAGGAGGCCGGGGTATAAAAGCCCAGCCAGGCCGCTCACAGGCATCCAGTCCTCTGTCTGATCACAACATGAAGGCCTTTGTAAGTACGCCACGGGGCTGGGAAACTCCGCTGCCCCTGCAAAATTATGTGCCATTGATTTTGGGAGTATCCATGTACTGCAGGACTGTTGGTTTATTCACGAGTCTTGTGGAGGGCAAGCGCTGTTAACCACGTGTTGAACGTTCAATATGTTCGGTGGCTGGAACCCAAAACGTTGGCGGTGCTCTCAAAACAAATGTGGATGCTTTCAAGCAATCACCATCTGAAAAATCCAGTGTTCTCCCAATCATCGTGTAACAGCATCACGGTTGCGACCTGCGACATAACGTTGCAGAGTGATACTCGTAGTCCAAAGTCCAAAGCTGTTGTCCAAAGCTGCACTATTTCCCGTGTTCAGCATGTGGTTGCGTCAAAGAAGAACTTTGAAACTAAGAGCCACAGCTCCCTGAATGTTTTCATAAATCATAGGTCGGCTCCTGAGGCGTTCAGCGTCATTTGGTTTCCGCGCCTTTGGCAGTTCATGGACGGAGTTGCAAGTCAAATACCTGGTATGTTACATGCCGCTAAAACAACGTCCGTCTTCTGAATGTGATCTCTGAAGTACTTCGAAAACGAACTAAAGCCACGCAGAGGATCACGTGCTCTCTTTGACGCCTACCACCCCTTTTCAGGTGGTGATTGCTGCACTAGCTGTGGTGGGCTCAGCTGCCCCCGGCAACTATGCCAACCTCAGGAGTGCTGCTCTCCCCGCTGGCCTGGGTGCCATCGCTGCCCCTGTGCACCTGAAGACCATCAAGGTGGATGAGGTCAAGTCTGCTCCTGTGACCGCGAACCACGCTGCTCTGACCTACTCGGCTGGTGCCATCGCCGCTCCTCTGGGCTACGCTGCCCACGGCTACGCCGCTCCCCTGGGGTATGCTGCCCACGGCTATGCTGCCCATGGCTATGCTGCCCACGGTTATGCTGCCCACGGCTACGCTGCCCCCGCCGCCGTGGCTGTGAAGGCTGCTGCCCCCGTGGAGCTGAAGACTATCAAGGTGGAGGAGGTCAAGGCTGCTCCCGCTCCCGTGGCCTACGCTGCCCCCGTGGCGTACGCTGCCCCCGCCGCCTATGCCAGCCATGCCGCTGTGGCTGTGAAGGCTGCCCCGGCTGTGGCTGTGGCTGCCCCCGCCGTCACCTACACCGCCGCCGCGCCCGCCATCGTCCGTCAGGAGGTCGAGATCCCCGTCACCAAGACGGTGCACTACGCTGACCAGCAGGTCGTCACTGGACACACCACGAGCATCCACAAGCCGGCCATTGCTGCCCCGGTCATCGCTGCCCCCAGGGCCCTGGTTGGCAAGACCGTCACCAACCCGGCCACCGTTAGCGTGCAGAAGTACGCCGCCGAGGTCAAGACCATCAACCACGTGCCCCAGCCGTACGATGTGCCTTACGATGTGCCTGAGCCGTACGCTGTGCCCACCCCCGTGCACACGGCCCCCGTGGAGGTGAGGAAGCGCGTCTACGCCCCGGCCGTCCAGGCCGCTCCTGTGGCCTACGCTGCCCACGGCTACGCTGCCCCCGCTGCTGTTGCTGTCAAGGCTGCCCCCGCCGCCATTGCCGTTAAGGCTGCCCCTGTGGCCTACGCTGCCCACGGCTACGCTGCCCCGGCCGCCGTTGCTGTCAAGGCTGCCCCCGCCGCCATTGCCGTTAAGGCTGCCCCTGTGGCCTACGCTGCCCACGGCTACGCTGCCCCGGCCGCCGTCGCCGTCAAGGCTGTCCCCGCCGCTGTGGAGCTCAAGTCTGGCTACCTTGCCCCCGCTCAGGCTTGGTAATTTCACCCTTCCCTATGCCACACAATCAGAGTTGCAGTGCAGCACATTGGTGGGAAGGATGAAGTTGCTCTGCTCACGCGGCGTGCGGCTTGTGTTATTGGTGTGAGAGCGGCGTCAGTGTGTGGTGCCCAGACATGTTGTGATCATCTTCCTCAATATATTTCCATTCCCCATCGTCTCCGTGCTTTAAGGTTGTCGTTCCGCGGCTCCCGAATCAATGAAACGCTGCTGGAACCAGCAGAGAAACCAGCAAAAATATCAAGCACAACGATAATTTTTCCTAAAGTTATGATGTGACCTCGTCACAACGTGTCCCCATCAAACAATGCCGATTACTTTTTGGTTTTAGGAAAGGGAGAGTGCAGTCATCCATCTTAGACAGGAAAGATGACTCTCCGGGTTGAAACACGTGTGCCGACATGTTTTGGGGTAAGGTTATATCGTTTCCTCTATGGAGTGATCCCCATTCCCATTCCCAAAGAATTTTGCGAAACCACACAGCTGACAGAAACAAATGAGCTTCCCTCCAAATTTGGCCGACTTTATTCTCAACGTTGACGGTGCGATAGATCATAGGGGATTCCTTATAGCACCACCTCCCCCTGCCCCCCCCCCCCCCTCCCCCCCCCCCAAGTGAACGCGGAACAAAACTCTTGACCCGGCTGCTTGCTTCTACTACGGTGAGTCAGCGGCGTTTCGTGTCTTGAAAAATGCATTCCGAATCACCTCAGATAATACTGTGCCTCCATAACATCATCTCGCTATCTTTTCCTGCGTCGTCATGCCTAGTGTCGCTCAGGAAAGGATGTTCCATCGAAAGTCGCCAGTAAAGTCAACGGGGCCAAGAGATGAGTCTAGGTATGTATTCATAAAATCCAATACAAGAAACGCCTGCAAAGTTACAGACTATGGAAAGTAAATGCATATGTTAAAGAAGTCGCATTGTGGCAATTGAAACATGCCCTCAAGTCAGATGAATTGTCACATCTAGATTAACTGCAACATATTCTACTTTCTAATATGAGAGTTTGAGCGTTAACTGGGAAAAAGGAAAATCGGCAGACAGTGAGGACGATTGGAAATACACACCCGTTGATACCCGCTGCTTATTGTTAGTGACTTGTACCCACCTGGTATGCAGCACTTTGCGGTTTCCCAAGACCTTTGTATAAGCTTATCAAAGGTTTCTTTCTAAAATTTCACACTCAAACTAGTCGAATAGAGCTAAGTGTGCCGAAAAAGCATAACCAACAGCGTTGTGTTCTGTTAAGAGACGAGCCTAACCAGAATATTTTGAGCACCTTAGCTCTTTCATGCCCGAAATGTTCCAATAACCGATATCCACATCCCATATTTTTAACCCATACCTCTACTCATACCCGTAGGTTTCCCAAGCATTACCCAATCCAACCCATGACCCTCACAGCCCGGGTGGGACGCAAGTAATCTTATCAGATCTGGCAACCTTTCTAGAAATAGCAAAGATCCGTGAAAAATTGCTGGCAAGTAGAGGAAAACGCTGTCATCACAACGAGTACATCCCAACTCTTTTTACCACATGCCGCGAATTATAGGTTGGTGAAAATTTATTCAACATTTTTTTCAAGCACAAGTTTTGTTACCAACCACTAATATGGCATATCAGGCCTGGCAACAGACGTGATACCGCGCACAAGTTAAGATCACAAACATTTTTCCTTTTGAAGCAATAACGGTTACAAGTACCTGAAACATGCATTTTGCGGTGTAGCGCTAGTGTTACATCTAACTATTGGCAGTGTAAATAGTGTTGCGTAGAACTTAAGACCGTAGAAATTAATTTGTTCGAAGACGCGAATAATGTATGTTTTCCAAACGTGGGTTGCCTCGTGTAGCCAAAATCTTGCAAGTACTGCTGACACTGGCAGCTACGCATCATATAAATGGGGAATACAGAGCTTTGTAGTAGAAGGAATGACGGATACCAGCTATTAGATTTTCGTCGGGTCAGCACCAATGTCGAGTCACTGCAGCTAAAAAAATCGCATATGAGCAACGGCAACGTAAGTTGTTCAGTGTGCTCGCAAGGAACATTATTCACATGGAAGAAAGAGTAGCATGAAACCCTTATAGCACATAGCCTTATTCCTCAGACAAATGCCAGTAGAATGTAAATCTATATTGAATGATATTTTGGCAGCACACCTTCATCGAAACAATAGCAGAAGTAAATTTAAAATTACCTGCCGATGATCATACCCGATTTTTAATTTTTCTTAGAAACAGTAAGTCACAGCTTTAACAGGATACCAACCATCAGAGGAATAAACAAGGAGCGGAGTCCATGTGCCCTATTCGTTTGAGATATATTGAACACCAGCGAGACGCTGAAAACAAAACAATAAAAGCCTCTTTCGGTAACCATTTGTTTTGCAAAACACGCTCAGGCTGAAGCCAAGAGAGGTGTTGACTCTATGCACCTTTAGAGCTCAGTCATCCGCAAAGCAGAGGACCACCCGGACAGCATGGCCGGTTAAAGAAGGTGATGTGTGCTTTTAAGTGTGATGTGTGTTAGCCTAAAATCCTTTACATGTGTAAGTGATGCCTGACCCGTGAGTTGCGATGTCTGTTCAACTGAACTCGCTTACACTTATAACTGATGCACGATGTGTGATGCCTTTTAACCTCAAATCGCTTGCATGTTTCAATGAAGCGAGATGCATGATGCCTGTTTGCTTGAATTTGTTTGCATGTACACGCATTTGGGAGCATTCTAATTCTTAGACATACACTGTATCGTGGTTAAGGCTGGACATAGCTCTTGGTTTAATCTCCGGAATGTTGGTCTCCTCTAAAACCGTTACTTGCTATTTAAACAAAAACCTCAATAGTCGAATAGGATCATCGGCAGGCTATTCCGAATTCACTTCTACGATTGTTTCGATAAACGCATGTTACTAAAATATCAGCCAGTCTATATTTCCATTTTACTATTTTTTTCTCCGCGGAATAATGCTTTTACTACTATCTTGTCTTTAAGCAAAGACTGTTAAAGGTTTTACAGTGGAAGCAATATTACACAGAAATAACGTCGTAATGTCAGACGCATTATTTGCAGCAGTACTAATGTGAAAACAAGTCTACGGTGCATGGCAGAGGGCAGGATCAACGGCCCTCTAATTTATTCATTCGAAAGAAAGAAATAAAACAAACGCATGACACGTAGGAATGAAAGGTGAGTGCGATGCAGTCTCCTAATCCCTCTCGAAAACACTTCAGTTGGATATCTTCGAGTCGCTCAATGAACGTCAGCATGAAAATAACGTGTAACTAAATACCCTGCACAAAAAACGTCCACGTATTTTTCAATCATTAAGGTGTTCAAGTGTGCAATATCCATACTGTTTTAAATATCATTCATGCAAAACGACTGTGCTTTGCTTTCAGCTATCAAGAGCTAATCGGTCAAAGTTTGCTCGGTTTTCGCTTGTTTTCTTGTTGACCACTCTCTAACGGAAGTGGAGGTCCGATACCGGACGCCGTGGCCGATCCTCCAGAGATTGCCCTGACCCGCGGCCGTGCGGCCCAACGCCGTTACAGGGAGCTCGCCTCCGCTGTGGGTGGGGCTCCACGATCGGGCGGACCGCCCCACAAGGACGGTCTCATGGCGCGCGAGGCCCGGGTATAAAAACCCAGCCAGGCCGCTCACAGGCATCGATTCCTCTGGCTGATCACAACATGAAGGCCTTTGTAAGTACTCCACGGAGCTGGGAAACTGCGCTGCCTTTGCAAAAGTATGTGCCATTGATTGTGGGAGTATCCATGTACTGCAGAACGGTTGGTTTATTCACGAGTCTTGTGGAGGGTAAGCGCAATTAGCCACGTGTGGAACGTTCAATATGTTCGGTGGCTGGAACCCAAAACATTGGCTGTGCTCTCAAAAGAAATGCGGATGTTTCAAAGCAATCACCATCTGAAAAATCCAGTGTTCACCCAATCATTGTGTACCAGCATCACGGTTCCGTTCTGCGACATAACGCTGCAGAGTGACACTCGTAGTCCAAAGTCCAAAGCTGTTGTCCAAAGCTGCAATATTCCCATGTTCAGCATGTGGTTGCGTGAAAGAATAATTTTGAAACTAAGTGGCACAGCTTCCTCAAATGATTTCAAAACTCATATGTCGGCTCCTGAGCCGTTCAGCGTCATTTGGTTTCCGCGCCTTTGGCAGTTCATGGACGGAGATGCAAGCCAAATACCTGGTATGTTACATGCCGCTAAAACTGCGTCCGTCTTCTGAATGTGATCTCTGAAGTACTTCGAAAACGAACTAAAGCCAGGCAGAGGATCACGTGCCCTCTTTGACGCCACCACCCCTTTTTCAGGTGGTGATTGCTGCACTAGCTGTGGTGGGCTCAGCTGCCCCCGGCAACTATGCCAACCTCAGGAGTGCTGCTCTCCCCGCTGACCTGGGTGCCATCGCTGCCCCTGTGCAACTGAAGACCATCAAGGTGGATGAGGTCAAGTCTGCTCCTGTGACCGCGAACCACGCTGCTCTGACCTACTCGGCTGGCGCCATCGCCGCTCCTCTGGGCTACGCCGCCCACGGCTATGCTGCTCCCCTGGGCTATGCTGCCCACGGCTATGCTGCCCACGGCTACGCTGCCCCCGCCGCTGTGGCTGTGAAGGCTGCTGCACCTGTGGAGCTCAAGACCATCAAGGTGGATGAGGTCAAGTCAGCTCCTGTGACCGCGAACCACGCTGCTCTGACCTACTCAGCTGGAGCCATCGCCGCTCCTCTGGGCTACGCCGGCCACGGCTACGCCGCTCCCCTGGGCTATGCTGCCCACGGCTATGCTGCCCACGGCTACGCTGCCCCCGCCGCTGTGGCTGTGAAGGCTGCTGCCCCCGTGGAGCTGAAGACCATCAAGGTGGAGGAAGTCAAAGCTGCTCCCGCTCCCGTGGCCTACGCTGCCCCCGTGGCGTACGCCGCCCCCGCCGCCTATGCCAACCACGCCGCTGTGGCTGTGAAGGCTGCCCCGGCTGTGGCTGTGGCTGCCCCCGCCGTCACCTACACCGCCGCCGCGCCCGCCATCGTCCGTCAGGAGGTCGAGATCCCCGTCACAAAGACGGTCCACTACGCTGACCAGCAGGTCGTCACTGGACACACCACGAGCATCCACAAGCCGGCCATTGCTGCCCCGGTCATCGCTGCTCCCAGGACCCTGGTTGGCAAGACCGTCACCAACCCGGCCACCGTCAGCGTGCAGAAGTACGCCGCTGAGGTCAAGACCATCAACCACGTGCCCCAGCCGTACGATGTGCCTTACGATGTGCCTGAGCCGTACGCTGTGCCCACCCCCGTGCACACGGCCCCCGTGGAGGTGAGGAAGCGTGTCTACGCCCCGGCCGTCCAGGCTGCCCCTGTGGCTTACGCTGCCCACGGCTACGCTGCCCCCGCTGCTGTTGCCGTCAAGGCTGCCCCCGTCGCCGTTGCTGTGAAGGCTGCCCCTGTGGCTTACGCTGCCCACGGTTACGCTGCCCCGGCCGCTGTTGCTGTCAAGGCTGCCCCCGCCGCCACAACCGTTAAGGCTGCCCCTGTGGCCTACGCTGCCCACGGCTTCGCTGCCCCGGCCGCTGTTGCCGTCAAGGCTGCCCCCGCCGCCATTGCTGTTAAGGCTGCCCCTGTGGCCTACGCTGCCCACGGCTATGCTGCCCCGGCCGCTGTTGCCGTCAAGGCTGTCCCCGCTGCTGTGGAGCTCAAGTCTGGCTACCTTGCACCCGCTCAGGCTTGGTAATTTCACCCTTCCCTATGCCACACAATCAGAGCTACAGTGCAGCACATTGGTGGGAAGGATGAAGTTGCTCTGCTTGCGCAGCGTGCAGCTTGTGTGATTGATGTGAGAGCAGCGTCGGCGTGTGGTGCCCAGACATGTTGTGATCATCTTCCTCAATATATTTCCATTTTTCATCGTATCGGTGCTTTACGGGTACTGGTTGCGGCTCCGCGGCTCCTGAAGTATTAAAACGTTGTAAATTGCTAGAACCAAAAGAGAGACCAGACAAATCTCAAGCACAATGCTGTTTTTTTTTCCTTAAGTTATGATGCGACTTTGTCGCAACGTGCTCTTGGCAAGCGATGCAGTTTACTATTTGGTTTTAGGAAAGGGAGAGTGCAGCCCTCCATCTTAGACAAGAAAGATGACCCAATCCGGGGTGAAACACGTGTGCTGACGTATTTTCGGGTAAGGTTATATCGTTTCGTCTATGGAGTGATCCTCATCCCTATTCTCAACGAATTTTGCGAAACCACACTGCTGACACAAACAGACGAGCTTCTCTCCAAATTTGTACGACGTTATTCTCAACTTTGGCGGTGGGGTGGGGCATAGTTAAGGGGTTCCTTTAGCACCACCTCCCCGACCAACTGAATGCGAAACAAAACTCTCGGCCCGGCTGCTTGCCGTAACTACGGTGCGTCAGCAGCGTTTCGTGTCTTGAAAAGGCATTCCGAATAACCATTCGCATCGCTACCTTTTCCTGCCATGGTCATGCGTAGTGTCGCTCAGGAATGGATGTTCTATCAACATTTGCCGATAAAGTCAGCGGGGCCAAAAGATGAGAATCGGTAGGTATTCATTACACGCAGTACAAATAACGCTTGCAAAGTCGCGGACTATGGAAAATAGATGCGTATCTCATCGAAGTTGCATTGTAGCAATTGAAACATGCCCTCGGGGTTAGATTAACTGTCACATCTTGATAAATTGCAGCATGTTCTACTTTCTAATATCATAGTTTGAGAGTTAACTGGGAAAACAGCAAAACGACAGACAGGTCGTGGAAATGCACACCAAGATGTCGCCTCCCAGTTCCCGTGCAGCGCGGCCAAATAAACGTCAAAGGATTTTTTTCGCCGCATTGGATGAAACATAGAAAACGCACAATGGTAGTGTAGGGTACGTTTAAGCCGTAAAGAAAAGGACTGCCAGTGTTGTGTGACAAAGTGTATTACCATGGAGACATCACATTAGGCTGTGCATTACGCGCTGAATTATTTTGTCGTGACCGTCATTAAAACTTGCAGTCAAAAGAATGCACAGCACCAAGTGTGGTGTTAAAATGCATATTCTGTTCGCCGAAATTACCCACCAAGTCGAGACGTTACACCCCTAGCAGACACATCTGTCCATTTCCAACCGAACTTGTTCTGTCCCCTGTCAGACAGCAAAACCTTTCTCCACTATTCTCAAACCATCCTCTCCATTCCATAACTCACATACCTTTGGGATCTCCTTTGTGGTTCAGAAGACATAAAGGGACATAAATAATTGCATACGACATAGACAGAACCCCAAAAGACAGTCTTCAAAACAGGGCGCCGAGATAGGTACTTGACCGCAGCTTTGGGGTGGCGATAACACAGACGTGTGTGTCAATAAAGCAACAGCGAACACAGTCGGAACGCCAATCGATCATCCTGGGCCGCATTCATCATCCGCCCTTCTTTTCTCCGCTGCATTCTGACATCTGCATCCGCAGCCCTTTGGTCACCACCCCTCTTCCAATTCTCATATGCAAGCGTCTTGCTGCCCTCTGTGCAGCTTTCTATCGCTGGGCTATCCCTGGCCATATCATCTAGGAAGACGCACCATTACTTACCGTAACATCTCCAGTGTGGACGCATGGCGGCACATAAAGACGCCTGTAGCAGAAATTGCTCCATTTTTTAGTTGTTTAGATATCAAGATCCGGAGACGGAAGTCACAAGTTTTGAGAGTATTCTGGAATATTGGACACGAAAAACGGTATCACCTACGCAACGAATGGTAAGATCTCCTCGCAACTACGCGCCATTTAAAGTCAGATGACCTTCTACATATGTTACGAATAGCAATGAGCACCCGGTTATTTATTAATCCCGTAACCTAGTGGTATCTTCTTGCATCCATAACCATTCCAAAAACACCACTTTGAAAAACGAAACTCTAGTTAACTCAACAGTATCCAGCATATTGCTAAAGATCACATCCAGTTTCCTTTGTAACTCCGAATCTGTGACGTGTCACCGGGGTAAACAGCGAGGTTATGTTATTGGCCCGTACGCGCCTTTGGTGCATGTGACGTACAACATTAAGTCAATCTCCAGAACACAGATCTTGGAATTAGAGCCCGTTACGGTTAGCATTCCCTTCACCGAATTTACTCGCTACACACGGAGTGTCCATACTCGTTCGCTGCTTATTGATAGCCACTAGTACCCACCTGGTATGCTCCACTTTGCGATTCCCAACACCTTTGCATGAGCTTACTAAAGGTTTTTTCTGAAATTTCATGCTCAAACTAGTCGAATAGAGCTAAGTGCGCCGAAAAAGCACAACCAACAGCGTTGGGTTCTGTTAAGAGACATGCCTAACCAGAATATTCCGAGCACCTTAGCTCTTTCATGCCCGTAATGTTCCAATAACCGATATCCACATCCCATACTTTTAACCCATGCCTCTACTCATACCCGTAGGTTTACCAAACATTACCCAATCCAACCCATGACCCTCACAGCCCGGGTGGGGCGCAAGTAAACTTCTCAGATCTGGCAACCTTTCTAGTAATAGCAAGGATCCGTGAAAAATTTCTGGTGAGTAGAGCAAAATGCTGTCATCACAACTAGTACAGCCTAACTCTTTTTACCACATTTATAGGTCGGTGAAAATTTATTTTAACATTTTTCAAGCACAAGTTTTGTTACCAACCACGTGTATCGCATATTAGGCCTGGCAACAGACATGATACCGCGCACAAGGTAAGATCACAAACATTTTTTCGTTTGAAGCAATAGCGGTTATAAGTATCTGAAACATACATTTTGCCGTGTAGCGCTAGTGTTACATATAAGTGTTGATGGTGTAAATAATTTTGTGTAGAACTTAAGACCGTGAAAGCTATTTTATTCGAAGACGCGAAGAATGTGAGTTTTCCAAACGTGGGTTTTCTCGTATAGCAAAAATGTTGCGAGTACTGCTGACACTGCCAGCAATGCATCATATAAATGGTAATGCAGAGCTTTGTAGTAGAAGGAATGACGGATATCAGTTTGTAGCTTTTCGTCGGGTCAACACCAATGTCGTGTCTTTGCAGCTAAAAAAAATCCGACAGAAGCAAAGGCAACGCAAGTTGCTCGGTGTGTTCGCAAGGAACATTATTCACATAGATGAGAGAGTAGCCTTACCCTTATGGCACATAGCCTTATTCCTCAGATAAATGGAGAAGAATGTAATTATCTGTTAAATGATATTTTTGCAGCACGCCTTTACCGAAACAATAGCAGAAGTGAACTTAAAATTACCTGCCGATGATCATACACGATTTTTAAGTTTTCTTCGAAACAGCAAGTCATAGACTTACAGGGTATCAACCACCAGAGGAATGACCAAGGAGCGGAATCCATGCTCCCTATTGGTTTGAGATATAATGAACACCTGCGAGACGCTAAAAAAAACAGTAAAAGCCCCTTTAGGTAACCATTTGTTTTGCAAAACACGCTCAGGCTGAAACCGAGAGAGGTATGGACTCTATGCACCTTTAGAGCTCAGTCATCTGCAAAGCGCAGGACCACCCGGACACGAAAATAAGTGTGTGCATTCTTATAAAAAGAAGGCGGCCAAATTTTAACGAACAGGGCTGATCACGGTCGATTATCCAAACGCAATCTATCCTTATAGAAAGAAGGCGACCAAACCATAACGAAAAGGGCTCATCATGGCGGATTAACGAAGGTGATTTGTGCCTTTATGTGTGATGTGTGTTAGCTTAAAATCCCTTACATGTGTAAGTGATGCCTGACACGCGAGGTGCAATGTCTGTTCAACTGAACTCGGTTAAATATATAATTGATGCGCGATGTGTGATGCCTATTAACCTTAAATAGCTTGCATGTTTCAATAAAGCGAGATGCGTGATGCCTGTTTGCTTGAATTTGTTTGCATGTACACGCATTTTGGAGAATTCTAATTCTTAGACATACACTGTATCGTGGTTAAGGTTGGACATAGCTTTTGGTTTAATCCCCGGAATGTTGGTCTCCTCTAAAACTGTTGCTTGCTGTTTCAAACAAAAACCTGAAAAATCGAATACGATCACTTGCAGGCTATTTCGAATTCACTTCTACGACTGTTTCGATAAGCGGATGTTACCGAAATATCAGCCATTCTATATTTTCATTTTACAGGCTTTTCTCCGAGGAACAAGGCTATTACAACCATCTTGTCTATAAGCAAAGACTGTTAAAGGTTTTACAGTGTAAGCAGCATCATAAAGAACTAACGCCGTAGTTGACAGAGACATAATTTGCAGCAGTGCATATGTGCAACTAGTCTGCAGTGCATGGCTGAGGGCAGGGTCAACGGGCTTCTAATCTATTCACTCGAAAGAAAGAAATAAAACACACACATGACACATGGCAATGGTAAATGAGTGCGATGCAGCCTCCGAATCCCCCTCGAAAATACTTTAACTGGATATCTTCTAGTCGCTCAATGAATGTCAGCATGCAAAGAACGTGTAACTAAATAGCCTGCACGAGAAAACGTCCACGCATTTTTCAATCATTGAGGTGTTCAAGTGTGCATCATCAGTACTGTTTTAAATATAGCACTTATATAAAGCGACTGTGCTTTGCTTTCAGCTATCAAGAGCTAAGCGGTCTAAGTTTGCTCGGTTATCGCTTGTTTCTTGTTGACCACTCTCTAACGGAAGTGGAGGACCGGTACCGGACGCCGTGGCCGATCCTCCAGAGATTGCCCTGACCCGCGGCCGTGCGGCCCAACGCCGTTACAGAGATCTCGCCTCCGCTGTGGGTGGGGCTCCACGATCGGGCGGACCGCCCCACAAGGACGGCTCATGGCGCGGGGGGCCCGGGTATAAAAACCCAGCCAGGCCGCTCACAGGCATCCAGTCCTCTGTCTGATCACAACATGAAGGCCTTTGTAAGTACTCCACGGAGCTGGGAAACTGCGCTGCCCTCGTAAAATTATGTGCCATTGATTGTGGGAGTATCCATGTACTGCAGAACGGTTGGTTTCTTCACGAGTCTTGTGGAGGGCAAGCGCTGTTAGCCACGTGTGGAACCTTCAATATGTTCGGTGGCTGGAACCCAAAACGTTGGCTGTGCTCTCAAAAGAAATGCGGATGTTTCGAAGCAATCACCATCTGAAAAATCCGGTGTTCTCCCAATCATTGTGTACCAGCATCACGGTTCTGTTCTGCGACATAACGCTGCAGAGTGACACTCGTAGTCCAAAGTCCAAAGCTGTTGTCCAAAGCTGCAATATTCCCATGTTCAGCATGTGGTTGCGTGAAAGAATAATTTTGAAACTAAGTGGCACAGCTTCCTCAACTGATTTCATAACTCATATGTCGGCTCTTGAGCCTTTCAACGTCGTTTGGTTTCCTCGCGTTTGGCAGTTCATGGACAGAGTTGGAAGCTAAATGTCTGGTATGTTACCTGCCGTTAAAACTGCGTCCGTCTTCTGAATGTCATCTCTGAAGTACTTTAAAAACGACCTCAATCCAGGCAGAGGATCACGTGCTCTCTTTGACGCTTACCACCCCTTTTCAGGTGGTGATTGCTGCACTAGCTGTGGTGGGCTCAGCTGCCCCCGGCAACTATGCCAACCTCAGGAGTGCTGCTTCCCCCGCTGGCCTGGGTGCCATCGCTGCCCCTGTGCACCTGAAGACCATCAAGGTGGATGAGGTCAAGTCTGCTCCTGTGACCGCGAACCACGCTGCTCTGACCTACTCGGCTGGCGCCATCGCCGCTCCTCTGGGCTACGCCGGCCACGGCTACGCTGCTCCCCTGGGCTATGCTGCCCACGGCTATGCTGCCCACGGCTACGCTGCCCCCGCCGCTGTGGCTGTGAAGGCTGCTGCACCTGTGGAGCTCAAGGCCATCAAGGTGGATGAGGTCAAGTCAGCTCCTGTGACCGCGAACCACGCTGCTCTGACCTACTCGGCTGGCGCCATCGCCGCTCCTCTGGGCTACGCCGGCCACGGCTACGCTGCTCCCCTGGGCTACGCTGCCCACGGCTATGCTGCCCAGGGTTATGCTGCCCCCGCCGCTGTGGCTGTGAAGGCTGCTGCCCCCGTGGAGCTGAAGACCATCAAGGTGGAGGAGGTCAAGGCTGTTCCCGCTCCTGTGGCCTACTCTGCCCCCGTGGCGTACGCCGCCCCCGCCGCCTATGCCAGCCATGCCGCTGTGGCTGTGAAGGCTGCCCCGGCTGTGGCTGTGGCTGCCCCCGCCGTCACCTACACCGCCGCCGCGCCCGCCATCGTCCGTCAGGAGGTCGAGATCCCCGTCACCAAGACGGTCCACTACGCTGACCAGCAGGTCGTCACTGGACACACCACGAGCATCCACAAGCCGGCCATTGCTGCCCCGGTCATCGCTGCCCCCAGGACCCTGGTTGGCAAGACCGTCACCAACCCGGCCACCGTTAGCGTGCAGAAGTACGCCGCCGAGGTCAAGACCATCAACCACGTGCCCCAGCCGTACGATGTGCCTTACGATGTGCCTGAGCCGTACGCTGTGCCCACCCCCGTGCACACGGCCCCCGTGGAGGTGAGGAAGCGTGTCTACGCCCCGGCCGTCCAGGCCGCCCCTGTGGCCTACGCTGCCCACGGCTACGCTGCCCCCGCTGCTGTTGCCGTCAAGGCTGCCCCCGCCGCCGTTGCCGTTAAGGCTGCCCCTGTGGCCTACGCTGCCCACGGCTACGCCGCCCCGGCCGCTGTTGCTGTCAAGGCTGCCCCCGCCGCCATTACCGTTAAGGCTGCCCCTGTGGCCTACGCTGCCCACGGCTACGCTGCCCCGGCCGCTGTTGCTGTCAAGGCTGCCCCCGCCGCCATTGCTGTTAAGGCTGCCCCTGTGGCCTACGCTGCCCACGGCTATGTTGCCCCGGCCGCTGTTGCCGTCAAGGCTGTCCCCGCTGCTGTGGAGCTCAAGTCTGGCTACCTTGCCCCCGCTCAGGCTTGGTAATTTCACCCTTCCCCATGCCACACAATCAGAGTTGCAGTGCAGCACATTGGTGGGAAGGTTGAAGTTGCTCTGCTCACGCGGCGTGCGGCTTGTGTTATTGGTGTGAGAGCGGCGTCAGTGTGTGGTGCCCAGACATGTTGTGATCATCTTCCTCAATATATTTCCATTTCCCATCGCCTCCGTGCTTTAAGAGTACTTGTCGTCCTGCGGCTCCCGAAATAATGAAACGCTGTACATCGTTAAAATCAACAGAGAGGCCAGACAAATCTCAAGTACAATGCTATTTTTCCTAAAGTTAGGATGTGACTTCGTCACAACGTGTCCTTATCAAGCTATGCAGTTTATTATTTGGTTTTAGGAAAGGGAGAGTGCAGCCCTCCATCGTAGACAAGAAAGATGACCCAATCCGGTGTGAAACTCCTGTTCTGGCGTTTTTGGGGTTAGGTTAGATCGCTTCCTCGATGGATCGCTTCCTCCCTATCCCCATTCCCAAAGAATTTGGCGAAACTACACTGCTGACACAAACCGACAAGCTTCTCTCCAAATTTGGCCGATTGAAATGAAACTTGATTCTTAACTTTGGGGGGCGGGTGAAGCATAGCTAGGAGGCTCCTTACAGCAACCTCCCCCCCCCCCCCACCCCCCCCCCCCCCACCAACTGAATGTGAAACAAAACTTCTGGCTCGGCTGCTTGCGGCTATTACGGTGCTTCAGCAGCGTTCTGTGTCTTGAAAAGGCATTCGGAATAACCACAGATAATACTCTACCTCCATAACATCATCTCGCTACCTTTTCCTGTCATGTTTATGCCTAGTGTCGCTCAGGAAAGGATGCTTTATCCACATCCGCCAATAGATGCAGCGGGGCCAAAAGATGAGTCTAGGTAAGCATTCATGACATGCAATAGAAATAACGCTTGCAAAGCTGCAGGCATGGGAAAGTAAATGCGTATCTCATAGTATTCGCATTGTTGCAATTGAAACATGCCCTCGGGTTCTGATGAACTGTCTCTTGATTAATTGCAGCATATTCTACTTTCTAATATGATAGTGTGATAGTTAAGTCGCCTCCCAGTGCCCGTGCAGAGCGGCCAAAGAAATGTCAAAGGACATTTTTCGCCGGCTTGGATAAAACCTAAAAAAACATACAATGGTACTGTAGGGTACGTTTAAGCCTTAAAGAAAAGGACTGCCAGTGTCGTGTGACGAAGTGTATTACCAGGGAGACATAACGTTAGGTTGTGCATTACGTGCTGACTTATTTTGTCGTGACCGTCATTAAAACTTGCAGTCAAAAGAATGCACAGCACCAAGTGTGGTGTTAAAATGCATATTCTCTTCACCTTAATTGCACACCAAGTCAAGATGTCACACACCAAACAGACATATCTGTCCATATCCATCCGAACTTGTTCTGCAACCCGTCAGGCGGCAAATCCTTCCTCCACCGTCCTCAAACCATCCTCTCGTTCCATAACTGCTGTACCTTTAGAATCTCAATTGTAGTTCAAAATACATAAAGGGTCATGAATACCTGCATGCGGCATAGACAGAACCACAAAAGATATGCCTCAAAACAGGGTACCAAGATAGGTACTTCACCGCAGCTTTGGGATGGCGAAAACACGGACGTATGCATATATGCAGCAACAGCGAACGCAGTCGGAGCGCCAATCGATCATCCTGGGCTGCATTCATTATAGTATTCATCATCCGCCCTCCTATTCTCCACTGTATTCTGACATCCACATCTGCAGCCCTTTGTCACCAAACCTCTTTCAGGTCTCATATGTATGCAAACGTCTTGCTGTGCTCTGTGCAGTTTTGGATCTCTGGGCCGTCTCTGTCCAGCTCATCCAGGAAGGCCTATAATTATTTACAGTACCACCTGCAGTTTGGACGCAAGCCGGCACACATAGGCGTCTGCAGCACAACATTACCCCGTTTTTCTTGTTTGGGTTGCATCGTGTACTAGATGAAAGTCACAAAATTTGAGGGCTTTCTAGACTGTTGGAACAGAAAAGCATTATCCTCTACGCAACGACCGCTAAGAACTTATGGTGCCTACGAGCCATTTAAAGGGAGATACCCTCTACATCTTTCAACAATGGCGATGACCACACGGTGATGTAATAATCCAGCGGTCTCGTGAAATTTTCTCACGTCCGTGGCTTTTCCACGAACACCATTTTGAAAAACGAACATTCGGTAACTGGAAGGCATTCAACGCATTGCGAAATGGTCACATCCAGGTTTCTTGTAACCACAAATCTGTGGTGTGTCACCGAGGTCAACAGCGAAGTCATGCTTTAGACCCGTACGCATCTTTGGCGCGCGTGACGTGGAACATAGTCAATACGGGTGTAGTATGAAAGCTCGTCGACCAACAAATACGACGCTGACATTGCCATTGCTGTTAAGGCTGCCCCTGTGGCTTACGCTGCCCACGGCTACGCTGCCCCGGCCGCCGTTGCCGTCAAGGCTGCCCCCGCCGCCATTGCTGTTAAGGCTGCCCCTGTGGCTTACGCTGCCCACGGCTACGCTGCCCCGGCCGCCGTTGCTGTCAAGGCTGCCCCCGCCGCCATTGCTGTTAAGGCTGCCCCTGTGGCTTACGCTGCCCCCGGCTACGCTGCCCCGGCCGCCGTTGCCGTCAAGGCTGTCCCCGCCGCTGTGGAGCTCAAGTCTGGCTACCTTGCCCCCGCTCAGGCTTGGTAATTTCTCCCTTCCCTATGCCACACAATCAGAGTTGCAATGCAGCACATCGGTGGGAAGGTTGAAGCTGTTGTGATCATCTTTCTCAACATATTTCCATTTCCAGTCGTCTCCGTGGTTAAGAGCATTGGGTTGTGGTTTCGCGGCGCCTGAATAATTTTGCAACCTCTCTTTATACCTCAGACAGTTAAGGTCGAACCTGAGGTAATGCTTATGCCGAAAGGTATCGATAACTAAGAAACCCCCAGATCGTTGCATTGCAAGGATATTCATGAAAAGTGCTTTTTAAAAACGTTTTCCAGTAGAGACTGGGTAACAACCGCTTTATGCACACAGTAGCGTTTAGATTTTATTAATTGTATGCCTGTTTCGAGAAGTTATATTGAACATTTGAGATTGTTTTCAGAATAAATCCTAAAGTCAGTAGCACCCTTACGTCAATGAATGGCAAAATGGCCTGACGCTATCAGGTAATTTGTTGAGAATAAACGTTTTTAGCATCCAATGCTAATGTGCCTTCAAAATATTGGACGCATTTGGAGTGGAAGTATTTTCAAACGTGACTTGACAATTTAGCATCACAAGATACAGTCTCGGAGCTGCGTCGAGTAGTATGGACAACTCGATTTCCAAAAAATGATCCTCGTGCTTTTTTACCGTTTGGACGGCAAATTAACCTTAGCAAATTGGGTTGACTATATGCGTTGCTTTTTTAAAAGCCCCAGTCGAATCACGGCGTCATGATGCATCGGCCATTGCCTTTTAAGGAACACTGAAAATAATCCATTGTTAAGCTTTAGTTACAAACAGTGCCGAAAATAGCAAAATTATTAACGCTTTGCATCGACTCAACCGGAATAAGCGACAAATCCAAACAAAAAGTTTGTGGGTGTAAGGTAAATATTTGACTTCGTCACAAAGTTTCCTCTTATGAAGCCTATAACTGAGTCACGTTGATCAACTCTTATGGTATGACTATGATTGTCTAAAAAAGGATCCTACAGTCTTGTCTGGCGCATGAGCCCCGGGGAGCGGAGGGCTGATCAGCGAAACATGACGCAACCTATCCCAAAATACGCCAATCAGGTTGCAGTTACCTGTTTAGTTCGGGATGGAAGATGCTAGAGCCCCCGATCTAAGCATACGAAGTTCATCAAATCCGGAAGAAACGCGTGCGCCAGGGCATTTTAGGGGAAGGTTCCCTGTTTTCCTCTGTTTAGCATCCCGCTAGCCTCACTCATTTTGCGAAGCCACGCCGCTGACATGGGCGACGTGCCTCTTCCCAGACTTAGCCCGCTTTCCCCTCAAATTGTGGTGGGGGGGGGGGGGGGCTGAGCACAGGTAGGGGAGGGGACAGCCCCTCCCCTACATGTGCTCCTGTCTGTGCTCCCCGCTCCCGAATTGAATGGGGAAACTAAACCCCTGGACCGGGTACTTGCGACTACTACGGTGCGTCAGCAGCCTTTCGTGTCTTAAAATAGCAGTCCGCCTAAGCGTAGGGAACGCTACCTCGGATCATCTCGCTAACTTTCCGTGAAATGTCCGTGCCTCTTGTCGCTCAGGACATTGCGTTCTATTGCACTATCGCCGATAAAGTCAACAAGGCCAAGATATTAGCCAAGCTTAGTATTCATCAAACTGCAATGCAAAGCCGCGTTCAAAGTCGCAGTGTGTTGAAAGTCGCCGCACGCCTCATATCGGTCGCATCGCAGAAATTGAAACATGCCCTCAATGCCAGATGAAGCTTCGTATCTTGATCATTTGCAGTATTTTCCACTGGCTGGTATGGGACACTGCGAGTTCACTGGCGAAGACTGAGAATCCGCAGACCGGGCAGGCCATCGTAAGTACATTGGTTTGTCACCACCGTTTTCTGGAGTTGGACGGCACGAGTAGGACGGACAGACGGCAACTACAATTGCATTTGGCCGACTGGCGACTTGAAAATAGTAGGAAGTCGCATTGACGTATGTCTCTGAAATTGTATTTGCCTCTAGATGGTAGTACCTGAATGTTGGTTTCCATTAGCGAAACCTGTAATGACGTAGAACGTACAACCAACACGTAGCGGTAACGTGGAACAATCACATTTTCATAGAGCCTGGTGCAGTCGAATGACATGACACAATATTTGTTTCCCTTCTCAGTGTATAATAGGCCGACATGAACTGGTGCGTATCAACTGACCAGCCTTACCATGCGTCTAAAACCGTACACCCGCAGCCCTCAGCTGAAAGCAAAACAAAAAACAAAAAACATCGACATAATGGCTGCCGCCATCGCTGCGTTCGCCAGCTGCTGTCAGCGCTGACAAATGACATCCTCGAAGAGCCATTAGCTGGAGCTAACGATACCTTCTCAATGATGTCGATGTGTTTGGTATTGAATATGGTTTGGGGGGTGCCCGATAACTTCATTCTTTTATATATCTGTCAGTGGACGCGAATTTCTCAAACCAATGGCGCCGAAATTTGTAATCGGAACTCCCTCCCATCCTACGTGCACAATCAAAAATCCTAACTTGACTAGACACACTCCCTTTAAAACCCACAAAAGAACTACTTAACAGATTCTCGACCATGAGATACTTCCAAGGAAGCAAACAAGAACGCCTCATACTCCCCTTTAAGTCATTACAAAAAGGCCTCCTAGTGGTGTGTGACGAAGTGCATGACCATGGAAGCCTCATGTAAGGAAGTGCAGCGTGTTCTAAGCTACTGTTTCTTTGCCGTCACTAAAACGATCAATCAAAGGCATTTATGGCACAAAGCGTTGCGCAAAACTAGAACCTGTACATGTTTGTCCCCAAAATAGCCCACCAAGTCAGGACGTTTAAGCCTCCCTGATCATATCCAAACGATTTTTTCTGTACCACAGCCAATGCTACCTCCATTTGTCATCACACCATCCCTATCACACCAAAAATGCCCTGTCTGCAGGATTTACAATCCGGCTCAACAGCAATGTCGTTACCTACATGATTATACCCGATGAAGCCAAGGCCTGAAAGCTAAGCTTTTAAAATAGGGTACCCTGACCGTTAACAGACCATAGCTCTAAACTGATCGATCAAATTGATCGCGGACACCTTTTAAACAACAGTAGACAGAGCTGGAGAGTCAAAATGTCATCCTATGTCGCATCCATTAAGAGTTGCATCATCCACCTTCCCTTTTCCTCGCCCTGTCCTGACCTCTGCATCTGCAATTCTTGGCCAAATTGCTTTACCTGTTTATGTTAATGCATTGTCATTACCCTGTGTTTATCTTCAAGTTAATACGTGGCTTGTGATGTTTTCGCATATCACTGAAGTAAGATCGATCTGTTCCAAAACGGAACATATCTTTCAGACGATCTTGTTCGTCCTTTGGTGTTGATAGAATACAGTTGCACAGGCAGGAGAAATGCAACTGCAAGAATAGGACACAAATCGCGTGTCACAAACGAGTGCGCATGCAACAAAAATTTCACTCTTGGTGCTTTTGGATGCTGGACGGTATTTTTGATATCGGTCTAGTCCAATCCCTGGCTATAATCCGGTGCATGCATCCAAAATTATTGGTCCACAAATTTGGAAAGTTTGGAAATCCACAAGTTGGGAATACTATTGACATAAATTAGCGAATGCTGTTGAAAATTTCACTTATTGCGTTTAGTAAGTTTTGATCTTGATTGCTTGCACAAAATCTTATACAATTAGATCATGGCGTTATGATATTCCATTTTGGCCTCAAATGAATTATAGAGCCTTGTGCAGTCGAATCCCTGGCTATTACCCGGCTCATGCATCTACAACTCTCGGTCCGTAATAATACAAAGTTGAACACACTCGCAAGGACATGCCTTAGGAAAAATGCGTCCGCTTACGGTGTCCTGAGAAAAGGACATGTACATCATGCGGGTGATGTCACTTATCTATGCAACTCATGCATTAGCTCATCAGCATTCCTCTGAGCTGTCGTTTATAAACACGGGTCAGCCGGAAAGTCTTAGTAACTGGTTTAGCGCCGAGTGTGACCGTTTGTGCAAACACATGTGGGAAGCGTAGCACCGTGTGTTTTTCACTGAAGAGACGAATGTATACCCTATAGTAGTGACGAACCCACTTGTTCATAATTCGCGCTGGAGCCCCAGGTACAGCGGCACTGTTCCCAATGACTGCTCGAATCGCAGGTTGATAAGCCGAAAGGTTTCAAAACTCGTGCAGTACAGAATAACTTTGTAATACAAGAGTATGGCGGATGCTGTCGCTGATTGCAGTTGAAGTTTGCTTGTCAGTCAGTGGCTGCTAATCGGCTGCCCGCTGATCGAGGGATCCAAGTACGACACACCAAGACACCAAATGTGCCGGCATGAATGGACGGCGGCAGTCAAACGGACATAAGCTGACGCGAGCGCACATATGGGCACGCTGTTGGAGTAGGCCACCGCGGTGCCAGCTGTCGTTGTTGGCGTCTTCCTGAAGGAGGCATATCCCGGAAAAGTGGTCGGTGCTGGCGCTGGCGAACAGGAAGTCACTGACGCTGGCCACGGTCAACGGCTCCAACCAAGGCGACGGTCCTGGCACACCCGCGATGCCGAAGAGTTATGAAGGAACGGTAGCAAATGCGCATGATTGAAAAAACGGAGCTGGAGTGGAATGGGAACGCAAGACGCATGAGCCTGAGCACAAAAGGAGGCACGCTAAGTGAGCATGCGGGCAGCCTTCTGCTTTCTTGCCGCAATATTTGTGAATCCCAATGCGAATTATCCAGCCTTCTTTCGCTCAGTGGCTGAATGGAACACCGACACGTGTTGCCAGTTGACAGTATTTAAAGGGAGTATGACACCATTTTTGGTTATGCCACTTATTGTTGGACCAGACTCGTCCGATTTGATCGGTGAGACCAGTTTTCTAAGAATCCTTCTGAATAGCTCAGAATTTGTATTTGAAATGGCCGCTCTTGCGGAAGAAATCTCATTGGACTCCCTGCTCACCGCTACGAAAGTAATGCGTTTCATTTGCCTTGCTTTTTGCAACGTGTGTGTTCTGTAATGTTTACAACATATTAAGGTGTCAAATTACAGGGAATGTTTTAAATTTGAAGATACTGAAGCGGGCATCAAGTGTGATGAATCAAGCTTACTTACAACTATTGATGTATTTTTCAAGTGGAAAAGACCGCTCTTGACAACACGATTCTCTGTTTAATAAGCTCCTCAATGCGCCATGGATTGATTACGTCATCGCACTATGCACGACATTCATTGAGAGACAGTTGATGGCCGTCATGTCTGGAAATTACGCTTACGATTGCCAGATATGAACTCCGCGACAATTACATTTTTCTCGGCCTTGATTGCTGCATGGCTTATGGAATGACAGGATTTAAATGGCGTTGTTGTGGCGGACGAATGCCAAGACGACTTTGGAATACTCCTTCCGGTATACCTTTTCCCATTCTCGCAGACGTATAGCTCAAAAACTAGGGGAGGCTAAGATCTTAAGAAGGGTTGGGTTGTAAACGGCACCGAAAGGTCTTCAGGATGGCTATTTTGGTTCAAAACCCAATGTCAATAAAGATTAGTCCTTTGAAATGCTACGTAAGCTTGAAACACGCTGTTTGAAAACCACAGATCAAGGCCTTAGGCCATTATCCCGCATATTCAACGAAACGTTATGCAATTGCTTTGATATCTCCCCTATGACATTTACCACAGCGGCTCTTTTCAAAGCATACTTTAGCTTTGGGAAACGGGATAGTGTATGGCTTATAGTGATGGACTGGTGCAAAATTCAACCAATGTGCTTCTCGGTAACTGACCCGCCGCGCCAATCACGACCGTTAGTTTGTACTGACGTCATTCACACCAGTAAAGGTGCCACTTCTAACCCGCCGACCCGCAATGTGCGGGTTAAAATAACTCAAAAGTGGCACTTCCAAACCAAACAGCTGGCAAGGACCTTCAGGCGATTCTGCCACCGTCGCGGGGACGACGGTTGTCATGACGACGTCAGTTGCGACAACTACAGCTATTGCGGACTCTGGGTACCCTCTAGAGCTGCCAATAAATGAAGAACAGTGCTGTTAGAAAGGATAGACAGAGTATTTTGGACTCGAAAACAAGCAACAAGTTTACCCTTATTTTTTCTTGATGGTGCTGCAGTGGCCCTACTGCGGTACGATAAGACAATTGGTTCTGGGGTTTCACCATCGCGTGTTTTTGAAGCTTGCTCCAAAAGGTCCGACAACAGTGGTTATTTGTCGTTTGCATTTATAGGAGTTGGACTGCCCTGATATGAGGTACGTGATGCAGTTGGAGCCAATCATTTCCTGAACTGTGTCTCAAATTGGGCAGGGGACACGGTCGGCGCTCATTTTGAGTCGCGCATCGAGAGCGTTGGTAGCGCCGCCCACGGACGTAGTCGTTTTAAGGACCAGGTTGGCTTATATTTTTAGGGTGTGTTGCACTTGCGTGTGCGGTGTATTTTTACAGTCAGTGATGTGGAATACTGAAAACCACGCTGTGGATTTTTCTGAAATGTCTGATTGATTGTTCGGAGCGAGACTCACTGTACACAGAAAACAAAATTCCCGTCGGTCGTGCATACAGAAACACTTGGAAATACGCATTATTTTGAGCGCGAAATTCCTCAAGTTCATACTGCTGAGACCTTTTATGAGCAGTCGACACCAAAACAGCATTGAAATTCCCTGCTTGCGTGTGAACCAATGACGACAGTCATGGGTTCTTAGCTTCGCCCGCCTCTCACCTTAGCGGAAAAGAGCGGTACAGCGGTTTGACGAAAACTGTATCTCCAGTTTCCCACATCCGCACCTTAAGTACCGCACCATCGGCACCCACGCAAAATGGGCAGAGTTAGACGGCAAGAACAGCATGCTAATGCTGAGCTTCGTAACAGAAATCTACATTACCCCTGCGCAAATCACTGCCACAAAACGCCACGATGATGGAGATGGAAGTATATTGAGGAAGATGATCACAACATGGTAGGGCACCACACACTGACACCACTCTTACACCTACAGTCCTCGCCGTACGAGCCGACGCGCGTCAAACCAACCAACCCTCGCGCTGGGCTGCAACACCAACCGCGTGACGCACTTGTCCATCAATTTACCAGGCGTGGACGGCCGGTTTGTCGGACTTGATCTCCGCAGCAGCGGGGGCAGCCTTGAGGGCAATGGCAGCAGGGGCAGCGTAGCCGTGAGCAGCGTAGGCCACAGGGGCGGCCTTAACGGCAACACTGGCGGGGGCAGCCTTGACGGCAACAGCGGCCGGGGCAGCGAAGCCGTGGGCAGCGTAGGCCACGGGGGCAGCCTTAACGGCTACGGCGGCGTGAGCAGCCTTGACGGCAACAGCGGCCGGGGCAGCGAAGCCGTGGGCAGCGTAGGCCACGGGGGCGGTCTTGACGGCAACGGTGGCGGGGGCAGCCTTGACGGCAACAGCAGCCGGGGCAGCGAAGCCATGGGCAGCGTAGGCCACGGGGGCAGCCTTAACGGCTACGGCGGCGGGGGCAGCCTTGACGGCAACAGCGGCCGGGGCAGCGTAGCCGTGGGCAGCGTAGGCCACAGGGGCAGCCTTAACGGCAACGGCGGGAGCAGCCTTGACAGCAACGGCGGCCGGGGCAGCCTGGACCACAGGGGCGGCGTAGGCGGCCGGGGCGTAAACGCGCTTCCTCACCTCCACGGGGGCCGTGTGCACGGGGGTGGGCACGGCGTACGGCTCAGGCACATCGTAAGGCACATCGTACGGCTGGGGCACGTGGTTGATGGTCTTGACCTCAGCGGCGTACTTTTGCACGCTAACGGTGGCCGGGTTGGTGACGGTCTTGCCAACCAGGGTCCTGGGGGCAGCGATGACGGGGGCAGCAATGGCCGGCTTGTGGATGCTCGTGGTATATCCAGTGACGACCTGCTCGTCAGCGTAGTGGACCGTCTTGGTGACGGGGATCTCGACCTCCTGACGGACGATGGCGGGGGCGGCGGCGGCGTAGGTGACGGCGGGGGCAGCGACAGCCACAGCCGGGGCAGCCTTCACAGCCACAGCGGCATGGCTGGCATATGCCACCGGAGCAGCAGCAGCCTTGACCTCTTCCACCTTAATAGTCTTGAGCTCCACAGGGGCAGCAGCCTTCACAGCCACAGCAGCGGGGGCAGCGTAGCCGTGGGCAGCATAGCCGTGGGCAGCGTAGCCCACGGGAGCGGCGATGGCACCAGCGGAGTAGGTCAGAGCAGCATGGCTTGCGGCCACGGGGGCGGCCTTGACCTCATCCACCTTGATGGTCTTGAAGTGCGCGGGGGCGGCAGCCTTCACAGCCACAGCGGCGGGGGCAGCGAAGCCGTGGGCAGCATAGCCGTGGGCAGCATAGCCAAGAGGAGCGGCGATGGCGCCAGTCGAGTAGGTCACAGCAGCGTGGTTCGAGGTTAGAGGAGCAGCCTCAACCTCATCCACCTTGATGGTCTTGAGCTTTAAGGGGGCAGCAGCCTTCACAGCCACAGCTGCGGGGGCAGCGAAGCCGTGGGCAGCATAGCCGTGGGCAGCATAGCCAAGAGGAGCGGCGATGGCGCCAGCTGAGTAGGTCACAGCAGCGTGGTTCGCGGTCACAGGAGTGGACTTGACCTCATCCACCTTGATGGTCTTGAGCTCGACGGGGGCAGCGATGGCACCCAGGCCAGCGGGGAAAGCAGCACTCCTGAGGTTGGCATAGTTGCCGGGGGCAGCTGAGCCCACCACAGCTAGTGCAGCAATCACCACCTGGAATCGGGCAACCATTTTCACATGTTAAGATATAGCAAATTTCACCCCACCGCTTGAAGCATCCTCTCGCGGTCGTATTTACTCAGAAAATATAAGTAATAGGTCATTTCAGGAGGTAGCATGAAAATAGCGTTTCGTTTTAACAGCAGGAAATGAATGGTGTCACATTTCATCGGCGCGGGAGACTGTTGGAACACTTACGAGGCCCTTCATGTTGTGATCTGACAGAAATCTCCGACTGGACATCGTTGGGATGGACGTCGGCGTTTATATACCGGCCGGCGGCGGGCCGTCCTTGCGGGGGAGCCGGCTGGCCGGCCGGCGGGCGAGTTGGACACACGCCTCCGGTCACGGTGAGGACCCCGCCCCGTGCGCACTCCCGCCGCGTCACGCGTCAGTTCGCGACGCACCGCGGTGCGACGACCACCAGCCGGCCGCCACCGGTATGGATGTATTTGCGTCTCTGGATTAAGGACGGGGAACAGTTCGGGGTGGGGGGGAGGAGGTCAAGCTGGCGCTTTTGACAGGGGAAAACCTGACCTGTTCATGACATTTCAATGGAAAAAAGCGAAAAACGTGCTCTCCATGGACAAATTTGGAGGAACAAAATGATGCTTTGTACAATTTGTTATGGTATATCCCCCCCACCAGAGCCGTCCCCAGGATGGTTTCGGATCGATCGGGGTGGTCCAAGCGTAGACGCGATTAGCGCCGGGAAAACTGCCCTGTTCGGATCGCGGGATCCTGGCTCGGATAATGATGTATGAGAACACGATGAACGGGTAAGACTGTTCGTGTTTCAGTCCGTTCAAGCGTTGCATAATTAGCCCGCTAAAGCTTCTCAGAAGACACTCCGGTTCGAAAAAAAGATATCGGTATTTCACACGCGCACCGCCAGGCATCTCAACATTGTTTGGTTTCAGATCAGAAAACCATAATCTCAGAACCTCAGTCTCGGAACTATGGACATCTAGGAGGGATTGAAACAGTCATAAACATCCAGTTTGCAGGGTGTGTGTTCAATGGCTCCGATGAGGACGGTGAGAGATACGATAAATACTATTCAGCATATGACCAAAGCATCACATACGCCTTCCTCTCATCATGCTGACTCTAACAAGATGCGGTTTGGTAGTTTACCTCAACTGTTCTCGAGTTATTAGCGGCCAAACGACAGAGATCTGTTGTGGGCTTATCATGGGATATGCAGACTTCAAGAACGCTTGTTAAAATGTAGTTCATCGTGACTGGTGTCTCGAAACAGAGCATCGTAGAACACTGAGGTATTGATCCGAATTTACTTGATTGAGCCTTCAAGCGCTTCACGTTCTTGCTTCCGTTGTTTTAGCCGTGGTTGTATTTCCAGCGTGAGATCGATTGCAGTCACGATGATGCACCAGGACGAGGAAGCGTCGATCCACGCAGACTCCGGGGTGAACTTGAGGAATAAATCAATAGTGCAGTAATGCTCGCCTTGCTGCAAAGGTAACACAGTCCAAATCTGCCACAATCGATGCATGGTTGTGTAGCTACCAAAGTTAAAGAAGTAAATCCGCCTTGTTAAATGAGTGGCGTCATATCTTAAAGATGTATTAGGGCTTGAATGTCCTCGCACACGAGCTATGACTATTTCCCTGGCTGACTAACAAGACTTAAAGCCAAACCTGTACGAGCGTGCTTTATCTACACTTATTCAAGTTTTGTTTACTGATAAATGGTCATCAAAGTGAGCCATCTTGATAAGATATCAATAAGATGAGACCTTAAGCATCCTTAACAAGCACTTATTCTGCGGAAATCTCACCATAAAGGTGCTACGCGGCTCGTATGTCTTGATTCGGACAGTTTACCCATCGCACTCATGTCTCGTATAAAACTGAACTTCTAACGTCAAGACTGGTCAAGCCAGTCGACATCCAGATACCAATTAAGGCAAGCTGTCCCTGTTACTGAGGAATTTGGCCATGGCCGAGCGGTGAGATGGCCCTGGCCGTGGGCAGTTGGAGGCATCGGCAGACGGCCTCGTGGCAGCGCGAGCCGAGCAGGCCGTGTCGCGGAAGAAACACTGTGGCTGGGGCTGCTCACGTTTTCCGGACGCTATTTTCAGAGGCGCAACTTAATAAGAGTCTTAGGTCCCCGGGCATCCGAAAATTTTGGCATCGACCGTTCCGGTGGCCCTGTCGCGGGAAGTTAAGTGAAGATTGTCACTCAGCCCGGGCAGAGCAGAGCCACTCAACCGAGGCGATTAGACGACGCTAAGCCTGAACGCAGGGACGCCTGAAATACAGAAGATAGGCATGCTAAGTCCACGTAGAACGGCATTTCTAAATTTAAGGCAAAGCTTACTGTGTACTAAGCCTGGATAGAGAGGACGTGAGCTATGCTAGAGAGACACTCGGTGCGCCTCAATCTCAAGTGAAGGGACGCTAAAAAAAGCAAGCAGACCCAGCGGACGAACACACCTAGCATGATGAAGCCAATCTGGTTGCTTAGTGGATGAGAAACCACGAAAACGAGTGTAGAGTCTCGCCCCACCCACGTGCAGGAGCACTTCAAAGTGAATGGCAAGGTGAAGTTCAAGGTTAGACCTGACGAGACAGGGAAGAGCACGCTTGCCAACTGGAGAGAGAGAGAGAGAGAGAGAGAGAGAGAGAGAGAGAGAGAGAGAGAGAGAGAGAGAGAGAGAGAGAGAGAGAGAGAGAGAGAGAGCGAGAGAGCGAGAGAGCGAGAGAGCGAGAGAGCGAGGGAGCGAGAGAGCGAGAGAGCGAGAGAGCGAGAGAGCGAGAGAGCGAGAGAGCGAGAGAGCGAGAGAGCGAGAGAGCGAGCGAGCGACCCGGGTCTGAGTAGTTCGCGGTCAACAAACGAATGCACACACATAACCAAAGAAGGGCGTTCCAGGGAGTGGGGGGCAGCCCATATGCGGACAATGGGCTCCTCTCAGGCTGATTGGAGTTGCTCTGTAAACTGCTAAAATTTGGCTGTGTTTATCATATTACGTATATATTTCACATTATATGTATATTTCACGCTATGTTTTAATGAATGCAACAATCAGTCCAACAAAAATTGCGATGGCAAGAGGTGGACCCCAAAACTAGGTAAATGGACGTCAGGAAGCTTAAGAAACGGCGTGCACGGCTGGAAGCTAAACACCATGCTGTCCTTCTCAGGACTTACTAACTCCGACTCCGAACTGATGAAGGTCGGATAACTAACTGTCCAGAACATTGTATATGGACTGCGGGCTCGCACGCCAGGCGAGGACGATCGTCCGAAGAAATATTAATTTGTTAATAGCAATATTGTAACTGGGTACCAAGGGGCAGAGACTTGTGTTAGAAATTGAGTCCGCTTGCGGGCCCATCATCGGGTCTCATTCTGAGGTCCCAGGATAGTAGGAGTGACGCTCTAAGAACCCCTGAGGATACAAGGCCTCGAGATGCATGTAGACAAAATAGAGCTGAAGTGAGTACGTGAAAAAGCTCAGGAGATTTCTGAAAGCTCTCAGAAGAAGAACGACTCAATAACATTTTTTGTGCTTAGTTTGGGCCTCCAAACACCAACATAACTTACGAAGCTCCAACAGAAAGCACAATGATCTGACCTTCATCGCTTTCGAACATCCTTGGATGCTCTGGTACTTTTCTTACCGTTTGGCTCTTGCTCCGCATACTCTTCAACCTGCACTTGAGATGGCTTTACATACAGCCGTAAGTTTCCACTGGTCTACCGGTCACTGGCTGTTAAGTCTTTCATTGGCAGAAGTCTTCGTGTGCACGCAACTTACCAGATTTTCCCTGATATGCCCTGATTAACTCCAAAGTCTCTGCAGTATATGAGCCCAGGGGCGCAAGCAGGATTTCGCAAGAGGAGAGACAGCATTTAGGGCACAAGTTTCCCAACTTGCATTGAGTTTAAAATAACGTACGTATTGACACATGCCACAAATTGAATGTGAATGGCACATGTCCGCTGGGGGCACAAGATCACACACACAACGTGCGTGTGATCTTGCACTAACTCAATGTTGTTTTGTAGCATTGCATTGACGTAGGCATTGGGCTAGCGGCCTCATAGTCGTTACACAGGGCGCTAACCACTTTCAGCAATTCTCACCTTTAAGGTATATTTGTGTGTCGTAACTGCCCACCACCAGCATGCAAAATCTTCTGAACGCGTTCCGCTCTCTGTACAAAATGTTCAGAGGCAAAATGAACAATGCCAACTCATGTTTTTTTCTGTGCCGTTACGCAAGAACAGGTAACCAGGAGCGCCCCTCCCTCAATCCCAGCGACGCATAAAACCGTGCGTTAACACCAGAAAACATAAATCAAGTCGCGGCACTCCCAGCTAGGAAGACGAAACAAACGTAACTAGGCGTGCGAAGAGGTGGTGCAGACCCGAAGGAATTGTGTTATGTAATAGGCAAGGAAAAATCATAGATGAGAGGGCTTAAAGTAGCCATTAGCCAAAGTCAGCTAATGACAGCCCGCTATAACCGCCCAGTAAGCTACAACCACTCAATTCATCGTGTTGTAAGGGTTGTACATTCGCACAAGTTGGAGGGGGCAATTATCTGGTCATTTTCGTGCTGGGTTAAGAGCTGGATGTTCAGGGAGTCCACCCAGCTAAGCGGAGCTTGTTGCTGGGAGAACTCCCGGAGCCAGCGCCGTGAATTTGGGTACATATCCATGACTTTAACTATATCGGAACTTGATTATGGAACATGAGGGAGGTCAGATATGAAGTGCGTTGGATATGTGCAGTGCAAAGGATTGCAATATCTTCAGATATGTTGGTTACGTTAATATGTATTCACGAAGTGCATGCGGATGATGCTCTGAGCGATGATTTTTGATACAGAGACATCAGATATTCTTGGAAAATATGAGACCATAATGTCGTTCCACAGCTTAGGGCCAAGGCAAGATGCTGTAAGTAGTCTATGATTACGATTAGAGAAAGGTTGCTCTAAATGTTTTACTCGCCTCATATCCATGTCATTTGATTAGTAGAGCTTGTGTATTAAATCGAATGATGCAGGGAGCTGTGAAGTTACAACTTTGTGCATGACAGTTAAGATTTGGGATTTAGCGATATCCGATAGCTTCAAAATGTTGCACCGTTTAAAGATTGGCTCTGAGCTTTTGTGAAGGGTACACATTTTTTATAAGACGCACAGCCCTTTTTTGCAAAATCACTTACCGATCTAGTTGAGAAGAATAATTTATACCACAAATCAAGCAGCAGCAGTGTGCCAGTGCAAAGGAAGAATCCAAGTGTTATAGAGTAGATGTGGCCTTGTTTTGTCAATAAAGCACTTAACCCTACTTATCATTCCAATATTTCTACTTACTATGCTTGCAACAAAATTAATGTGGCTTGTAAATTTAAGAGATTTGTCAATGATTACACCAAGGTATTTGATTTTTTTTCTTCACTAGGTGAGTTATTAATTTGCACATTTAACTGGAAATGCAAAGAAATGGTAGTCCGATGCTGTGTAAATGTTTTTGATACGTTCAGGAAAAGAAAATTAGCAGTAAACCAAGAAGTCATTAGAACCAAAAGCGTACTGGCACTGCTTTGAAGTTAAACAATACTTTGATTTTTGAAAATAATCGCAGAATCATCAACGTCAGACAGAGAAATCATGTTACTGCTGAATTTAGGCAAGTCAGTTAAGTACATTAAGGAGAGAATTGGGCCCAGAATGGATCCTTGAGGTACCCCCATTGTTACGTGTTTGATTGCTGATAGATAATTGCTAATTTTTACGTGTTGAGTTATGCCAGACAAGTAAAAAGGTATGATTCCATGAGATTTTCGTCGAATATCATATTTATTAAATTTACGTAGAAGGTTTATGTTTACAGTGTCAAAGGCTTTTTCAAATCTAAATACAAACCAAACACATATTCTCCGTTTTCAAAAGCCTTAGAGATGGTTTCCTGGAGAAGAACAATTGGCATTTAAATACTTTTATTCATCTGAAATCTGAACTGATTTTGATGAATTCGGTGGTTTTGGTTTAGATGAAGGATGAGACTATTATAAATAGTTTTTCGAGAATTTTGGACATAAGCGGCAAAATACTGATAGGTCTGTAATAATTTACAAATTTCGAGTCCCCACTTTTAAAAATGGGTTTAGGTCACATATTTTTGAAAATGCCTGGAAACATCCCCGGGACAAACAACTGTTGAAAATATGGAGAATTTCCTTGAGTATTACCCTATAAGATAACCTGAATATTTTTGAATTCATATCGTCGACTCCAGCTCCAACGTTGTTTAGCCCAATTGATGGCAAGAATTAATTCCTGTTCATTAATGGGCGGGGGGAGGCAGATCCATTTCATTTTCTACATTTGTGATGAGCGGGGGGGGGGTTGAATGATGATTTATGAATCTTGTCTTGTAACTGTTGTCCAATGTCAGTGAAGAAGCGGCTAAATGATTCTGCGATATCCGGATCGTCTGTGATAATTGTATCGTTAGCCTCAATAATCCTGGTTGGATCTGCATCCTTTTTTGTTTTGAGTTTATGAGAGTGTGTAATGTTTTCCATGTTTCCTTAGAGTTGCCAGAATGTCAAGTGAATTCATCACTGCAGTATTTCTTTTTGGATAGCCTAAGAGATGTAGTTAGAATGTTTCAGTAAGAAGTGTATTTTGCATTTTTTGGGAGGATTGGGATGCTTCAATTTCTGCTCGAATGGCTTACTTTTATGTATAATCGATAGAAAAAGTGCAGGTGATACCGATGGCTTGCGTGAGCTGGTTTTTCGAGAAATGTGCCTTGTGTGAGAAAGCCTGGTGATACCCGCATTGTAAACATACACAATTTGATTTGCAATAGCATCAGGTTCTGGCTCATTTTCAATATCAACAAGGTGATCAACAAGGAATTGTTTAAATTATTCCAGGCTTCTGTAATCAAATGTGGTAATAGGTGTTTTAACAGCAGGGGAGTATGTGTGTGAGGCATAGTTCATTGAAGAAAAAATAGGGAAATGATCGGACAAATCATGGGGAGAATGCCTGCATCACTTTTAAAAAGGCATTGCAAAATATGTTATCTAGAAGAGTTCACCTGAAACCGTCCATTATTTCATAGAATCAACTAGTGAAACAACTAACCGCAGGCAGTTTTATACCCTGTACGCTTGCCATCTCAGGAACAGGAACAGGGATGGCCGTAGTACATTTCTCGTAAAACAGAACGGCGATAGCCGCTGCCAGGAGGCGGGCGCCGTGCGCACGATAACGCTCGTCGTGAAAGATGCCTCCGACGATCCTTCAAAGTATGTTTGAATCGTTCAGAATTAGGCTGCGACCTATTTTGTTAAATGGTGAATATACCTACATCAACAACACAACCATACAGATTCAACCCAACCCAATGCTCGGACTAGTTAGAAACGCTCCGACCATTTGCTAAATGTACGAATTGACGTCTTAGAGTGTCCAAAGATGCTTTTTTCAATCACTCTTCTTATTTCTGCCCGTTAGCACGCCTAGTGCCAGTCGCGGGGCCGACGCCGCGCGGCCTAGATACTGAAGCGTCGGGCGTTGAGGCTGTTCCCTAAGATTTTATTTGCGATTTGCTAGTGCGAGCGTCCAAAACCTTGTTGCATAACTTTTCTCAGTAACCGACCTTGACTGGATGTTGAACAGCTCAAGATGAATATAGGTTGCCAATGCTACTAGGCACTTGCCACTGTTGGACCCCATTTCGATCTACAATCTACGTTCAGTAGGTCCTCAATATCTCTGAAGAACATAGCAAACAGTCAGGCCAGGCTTCCGAATCCTACCGGTTTAGGATGATTCCACTGAACAGTTGTAAAATGAAGACCTTCAGTGACTTGTTTCGTGCAGTCCTCGAACGCCTGACTCCTGTAGTTCATTGATTCCAATATACAAACAGAATTGATTTTGCGGTAGCTTCTAGATTCTGCTCTTGCTTTGGTTGGAAGGTAAAGTCATCATATCCCCCCCCCCCCTCTCTGGTAAGGCTCTGTACACGCCCCTGCCCACACACAAAAGCAGATTAAGTAGACTTCGTCGAAGGAAAACAAATAAATGCCCGAACGAGCAGTGTATGCCTAAGGCAGGCTGCTTCTCAAAAATTGTTTTCTCCTGTGGTTTGGTGTAAGGGGGGATAATTCGGAAATGGGTACCGGATCAGGAGTCCAATGCATGCTTCACCAATTCGTAGTGATGCTAATAAAAACATGTAGCAAAGCGGTCATACGATCCGGATGTGATTAATCGGGATGATTCTCAATCCTTTCATGATGTTAAATAAGGACAGTTTCGGGGAACAGTTATTATTCCAATCATATTAGTAGATGACTTCAGCTTGATGTTTTCCCAAAACATCAAGCATGCAATTGCGCCCGTGAAAACAACATTAACGCGAAAGAATGAAAGCGTTTTTGGGTTTAATTGAACCTATCCAACTGACGGTCCTTTTCTGTAAAAAAACACAGCATGAGAATGTCCGAAAATATCCATGGTGAATTAGAAGCCAGGTCCTGAAGAGAAGGCACGCCTCGACGTCTCCTTATGCTTCGATGACTTTGAGCAGGACATTCTGGATGCGAGCACACAAACCGGATATCGAACAAACTTTTTTATGACAACATTAGACCTAACTTTAACAGAGCAGTCGAGGTAGGGGTGCTTCAAGCTGAACACGTACCTGTTGCGGGACAGCACACATGTTGATTTTGAGAATGAAATCCGTCAAACCGTGCGGCAACACTCAGCCCCCTTGCGTAGCGAAGTCTCTCTTTAATAACCAACAAGATGATGAATTATTTATGGCTGATTCGCTGTGTGCTCAAATTTTGCTCATGAATGCCACAGAAACAACAATTTCGTACGCGGTGTACAAAAAAAAAACGGACTAGAGAAGAGCAAGCGAGGAAGTTAATCAGAGACCTAAATGAGCTTGAATCTCAGTTGGACCAAAATAAAGATGAGATGTTGGCTAACAGAATGGCAGAAAAGCACGTGAGGACAGGAATGCGGGCAAGTTACATCAAGTAGTATATGGTTTGGTCCAGGTTCATGTGGCACGAATTTGTTGAACAGCCAAGTTAGTAGCTCCAGAACAGACAGCGCTTCTTAAATGAAGGTTTACAGGAGACAGTATGCGTATAATGACGGACACAATCCACGAATTGAGGGTCACAGAAATATGGCTTGTTCGTCGCCTTCGATATCGAATGCGCGTTTAATTTCATATTACTGCCCTTCATTCGAGAGAGTACTGAAGTGACAGTTCCTGGCTTCCTGGGCAAGGTGGTTCCAAACTTAATTTGTTAAAGGGAATGTTCCACGTTTTAAGATATTGATGTGAACGTCAAATATGATGGGAAAAGCTTACTTGTGACCATTGGTAAGCTTTCAAGGTTCAAAACGATCCTAGCGAAATTTCAAAGGTTGTAAAAATGTGCCCGATTACGTTATTGCTTGATGACGTCATGGAACGGTTTTGTGATGACAGCAACACCTGGCAGCATCTGGCAGCCAGACGTAAAGAATGCCTTGGAACATACGAAAGCTGACGCAATCCGGCCATTCTCTTCGGGGGCTGTGTCGTGTGGGGGATTAGTGGGGGATTTATTTGTGGCCGTTGGTTTATTTATTTGTGGTTTATTATTATTATTGGTAATTAATTATCATATTATTAATGTATTATGTATTATCTACTATTAATTATGACATTATTTTCATTTGTAGTTCATTCATTCGTGGCCGTATATTTATGACCTGCACGCACCAGCCCCTACTGCCAAAATGAATTCCTGACTTCATGAGATGCAATGTACTCATCACATGCTGTAATGTCTCAATAGGTTCAAAATGTTGGTAAGATCATAATGAAGTACCAGCTTTCCTTTGAACACCCCTGTAACAGGTGCTAGTGTTTCTCTTAGTTTGCTGACTATGCTTTGTCGTGTTCAAACACAAGCATAAAGTAGAGGCAGGTATCAATATATCACATTTTATTAGGAGTCAGGAGACTTAAAGAGTACCAAAACAATGCTCTATCTCAGAAATACAAACCTCGCACGCACACTCCCCGTCACGTCAAGATTACTGAAAGCCACTGGCACACATCACCAGTGATCACACACATTTCAAGCCCCCGATTCACATTCTTTTGTCAAATAAGTGTGATCTCACACTTGCACAGCTCGTGGGACTTTCAATTTGCGATTTTCTAGCAATTTCCGCACAGATTTTCAGCCATGACACCGCATTTCACCGTGTCCTCCCTTCAAAACAAAGTTCCGACGGGGGCTCATGGTAATGCGGTTCAAGAGGTTGTACTTGTAGAACACATTTTTTGTTAAAGATTCTAACTTGTCGTACAACATTTGTGAAATATTTAGCGAAATATATCTAAGATTACTGTAACGTTGCCCTAATTTCATAGTACCTTGCTAACACATAAAACCGTGCATGGTTCTGTGCTTCGGCACACAAGGTGCCAGCCAAGCTATTTGTAAGAAATACGCCAGTAGAACAAGGACAAAAAAACGCCAGCGGGGGAAAAAGACAGATTTTGCATTGCGTCTTCTTTCCTATGACTTTCGGGAGTGCCCGTTTTTCGGGCGCCGTACTTTTTGCAGACAGTTGGGTTAATTTTATAGCATTGACCTGCGGCCTAGAAATAAGCAAAAATGACTCGTTCACGACGAGTGCCGCACAACCAGACAGTGCTCACGCATACGCTCGCAACACCCATTCGGCAGCGAAATCTCGCTAACAGCCAATCATCTTCCGCGCATTGTATCATACGTGCCGCATCATCGTTTTTGTGAATGTATCAGCGACTATGCTGTTTTGACCATAAGCGGAAAACAGCCTGCAGTATGTCCGCAATCGCATGACGTTTCTATGACGTCATTAATGCCAAGGCAACCTTGCTACAGGCTGCCAATAACCCTTTTCGCACTTTTACGGGCGTATAACTCAGGAACCAGGGCGTGTTGGGTCTTACAAAGGACATGACCATGAACTGCATCAAAAGGTCCTCAAGATGGCTATTTCAGTTCAAAACCCCAAACAAATGTGGAACATTTCCTTTAACGCATTTTTCAGAACATGATGCAACGGACCTTTGCCCGATGAAACTCCTTTAGGTCGTTGTTGCCCGTAGGGGGATCACTCGAGTTGATACTTGTTTCTGTTGGCCAACGTCTAGCTGACAAGAAGGCGGACAATTACAATATCGAACGCATACACATTGAGGACGAATGATGCAAAACTTCCTTCCATCCAGGCGACGCCCTGTCTCTATTAGACGGTAATGCCAACAGCAAACGACTCCTACTGAACGAATTGGGAACCTTTGCCAAGTGCTCAGGATGAACACAAAACATACAACAGACGCAGGTAATGTGGATGAAGCATCCCACAGAGCATATGACACCTGCATGTCCTGAGCTGCAACTGATATGGGCGCGAAAATGGAACATCCTAGGTTTTGTTTCTCGAAATGAAACTAATGATGTGCACGAAAAACTACGGTCTGAAGTTCATGACAATAAATAATGTAATAAATGCCTGGAAACAGAGATATCAAACCTTGGAAAGGAGCAGTACCTTCGTCAAATCTCTGCCGTTGCCTAAGATCATCCCCCACCGAATTACGCTGGTAGTACAACCTTTCCACGACGTACTTTTGCTACTAGCCCATAAGGCTCACGTTCATCTGCTGTTCACAGATATTTGAATCGAATTGTATCGAAACGATTTGGATGAACCCGGTGTCAAGCGAAAGACTGCATAATTGTCTTTGAGCCTAACCTTTGAACTTTTTTCTAGAGAAGCTGAACTCTCACGGCGTACCGGGTCAACGTTTTCGTGCGCGGTACGCCGTGAATTCTCAGACTCTTGCGGTACATATGGTGGTCCGAGTAGCTCAATCGGTGACACGCTGCATTCATAATGCAACGGCCGTGTTCGAAGCCAGGCGTTCTATAACTTTTCTGCCAGTTCCCTATGGAATAAGCTGAACCATTTGCTATTAGCCAATGCATGCTGTCAGTGCAATGCAATGTACAGCTCCTTGAGATGTTCTTGCAAAAGGTCTTGGCACCACATACATTCAAATTCAGTTTTTTGCACTGAACTTTGTTCTTTTCGGAATGCATTACCTTGACCGAGGAGTGCATATCTGTTTGGCTCGCGCCCTCGCCTTCACTGGATTTTCTTAGATATTTAGAAATAATGCTGTTTTGATTTCAAGAAAACAAGAAACGATGTTTTGGAGCAGGAAAGCTCAGACCACTAAAACCTACATTGTCGAGCATATATTGGACGAAAGCGATGCTAATGGAGCGAAGCCTCCCCAAATATTTTGCGCTTGTTTCTTTCTCTTGTTTCTATGCATTTTTGCAAGCAGTTTGGATGTTAACAGAACTGTCCAATGATCATAAGCTGGCCACATGGCCCAGGAACTTAAAATCGCATTTCGTTGAGCGCCTCGACTTCTCGGGCCGCGGCCAAGTCGCAGCTGATCTCACGAGCTTACGCCCCGCCCCCTTCTCCTTCTCCCACTTCCACCTTACTCTGACGTCATCATCATCACACATCACGGTATCAAACCACCCCGCTTCCGTAGCCACAAAGAAGACGAAGACTGCGCAACGTTAAATCGGACTCCTTTCCAGCCCTACGCACAGCAGCAGTCTGAGCCGGGCCGGCACCCGGTACAGGCATGTAGTGAGCGGCTGGGTGCCCCAAAACAAGCATGTAGGTTCCTGTGCGCACCACCTCTATTCTTCAATACATGCGCACACCAGATATCTTGCGCACTACCCCAAGCACATTTAGATGTAAACGTGTGCCCTCACCTCAAACTCTGTATTTGGAGCGACTAGAAAGGCCTCAGATAGTAAAGCGCCCACTAAGTCTAAGCCTGTAGCTATAGAATTTACTGAAAGGCCAGGATATTTCTACGACAAGGCATCTGATGAACATGCAGTAATCAGTAACACTGCAATGAGACAAAACAATCTGCATCAGAACATTCCTATGGTGCGTTGTCTGTTTAACTACCTAACTTGCCGTTGCATGACCTCAACTTGACATGACATGTTCTGCGGCCCAGCGCTCGACTTTGCTTGACGCCGTCCTACAGACGGTACGATGAACGACGCACCAGTCAATCATGAATGCCGACAACGCCTTGTTCCATGTCGTTCCATGCTCAGGGTGATCGTCCATATCTGTAATAACAGACTTCTGCATCTTGCCTGAGGGATCCGACAGGGCGTTGTGCGCACGGGGGGGGGGATGATGGGGGGATGCTGGGGGATGGGGGACGCAGCATCCCCCCCCCCGCTGATAGGCAGGGGGGGGATGCTGCGGATCACCGCGGGCACCGACAGGTCAAATGGTCTGACGTGACGGGAATCCACAAAGTCATCGTCATCGCTGTCGCCATCGACTTTGTCACTTGGGTTCTCCGTGGAGTGCTGAACGGCTGGTGTCTCGGCGGCCTCTCTGGTCGGTCCTGGCGTTGGCTCTATGGCGGGGCTGGCCTCTGCCCTCAGGGTGGTAAACCATCCAGATGGCGTATCACGTCGGCCTGCCAAGAAAGCACAGTCCAAGTATCCTTTGAAAATCGGTCGATTTCATTGGAAGAAGGTAATGTGCGTCATCTCAAAATTGTGTGCAATCTACAGGGACGACTGACTTCTTTGAATCTACAGTACTGATGTCCTGTAGCAAATCACCCTGAAAACTTACACTCGGCAAAGAACTTCGAAACCTTTCACCCTAGCCGTCGCATGTTTCGGGCAATCCTTTCCAATCACAGGGTATCGGATGTAGGAGCCGGATGTACCACTATACTGATGGTCCTGGGACGTGTATTTCTAACCCCATGCTCGGTTGTGATCATCAAGATATTTTGGCTTAGCCGTTTGAATCTCATGTAGCTATAACCTTTTGCACGAGGTATCAGGCATTAGAATGTGGGAGCTGGGATGATTGTTTATTTTTGGTATCTATTGTCAGTGTCTACACAGATTTGGAAAGTTTCCTATTTTGCTGTCCACCAATCTATGGTTGCGTCGAAATTGTACATGGGCATGTGAGATCGCAAGCATTCCTTTGAAAGCATATTAAAAGCATGCTGGGGCCATGAGCATGCCAAACTTGAGCTGTTGTAAACCAAAGCCAGAGCGCTGTTGCATCGTGGTATGAGATATTTGATCATGTGAACATACAGGTCAAAATTATGAAATAGAATCCACATCACTGCTTATGCCCATTTAAAATGATAAACAGAAATTCAATGCACTATGCTTCTGGAAAAATATAGATGTTGGAGAAAAGTCCTGATATCTCCCATCTTATTGCATATGTATTCCACCAGTCATTTGTGAGAGAAAATTGATGAAATATAACAGATGATAACATCAATGTAAACCCAGATTGCACAAGACACACCTAACATTTGACATGTCTGGGGTAAGGGTAGATCTTGTACAGCATAGCATCGACATCATGGAAACAATTTCAGAACATGCTCTTTAAATCCAAGAGTTCATAGCTTAGCACACAGGTGCCACCAACTCCAGAGGTAAGAGAGCCGATGTGTCAGGGAATCACAATGTCACAAAGGTAGTTTCAGGTAGACATGTGCCAAAACATGTCTTTACACACCAATAATTTGAAAATTCAGTGTGATTTGGCCCGGCCAAAGTTTTACATTCAAGTGTGGGCATCCAAGCACAGATGTCTTGTAGGTGTCCAGTGCAGCGAATGGTTTCTTGTCAGACCGGATGCAGAACTGTTGTGTTATAATGGCTTCAGCTAGTAAACCTGTGCAACACTTCCTATCACGCATCTTTGTACATTTATTTGCTAAATTCACTTGCAGATTGATTAAACATCAATTTTCCGTCAAACAGCAGTGTATTAAAGGGGATACTCCACATTTGTGTGGCGTTTTGAACCGAAACAGCCAACTTAAGGGTATATTGATGCAGTTCACGGATATGTCCCTTTTAAGACCCAAAACGCTCTGGTTCCTTAGTCACACGCCCGCAAAGTACGAAAAGCCTTATTTACAGCCAGCTTCAAAATCGTCTTCTAAATAACGACGCCATAGAAGCATCATTAGATCCCGTGATTTTACATGCTGTTTTTGTTTATGGTCAAAACATCATGATCACTACTGCATGCGCAAAGGCGATGATGCAAATGCGCTACAGTTCGTGGAAGATGGTTGGCTGTTGGCTGGCTGAAGATGGTAAGATTTTACTGCTGAGCGCGTGTCGCGAACACAATTGTGAGCAATGTCGGGTTGTGCGGCACTCGTCGTGAACGGGTCATTTTCCCTATTTCCAGACCACAGGTCAATGTTATAAAAAAGAACGCCACTGTCTGCTAAAAAGTACGGCACCCAAAAAATGGTCACTATCCCAAAGTTATAAAAAGAAGACGCGACGGCAAGTCTGTCTTTTTCTCCTGCTTGCGTTTTTTGTATATTCTACTAGCGTATCTGTTACAGACAGCTCTGTTGGCGCCTTGTGCACCGGAGCACAGAATCTTGCACGGGTTTATGGATTAGCAAGGCAGTATGAAATTAGGGAGACATTACAGTAATTTTAGATGCATTTTTATCTAAGTATTACACACATATGGTACCACAAATTTAGATCTTGAACAAAAAATTGCGTTTTAAAAGAGGAACCTCTTGAGCGGCATTACCATGAACCCCATTGGGACTTTGTTTCGAAGGGGGGTCACGGTGGAGTTCGGTGTTGTGACTGAAGATCTGAGCGGAAATTGTGAGAAAACCTGCAATTTGATAGTCTCACGAACTGTGCAAATGTGAGATCACGCTAATTTGACAAAAGATTCTGAATCGGGGCTCGAAATGCGTGTATTTCTGGTGGTGTGTGCCAGTGGCTTGTATTGGTATTGATGTGATGGGGAGGGTGCGTGCGAGATTTGTTCTTCGGAGCGAGAGCATTGTTCTTTTGTGTTCTTCAGTCTACTGACTCCTAATAAAATGTGATATACTGATGTCTGATGCATTGATGCCTATTGATATTGATGCCGGCTCTACCTTTGTTTGTGTTTGAACATGACGAAGGAATGCTGGCAAACTGAGAGAAACACTAGCACTTATGTTGCAGGGCTGTACAAGGTAAGTACTGGTACTGGTACTCCAATATGATCTTGCCAACATTGTGAACCTATCGAGGTTGTATATGTTGTAATACAGCATGTAATTGATCCATTGCATGCCATTATATCAGCAATTCATTTTGGTCGTAGGGACTGGTGTGTGCAGTTCATTAATGGACATGCTCAGTATAGGCTCACATTATATGGCTTTGCAAAATTGGCTTTCGTTAAAGAATTCTGAAAATAAAGAGCTTTATTCTTACTGATGCACAATGTACTGCCTTCCCAAATCTTGTATGGAGGCAAGCATTGCTCCTGAATAATCAATGTCATAGTCACTGCAACTTGCGTGGGATGCTGGGTGCTGAGAAAGGTGGCAAACTATTGTTGGCGTCTTGGACAGCGCTCAATAATGTTAATCATGGGCCCTGTGTGCACTGGCAGCTTCATCACTTCGTTGCATTTTTCCCATCCAGCCATAACAACATGCAATTGTCATGTCTCCAGCCTTGTGCAAGGTCAGTATGTTTGCTGTGTCATTTCACCACATGTACAAAAAATTCCCGTTATTTTTTATTAAAGCAGCCTGATGGCTGCAGCACGTTGCATGACCATGGAAGTGAAAGATGTTTTTGCATTTTTCTCACCTGCGTTTTCTGGATTCCCGAAGCAGACTGACCAAGTGATGTCACTTATTGGTTGTTGTTTGTTGCTGAAATTTATATATGTTGTATCATGTGCTTTTGGTCAGTAATATGCCAGATGGAAAGTCAATATAAGAGCACATGCTTAACCCATCTTTTCATGCTGAAATTTGTTATGAAAGCGGTATGGATTGCAGTCGAAAAACCATAGTGTTGTTCATTATGTCATACCACAGTACAGCACCGAGATATTGTTACAGTGAAGCTATTGACCAGTGTCATTACACAATGTACCACATGGTTGAGTGCTCTATGTCAAACCTATGAGATAGCAGCTTATAATTATGAATGAGTGGCAAAAAATTATTTAACAATGCTAAAGGATTGTCTACGGCAAGAATGTCGTTGCACCTCAGTGGTTATATCAGGTTTAACTATTAATTGCATGAATAATGGTAAGTAAAAAAAACTTTTTGGTAGCCCAACCTTACCATCTTTACCATGGCAATAGCAATGCTCTGACAATCAATGCATGGCAACATAACAAATTTAATTTTCGCATGACACCACATTTCTAGTTACAAAGAATAAAGACAATGTTACAAATTTATCAATGTTGAAACGATGTCTCATTTACAGTTACAAACAATAAGGACAGTGACTACTCTGCACATTACATGATATCAATGTCAGGACTACAGCACTCCGCGCAGCGACGGGTCAAAAATAAAGTATTGACAAAATCATCAACAGCAAAGCAACAACTTCAGTAGCACAGCATATCGTGCTTTAATATTAATAATCTGCCACAAAAGCTGGCGATCGCTACGTTGCGCATGCCAAACAGTCTACGGAAGCTTTTCTCACGGCCAACACCAAAACAAAAAATCCACAAATAGCCCATCCTCTAATCCGCCACCGACATAACGGGGCCGGTTGTGTCGAGACGCGACGCGAATGGCCGGTTGGCGTCAGCTTTCGTGTGTTTCGAGGTATTCTTTAGGTCTGGCTGCCAGATGCTGCCAGGTTTTGCTGTCGTCACAAACCCATTGCATGACGCCATCAAACAATGACGCAATGGGGCCCATTTTTATAAACTTTGAAATTTTGCTACTTAGCTTCGTTTTTGAACCTTGAATGCTTACCAATAGTTACAAAAAAGCATTTCCCATCATATCTGATGCCTAACTCAATATTTTCAAATTTGGAACATTCCCTTTAAGACTGAGAAACACTGCTGCATATCACAATATAACGTACCATAGAGTATCAGGACGTCTATTGTGTATGCATTTAGAATTTCGTGCGGTCATACACATGGCCAAAACAAATGTTATGACACACACTAACTGTTAAACCAGACCTAATCCAGCGGATTACACCAAAAATTTACCTCTGTAAGCATGATCAAACTGCAAGACCTGCCCCACGCAGGTATGATAAGTCAATAGTAGCACAACTAAAACCAAACGAAGGCCCGCACAAGATGCGGACATTCCCTGTGCCCCTTAGTAATGCTGTGATGTCGAAGATGAACTAAGGTTAAAGAAACGCGTTTTCAATGCGTCACTTGTGCGCCGGAAATGTGAAATATGACGAACCAACCGGAATCTGTCACCAGTATTGCTCACATTGTTTTTACATGGATTGCCTAGGAACGTACGTACGAAAAAATATATACGCGCGCGCTCGCCACCTTACGAGCAAGAATACGGCCGGTCGGGGTTGCAGCGTCCGTCCAACCGAGCAGCATTTTCCACTACAGCTGACACCTCTGTTCTAGGGCCTTGGCTAACACCAGGCGGCGGAGTCTGACGCGAGAGAACGACGTCGAGAAATAGTTTTTCAATGGCTTTTCGAATCAATTTGCAGCGTTCAAAGGTGAGACTGGGGCGCAAATTTCCCCCGTATAACTTATCGGCTATCCTCTGAGCAGACTGGCAGTAAAAGTATAACGAAAAATAAAACTTTTATCGTTACTTTTCCAACTATAGCACCATATTCCAGAACCAGCTCAGGGTGCTGTAAATAGCAAACTGTTCCTATCATCAATCTTATTATCACACAAGTGAAATACCCGAACGGGCTACACTTTAAACGTACTAACTGTGGCTCTCATGCGCTCAGGAGCACCGTTTTTTTCAGGTACGCCATCGTCTTCGTCCGCCCGGTGACCGTCGCCTATTGTTAGCCGCGAGGCTGACGCCGCGAATCTTGCGGAGATTGTAACGCCGGCCGACGTTTTTTTTTTTTCTTGTCTCTATGACTTGTGACCGCGCATGTTCAGAACTAGTTATTTTATATGTAAGCACAGCAATATTTTGGTGAAAATAGAGGATGGAGAGACAAAAGGGAGCAGTTGTAATTGAAAAAGATTAATGGGTCACTGACAAACTACAGATATAGCAGTGGTAAAACCACTCTGTGCTGAAAGTTGATCTGGTACATAGATGCAGCCGTGAGATATGACTTAGCTGCCAATAAGACAACAGGATGCCAGTAAGCGGGGGAAAAACATACGGTTCACCGTAACTCTAGCAGTGATTCCGGTTACGGTTGCGGTTCACCGTAACTCTAGCAGTGATTCCGGTTGAGGTTCAAATCATTATATATAGCAGCCCTGCCAATCTTTGGTCTGGCTTTCATATTTATCTAGACTGTTTTTCACAGCTGTGCGTATGAAGGCAGATTCTAGGATCGCAAAAGTCCTTCCTGGAAAAACTTGAGAATACAAAATTCCATAAGATCCTAAAAACTGAAAAAGATCCAAGATCTCAGAAAATTATTCGAAAAAGATGCATGAAAAGTTTCTAGATTCCAGAAGATCCTTTTACCAAACTGCAACACAACTTTTGGGTTCCAGAGAATCCTTCGACTAAATTTCATAAAAAGATCAAAGATTCCTGGCATAAGTTGACAAAGTTTAAAAAAGACCCAGGATCCCAGAATGTCTCGGAAACAGATCTTAGGAATAAGATTCAAGTATTTTCGTGTGGGATATTGGCTCATGTATGCTTTACAACGGGACCGTTCTGATGTAAAGCAAACCCATGCGTTCACTTTACATCCCATACCAGGCAACGCTAAGAACCTAAGCATTGTTATTTTGGCCCGTCCATGTTAATACGCGCTAAGGAAGGAGAGGTAGTTTGACCCTCCCGCAGGATTTTCAAGAATAACTTCGGACCAGGGCAGAGGAGTGGAGTAAACATTGGCATAGCTGTATGCAAATGAATAGCAGGTATTTTGAGTGCATTTATAAGATATGCCCCTCTAGGTCCCCAGCCTGGTGTAGGCTAGTCAGGCAATGGATGAATTCGATCATTAGGGTACCCTCAAATTGATACAATACTATATTTTGAGGCGAACTCCTGCAAGTTTCATATCGTTTCGTCAGCAGACAAATTTGCGATCACAACTAAATAACTTGTCCTTAGATGAAGATGAGCATACCACAAGGTTCAAACCAAACAACTTTTTACCGAAAAATCTGCGATGAGATAATTTGATGACATTTGTTCTGAATTCCTTGTTCACATAGATATTAACAGATCGATTTTGTTGACTTGCTGGAGGTCCGGGAAGGCCACTGACTTAAATGAGTTAAATGTTCTTTTTTCTGTGAGGATCTTAGCGCCTGACTTAGTTTTAGGCGTTGATAATTAATTATAAAGATAATTTGAAGACCATTCGGTGCAGTTCTCAACCCTACCCTTATTAAGACCTAAAAACCTCTCACTTTTGCGCTTCTTCTTAGCTACCCCTGAAATGTGCAGACTACTTTGTGCAGACTTTTTCAAGGCCATTTAGTTATGAATGACGCCATAGCAACGTTATTCAAATTCTGCCATCCCATAGGCCAGGCGTCGCTCAAGGTCAGGAAGGCGAGTCGTTCAGATCTCGCGTCGCTGAGCACGATTTCCAAACCTAGGGGACGACAATGGGCTCCCAATTAATGTTTAGAAAGCCACGCAAATTTAAGTGACAAATTAAGTTTTATGCTACACATTATAAGACGTTGGATACGGTTGCCGGATGGTAGGGGAGGCCAAACTGACCCTGTATCCCCCTTCCCGATTGCGCCATCTTCAACGGACTACTCGGGCGCATGTTAAAGGTTGATGTGAAAAGATTTCTTGTAGCGTTTATTCTATCACTCACTTTACTGTTAGCTTTTTTTCGTTGCATCTCTCGCGGCAGTCAAAGTGGATGACGCCCTAATAGTAAATGTATGGTAGCATAACGGAACGATGAGCGGCAGGCTCAGAGCCACGTAAGCACAAGGACGCTACAGTCAGTTCGCCTGCAAGAGGAATTTATTCGAACGAACATCTGGTGATAGGAGTGGGTTTTAGATATGCACAAAACTAAAAACGAACGGCTTTTGTTGTCAGCTTAGCTTTTGCCAATTTAACAGCACACGTTTCCACATTTTAAGCGACGCAATGGGGAAAATAACTTGCGCCCGGCGGAATGATACTTCTAGTAGCGCTCCTAGGGGGATGGGCTCGTCAGTTTGGTCTCACTGTCTAACCTGAATGCATTGCTGCCAAACCAGTCAGATGCAGAGCTTAATATCACTATTTTTACTTTATCGATCTGGTGTAGTTTCATTGGTTCTACTGAAGGAACCTTTTTCCCCGAACCGTAAATAACACGTCGAATAACGGTGGGACAAAAGTTGGTTTCGTCGAGCTAGAGCTGTCACCACCGTTCTCGGAGGGTGCCTGCCACTGCCCGGTCGGTGTCATTTGATTGCCGAACCGGGCCCTGTTGACGTAGGGAAGCATGCTTCGGCTTGGCCGCCCTGGCAGCACGGAGACACTATATGTACCGGGCGGCGGCGGTGAAAGTGTGTTATCAAGCCGGAGTGACAAGGTCGCCGAGCGAAAAACAGAACAGCTGAGCAGCGCGGACAAAAACTGGCTCCCCCTGATGTGCGTTAGGCCTCTGACGTTTTGCCGCGCCCATCCGCGGGTGTCTGTCGGGCACTGTTCGCAGTGGCCCCATGGACGCTTGGCTTGAGTGGCCGTTCGGTGGTTTATATACTGGCCATGCTGGCTGGGTCGGCACTACTGGTTGAGTTGTGAGGCGGCCGCCCATTTTGTCGTTACACCAGATGGATCAGCTCTTTTTTTGCCACCTGGAAGCTTCAGGAGGCCCTAGAAAGTCATGTCGGGCTTAGCTCATAGGGTGAGTAAAGCCGCAGGTACCCATAATGAACAAGTGAATCGGCGAGTTGGATACCAAACTCGAGATAAAAATCTGGGCGCGGGTATAAGCACGGATACAAGTTTAATGAAATACGGATATTCGCAATGATACTAATATTACAGGAGTCCCCTGGAATCCCGCCACTGACGGCCACTGTGCAGTCACAGCGGCTGGTTGCGTCTCTGGATTCCCCACCACTGACGGCGTCGGTGCAGTCCCAGCGGCTGACTCCCTGGAGTCCCCGCCACTGGGGCGTCGATCCAGTCCCAGCGGCTGACGGCGTCCCTAGAGTCCCCAGCACTGACGGCGTCGGTGCAGTCCCACCGGCTGACTCCCTTAAGTCCCCGCCACTGAGGGTGTCGGTACAGTCCTAGCGGCTGACGGCCTCCCTAGAGTCCCCACCAAGTGACGGCGTCAACACAGTGCCAGCGACTGACGGCGTCCCGTAAGTGCACGCGAACGACGCGCAGATGCGGTTCTAGCAGCTGGCGGCGTACCTGCAGTGTGCACGACTGACGGCGTCCCTGCGCACAGCGGATGTGTTCAATTTTATGGGATTTCAAACCTTGTTGAAGGCACGGTAATTATGTGTATTGCTTTACAATCTATGCTTTTGTTATATGTTCCTGCATCCTGTTCGTTATGCAATTGGCAGAAGGCCCATCCACTTATTTTTGGTTCTGCTTGATGTGTCCTGACATGTAAATACATTAAGTGTGAGGGTAAATATCGCTGTATTTACCACGACAATATGTGTGCTCTACATGTATGCATTTGACGTCTTTTACGTGTTTAAACTCCCATAATTTTGATTGCGTATGTCAATGTCTTTGAAAAATGTAAAGTAGTGCACGTTTTGTGTCATGCTTTCAAGAGATTGTTTCACGTTTGCATGGGGTTTGAACTGAAATGGCGAGCTTCATGACCATGCAATGCATTTTACAACCATGTCCTTTTCTAGACTCGGGTTCCTCTAGATTCTGAACTTTATGCCAGTGATCTCGCGCGAACTACGTATTTATGGGTCCGAATTGCGTTTGTCAATTTGTTAATTCTTGTACTTGTATCGCGAATGTAAGTGCATCAACTCAAAACAATATGTTTGCACTTACCTGTGCAATGGGCACCACATTATTGCGAAGTGCGCAGAATAGGTTGAACAGGTGCGAGGATGGTAAAGTGGTTCAATGATGTGAATGCATGAAGCAAATCACCCTTTTTTGGTTGAAAAGTGAGCTGGCCTAACCAACGACGTCTTTCACCGGACATTACACTAGCATTCAGGTAAATCTGTGTTGCTCAGAGGGTGTCGTCGTTACTATGGTAGGCTTCAGATCTTTTTGAAGAGTGTTTGATTGCGCAATATCAGTGGGTACATGACGATGAAACAAAAACGACGAAGTAAAGTTTAACGGCTGCTTCTGCGTCGTGCTTAGTGCCTGCCGCGAACGTCAAAAAACGAATGGACGCATGATGCGCCTACGGATTAAAAAGTGTCAGTCATTTTGTTAGCCCAGGCGACAAACTGTGGGTTCTAAGTCATGTTTAAGCTATTTTTCTTTCATTTCAGATTTGGGACTAAGATGACTAAAATAATGCCGTCTCATAACGCTAGTGTGGAAAGAGGTGAAGCCCTTTGAAGACTCAGTTTAAGGGAATGTTCCGCACTCGAAGATACTGAAATCAGCTTCAGATATGGTGAAATCAGCTCGCTTATAACTACTGGTGTACTCTCAAGCGGAAAGGACTGCTCTAGACAAGGGAATTTCTTGACAATAATCACTTCTTCAATGCCCCAAGAGATAGCAGCTGCAGTGTTTTCAGGGTTTGCTGAGCCAAATATCGTTATGTGCCCACGTTTTGGCTCGTTCTCGTGGTATTCTCACACATTTATCCGTGAGTTTGATATGGTTACTAGCATTCACATGTTCGGTTCATGTGCTTTGCTTAAAGAGAATGCTCCCCATTTGAAGACATTGAAGCAAAAATCAGATAAGATGAAATAAGCTGGCTTATAATATTTATGAACTTTTAAGTGGAAAGACTGCTGTGGAGAAGTCAAGTCATCTGTTTAGTAAATATGTCCCTCAATACGTCATTGTTTCATTACGTCTTGATTACCCTGCACCACATACATTAAGGGCCAACAGACAGCCGTTGAATGTGGAAGTCGTGCTCACTAACGTCTGACATGAACGGCTCGACAATTATTTTTTTCTTACCTTGACCGCTGCATGGCCAGTGGAATGACATCATTTGAATGACGCTATTATGGCGTCATGGAAGCCTGGGTAACCTTTAAGTCTGCACGAAACGGTGTGCACATCTTCGCGAGCGTACAACTCAGCAACTTGAGTGTTTAAGTCCTTAAGAAGGGCAAAGTTCTGTTCAGCACCGAATTTTCGTCAAAATTGCTATTTCAGTTCAAAACCCCACATAACATATTCGTGACATAGCCTATATAATATAGCCGCCTATATTCTATGCGTGATAGTCCATTATGTATGACGATATCGCCTTCGTTCAGCTCATCCTCATTATCCACATTAAGTCCCATTGAAAAACTGCTGGCCCAGCCACATGCCAGTCGATGACGACGCGCACGCATGGACACATGCGCCTGAGGCTGGACCAGGCTGTCGGCCCGCTCCACTGGCTTGAGGTGTCGGCCACGCCCCAAAGATGTAAGGCTGTACAGGGCGATTAGTAAAACTGCTTCTGAAAGTGACTGTACCATGCCCATGTGAAGGACACCTGTATGGACGGGCGTGGAAATACGAGAATGGATCCAGCGGATACTAGCCATGCTCTGCCAACGGCCATTGGAAAATGCAAGTGTTCGTGCGAGCTGGGGAAATAGCCGCTCTCGTCGATACCTCATTTGGTTAAAACGCCTGCGTATGAATTCACCCATGCGTGGCTGGGCGCGTTCGACCAAGGGTCTGCTTGTGACGTCACATCTTCTGGTTGCCCCTGACTGGGATGGCTTGCGGCCGGTGGTGGCTGCCGCGCGAAAGGCTGGGTGACGTCCAGGGGGTAAGGCAGACTACGCCAAGCGTTATGACACGCCGAACTTTTTCCACGAATTTTACGATCGGCTGGTGAATCAGCGCCCAGGCAACCAGCAGTGCGTCTTATGGGATTAATCCAACCAAAATGTTCGGGCACAATCTTGAGGAAATAATGCACGTAGTCATGCGTGGCAATTGACTTTGTAGAAACCGTCACTTGCTTACTTGTCACCAATCGCCACAACGTGGGAATACAAAATAGCGATGCAGAATATGCTCGTCTAGTTCGTGACTCGCCGTGATTGGGGCATCGCAAATTCCTTTCAATCGGTTAGTTTTTTTACAGCTATTGCCATTTTGGTTTCATTTGCTCTCTCCTACTGTTTGCAGCAGCAGGCTTGACATACGCCGGTCTAGCTGCGGCAGCAGGCCGACCAGATGTCGAACCAGCTGCAACTGCAGTGTGATCAAGCCTCTGGTCCAAGTACGCCGGTGTCCGGTCCATCTGTGTGCGTGCGCGCAGAAGTTTCTCCCGAAGATGTTGCGTTAGAGTGTCTCAGAATGTCACTTGTTTTGGAAAAGTATTGGTTTTCAGGGTTAGTCGGCCTCTCCGATGCAAAGCGCGTTCCGTGACGTCAATGCTTTCAAAATGTATATATGTATGCATGTGTATGTATATATATATATATATATATATATATATATATATATATATATATATATGAGGAAGGCAAAGGCTTTAAAGTTACGTACTTTTGAGCCATTTTTCTTCTGAGATGGCCAAAAAGGCGCTGCAAAAAATAAGCATAGACATCGATATGAACACTGGAAGCAAAGCTCTTACCGTTTTCATACTGTGCCGATTCCGGACGTTTTACCGTGACATCAACTTTATGTATCACGTGACTAAAGGACAATAAAATTTAGGGAGAGCAACAATGCAAAAACATTAAAATGCCTCGAACTACATCGAGCTGGTGTCAAACGAATCCTTGCGACGGTAGTGACTTGATAGTGTGTACATTAATTATATGCAAGCTCATTTGACATGTCTTTAAGCCCACCTCACCTCACTAAAACCTTTCCATCCTCTGGTTGAACTCAACCAAGATATTTATGAAAAAGTCGAGCCAGGTAAATTAAAAATGTATGTGCTAAACTAACCTTAACTTGATGTTATTACACCAGCATCTCATTGCTATGGCAACACCTTATAACGCATCGAAGCTTTTCCAGTGCATCCTTATTTGCGCTTAGCGGTTAATCCTCTGTCGGTTGGCTTCCACCTCTTGGAGAAGACACTCCATCTGGTCCTCGTCACCGGTTGCAATGCCTGGAAAGGTCTCCATGATTGTCACACTCCTTTCAGCAAAATAAATTGAAACCTTTCTACACCACTCAAAAGCAAGATACAACGGATAAAACGGAGCCGTTGTGGACTTTCCATCCTTCGAATGGCTTATATGGCCAACGGCCAGCAAATGTCTTAAGGAAACGGGATGCCAGTCAAAGAGACTCATCTGCCAGATCCGATAATGGTGTGCCTCTGTTGACGAACGGTGCGGTATCCTCCTAATCCCGCGCTGCTGGCACAGAGAGGTCGTGGCCGACTTCTCACTATCGGTGTTGTCATCCAAGACTAGACAGAACATGGTTGTCTCGGGCGTCAAAAAGCCTAGGGACGGCGTATCTTAGATGGTCAAACCAGACCTTGATGGCGACGAAAAGGGCCGGTGTTCTAGAAAAAAATTGTCGTGGGAAAGGTCCCTAAAACGCAATTACCGATACCGCTGCAATCTCGGCTATTTGACTATAGTTTGAGATTTTCGTGTTTCCCGTGATACTTCGCAAACAGAGATTTCTGCGACGCGAAATCGCGAGCGAATCCAAGGGAAAGGGAGCAACCGGGGCATGCCTGCCAAAGATGGTCAAAGTCTTGCAAGAAATGGTATCTCTAGAGTCTGGACTTGGAAGAAAGCAAAGTAACTTTTACCGAGGGGAGTTTGTTTTGGAACACTTGTATAAAAGGAAACGAAATCCGATGAGTTACGAAAAAATCATGACATTACTTCACCCTATACTCAAAAGCCGGCGGTGATACCCTAACATGGCGTTTTGCACTCGCCTTTGAGCAAAACACGTCCATCCTTGCATCTAATCTACGATAACGTGGTCGCAAAGGCTGCTTAAAGGGAGTGCTCAACATTCCAAGATATTGAAGCAAGCGTTACATGTGACGAAATAGGCTCACATATATTTATTGACGTCCCTTGAAGTGGGAAAGACTGCTCTAGACAGCACAGGTACCTGTTAAACAGTTGTGCTCCCCAATACGTCATTGTTTGATTGCGTCATTGTGACTTGCAGAGCATTGATTGAGAGCCAATTGACGGCCGTTTAATTTGGAAATCGTGTACACCAACGCCTGATATGAATGACTCGACAATTATATTTTCCTTACCTTGAACGCCGCATGGCCAGTGGAATGGCAAGATTTGAAAGACGTCATTATGGTGCTATGGATTGCTGGGTAGCCTTGAAATAGTCTGAACGAAACAGACTGTACATCTCCGCGAGCGTGTAGATCAGCAACTTGAGGGTTTTAGATCTCAAGAAGGTTTAGGGCTGTGAACTGCACCGGATGATCCTGAAGATGTTTTTTCAGTCGAAAACTCCACATATTAAAACAATTTGGAGGCTCTTTGACATGCAGCGCCCCCTATATAATACGTGATAGCCCACCATGCATTATGATATCACATTTGCTTAGCTGATGCCCATTATGCACAGCAAGCCCCACGAAAAACTGCTGAAAATCAGTTCCATTCGTCGGCTCGGAAAGAGTATGGTTTGATCTGATAGATAAGACATCTTGGTTGGTGACCCAACTAATTGAGCGTATGGAAAACCTCAGCCTAAAAGGTGCTTACAAGTTCTTCAAGGAGAGAATCACCAGGGCTGCTGAGGCTTGCACCGTCAGCACAAGGACTAGACCAAAGAAGAACACACTACATGAGCCCAAGGGCCATGCAGCTGAAGAAGAGTAAGGAGGAGTATAATGTACATACGCGCGTATGTACGTGTATGTCGTACATACACGCGGACACAGGATGCTCCGGACCACGCCAGGTTTGTGCGGTGTCGCAATGAACTTTGGAAGTTGACTGGAAATCTTCGCAAAGAGTAAAAGATGAGACTAGAGGCAGACCTCAAAAGAAACCCTAAGGCCTTTTGGAGGTACGCTGATTTAAGACTACGCACAAGATGCAGAGTAAGAGACACGCTGTTATATAGTGTAACATGGAGTGATCCGCTGTTGTATGGAGTGTTACCTGGCAGTAGCAAAAAAAACGTCAATGTTCCCTGAGAAATTTTCGGCAGTGTTTTCACAGACGAGGGTGCTTCAGAGCAAAAATCACTTAAAACTTCCGAGACTTGACCTTTCTCAACAGCCCTAAATAACTCTGCATTTTCCAAAACTGGTATCGTTGAACTCGCCATGAATTGAAGAGCCAGACGAGACACGTGCAGTCCTGCTTCTGTCTGCGAGGGGTTCCATGCCCAGGCGTCGCAGGATGTGCGAGTGCTTTTCCTTACGGCCGATGATGATTTTCATGGCTCTCTTCCGCACTTTCTGAAGATGTTGCGCCTCCTTGGCAGCGCGTTCTACATGAAAAAACCGGTGCACAATATTCTAGCTATGGTCGAATGCATGTACTAAAAACCTGGACAAGCTGCTCCCTTGGTGGATCGTACATATTCATACTGTAGAGTATATATATAAAGATTTCGATCCTTTGGTTACAATCTTACTCACATGTACTTGCCATGATATGTCATTTGATGGTTACGCCTAAGAACTTGGTTTCGGCGGCAGTTGGAAGGCATTTTCCTCAAATCATGATGTCCGGTAGTGCTGATGGCTTTTTGGCTGTGAGAAAAATGCGTGGCTTGACATTTGTCGATGGTTGTGACATTTTGTTTGCTGTCGCCGAATCACGTATCTTATCGGTGTACTCTTGCAGCTGACAGTGCTGATCTGGTTGGTCAATCGGACACGCCTGGTATTTGGTAAGATCACCTACATACTTCAGCTAACTATCAATGTCATCATGATCATGATCATAATGACGGAGTACAATGTCTTGCGAACCGGTAAAGCAAACAAGTTTCGTTAGCAGTAGGACCCACGGGCCTCCCATTTAGGCAGACTTGCGAGGGAACCTCCAATATTGCTGTCAATCGCTGGACAGACATCCCACTATCATATCATATCACAGCCACGATGGCTGTCGACGGTAGTCGGCGCGTGGCGCCATCTGCTAAAATTTGATGAACGGGTGGCCTACGACGCCACCTATTGAGATCTGTGGAAGCTGTCGGGCGCTGGCAGCGGAGTGGGATCAGCGTCCAGTCGGGGCCACAGCAAACACGTGCAGCTGCCAGTTGGGTCTGCCCAAAGACGACAGTACCCTCAGGGTTCAAGGGTTTGCGGACAGCCACAAGTTAACGCCTGATTTGGACTCTCCATTGATCTTTCAATACCCCTATTTCCCACAGGCTCCCAGGCACAGCACCTTAAAGTCATCTGCAGTCTGCTGTTCCGATTATTACTAGGATGACCTAAAACCCTGTATGAACGGAGTGCATCGTTATATTTACCTCCATTCGGCTCAGAACAACACGCCGTCAGGCACCTTCCGTCCGGTTGCATCAAAACAGCACCACACCGTCAATCAGCATATCTCTAAAAATCCTTCACTCGGTACCAACAACCTAGACGTCAGTCCGAGAGCACCAGTCGACGTCAATCACTGGACCATAGGGCGACTCCCGCGCCGCTGATCCCGACCACAGGCCTGCAACTGTCTGTCCCCGCCGGGTTCCACCCGCCGCGCACGGTCAAGCTGGGCGCCAACTCACGTCGGCTCCGGCTCCGTCACGTCGAACAGCCGGAGCTTTCCGTCGTCCATGGCGGCCAGCAGCTGGCGACCGTCGTCGCTGACGTCTATCTGCAGCACTCCGCAGGGTGCCGAGGTAAGCCGGCACTCCAGGCGGCTGCTGCGCGCGTCCAGCTGAAGGACGGCGCCGTCCAGGCAGCCAGCGAAGAGGCGGGCGGCGGCCGGCGCCCAGCGTAGCCCGCTGAGGCCGGCCAGGCCCGTCAGCCGGTGGCGCGGCCGCTGCGTCGTCACGTCCCACACAGTCAGCACGCCGCCAACCGTCGCCGTGGCCAAAAGACCCGGGTCGCTGACGCCGAACGCCGCCGCCTCGACGCTGCGTGGCCCGGCGCCATCCTCCTCGGCGTCCCCGGCCGCGGCCGCCGGCGTGTCGGGCGCACAGTCCAGCGCGCCCAGCAGCTTGCCGCTGGCGGCGCTGTACAGCCGCAGCCACCCGTCCAAACTGGCCGTCGCCACGAGCACGCCGGCCGGCTGGGCGGCCGCACAACTGACAGCGGCGCTGTGCGCCAGCGCACCGCCAAACTGGTGCAGCGTCTCGCCGGAGCGCAGCTGGAACAGGCGCGCCGAGCCGTCCTCGTAGCCGGCCAGCAGACGCGCGCCGTCCGGCAGCAGGGCGGCCGCCGTCCAGGCGCTGCCGTGACCGGCCAGCGTACGCGTGTCACCGCGCGGCACGCGCCACATCCAGCCGGCGCCGTCCTGCGTGCCGGCCAGCAGCGCCGCCGTCGCTGAGTGCCAGCCGAGCCAGGTGAGGTCGGAGCCGACGTCGAAGTCCCACACCTTGGGCCCGGCTGGCAGCTGGTACACCTGCACCAGACCGGCCATGTCGCCGGTGGCCAGCAGCCGGCCGTCGGCGCTGAACGCCACGTGCGCCACCGAGTCGCGGTGGCCGTCAGTGGTCAGCTGCAGCGCGCCCGTGTCCGTGCGCCAGACGCGTGCGCAGTCGTCTTCGCCGCCTGACGCAGCCAGCGCGCCTCCGGCCGGCGAGAGGGCGCAGCAAAAGGCCGAGCCAGTGTGGCCGGCCAGTGTCAGCCGCGACACGTCCTCGGGCAGCTCCTCGGCCATCGCCGCGTCCTCCTCGTCGTCCTCGTCATCGGGCGGCGAGCCGTCGTCCAGCGTGGCCACCTCCTCCAGCACAAGGCCGTCGTCGTCAACCAGCAACTCGTCCGGCGACGGCGAGCGCTCGCCGTCGTCGCCTCGGAACGGCGACGGCGGCGGCGTGTCGTGCTCCCTGCCAGCGCCGCCCATCACGCCTACCTGCAGGAGAAGCACTAGTCAGGTTCAGGGAGACAGTGACACTGCTGAAGTGGTTGGGTTGTTGATTGTCAATGTTGAATTATTGATTTGATAATACTGATTGGTGTCTGGTCTGGAAAATGTATCTGTCTGTCTTACTGTCTTAAACTGTCTATCTGTCCATCTGTCTTACGCTGTGCATTTAGAGCTAACCTATCACTTTCAGGTCATAGTCACACTTACAACTGCTATCATGCAAATTTTCCAACTAAATACAGCAATCAAGAAATGCCATTGTTAACAGGATTGACAATTGTGGCTTTGGTATATCATTACCATGTTCTTGCATATGACATGTCGGGCAAGTATGCACATAGGCACCATCACAGTATGCTAGTCATAAGAACACTATCATGATTTTGCCTTTTGTGGAACACCTAACAAAAAGGTCCATGATTTCTGCCTAGGAAATATGCATTGATGAGCCTTTGTCACAAGCACTTTGCACATGGCTTTCTACCATGACAACCATTCATATGTGATACAATGTTGCATGCTGAAAGCATGAATTAGTAACCTTATGCAATAATGCAGTGCTATCTGGGAAGGTGTCTGCCATGCAATGGCTATCTCTGCAACTTCAACATTTCTTTCAGGGCTGTGGTAGGCTTTTTATCTGTCTTTGGGAATTCAATGACCTGCTGACAAGAAATGGTTATTAAATGCAACTTTCAACATCAAACATGGGCCATTCCCACCTTGGCACATGGTTTATGCCTTGTAGTCTGAACTTGAGCCAAGTGCGGCACCATAGATGCACCAAAGATCCAATGTCATACTGCAATAAACATGTCTCACACAGAACATTTCTAGAGTAGCAGCAACATTGCATCAAAAATTTCAGAGCATGTGTGCGACACAGTTCTGAATGGTCAGACCAGCACATGGAGCCATTTTTTGTGGAATGATGAAGTTTCAAGTGCAATTCAAGGCAAATGTACCCTAAATCCATTTTAAGCTCAACAGTGTAGATTCAGCAGTATGGCCTAGCCTAAGTGTGACATATGTCAGCATAAGGGTCAGTGTACAGGTATTGCATACCCAAGAGTGCACAATTTGTTCTATGATGGTCTATGCCCATCATTTCCACCCCTTCTTAATGCCATCTACGCAGTTCAGTCTTGTGGAAATGTACAACATTTAAAACTGACCTCATTGAATCAACCAACACATGCTTTGAGCTCACAGAGCGTCCCGATGAACGTATTTTGTTCCTGAAAGCAGTTTTTTCTGTTATCCGTTCGCGCTCCAACACCTACAGCCCTTACCTTGTTTTTACCTGAACACTCAGTAAGTAAGCGACAGATCAACGACTGAGTAAATTATGCACCCCAAAAGCACGTGACACCGTCACGTAGGCGAGGGCTTCCCAAGTTATGTCGGCTCCAAACCCGCAGAGCAAGCGTGAATGGACAGAAACGGCATTGCCACAGGCGAAGTCGAGGCCTACAATGACGCGTGCCATTTTGTCTCCATAGCGGCGCCTTAAGACTGATATGGTAGCGCCCTGTTTAGGCTGCCCACACCTAATTATTTTGGCAGGTAAAAGAAATTCACCCCAGGGCCCCTTTCGATCTGTCGTCAGCACGATTGTCAGCTGGAATGCGCGACGCCACGCGTGCTGACTGAGCGTTTGATGTGTGGGCGGACAGGAAAGCTTTTTAACTTAACTTTCCCTTCTTCTTTTACCTTTGACTTCTGTTCACACACTGGTTTACCGCTGACCATGACACGCTACGTACAAAGTGGTGTTTGGAGGTGTGGTTTCCGTTCCGGTATTACCATCATCTATCCCATTGGTATATTGCGTATTTCTTCCTATTTCCAATGCATTTTAACTTCGTCCCTCTCACTTGAAATATAAATTTATAACCCCACTAATTTATCGGGCAACGCAACCACACACTACACCAGTCATTGCCACATCTTTTCATGGCTGCTCTTGGCATTTCAATTCCTACCTTATCTATCTCACGTCGTGTTTCCCCCAAAATAAGACAAGTGCTCCCGCCCCACCTAACGCACTCGCCAACGCAAGAGCTACCAAACAAATTCCCGTTTCTGTCAAGAGAGTGCTCTTTAAGCTGGTAGCGCTTTCTCCCCATGTTGACAGGCTGACAAAAAAATCCTGGCATCATCGTCAGCCGCCGGCACGTGTCGTCACAGGCCACGTGACTTTGTGGTTTCGTGATGTGACGTAGGACGAATGCTGTGCCATGATTGGTGCTTACAAACGTACTGACGATAGATCCAACGCGGCCCTGACGTCATTGCCGGCCGGCACGTGATGTCACATGCCACGTGACGTCACGTAGGGCGAATACTGGGTTATGATTGGTGATGGCAAACGTGCTGACGGCAGATCGAACGGCGTCAAAAAGGCGTGTAGATCGGCCTTGGAAAAAATGGCCTTTGGCCGCATTCGAACTGTCATTGGCACGTTTGTCAGCACCAATCACGGCCCAGTGTTCTCCTTACGTCATATCATGTGACTGCAGTGTCATGTAGCATGAGATATCACGCGCTGGCTGACAACGATGTCAGGGATTTTTGTCAGCTCGTCAGCGTGGAGGGAAAGCGTTACCAGATTTACAAAAAAAACTCTGGTCGCGTTCGATCTGTCGTCAGCACGTTTGTCAGCACCAATCACGGCCCAGTGCTCGCCCTGCGTCACGTCACGTGACCATAAAGTCACGTGTTCTGATGTCACGCGCCGGCTGACGATGGCAGGATTTCTTGTCAGCCCGTCAACATGGGGAGAAATCGCTACCGATTTAAAAATAACTGCCAAGGAAGCGGGAGTTGCTCTCGAGTTGGCGAATATGTTAGGTGGGTAGGGGCGCTTGTCTCTAGTTTTGGAGGGAACGTAGCGTAGGATAGATAGGAAGGGAATAAAACTACCAAGAACAGTCACGAAAAGGTAGGTGGAGTGATTGTTGTGGTGTGTAGTTGCATTCACCAGCATATTAATAGGGTTGGAGTGATCGTAAAAGATGAAGAACACGAGCAGAATACCACGGGTCTCGAATATGAGCTTTGTCAGTGCAAGATAAAGTTCAGTGAAAGGTTGGGCTTGATGCAAGTACAAGTAGCAGTGAAGGATCGGTAAACCTTTTGCACAAAAAATTAGTGAGCAACACTTAAAATGAGAAGGGACGAAATAGAAGTGGGGTGAAAATGCGAAGAAAGCACTCCACTCCGTCTGACGCATTAGTCAGACGATGGTAATATCAAAGCAGGATCCACACTTCCAAACACCGCTTTATAGGAAGCGTGTCATGGTCAGCGTTAAGTAAGGGTTAGTTACCGCTGACCACAGGGGGTCAGACCACACGGTCTGACGTAGTGGAAAGGTAAAGCGAAAAAGAAGGCGAAGTAAAAAAGAACTTTCCGTCAGTCCACGCATCGCATGTTTGTTAGCACACGTGACGTCACGCATTCCAGCTGACAAACGTGCTGACGACCGATCGAACGAGGCCTCTGACAAACAAGCGTTAGTTTGATTTGGTAGATCTTGCGTTGGTGAGTACGTTATGTGGGATGGGGGCCACTTATGTCTTATTTTGGCGGAATGCAACGGAGAATAGATAAAAAGGAAATTGGACTGCCAAGAGTAGCCATGAAAAGATGAATGACGGGGATTGGTGTGATGTGTGGTCGTGTTCCCCAGTAAATTAATGGCGCTAGAGGAAAGGGCAGAACCAGAGGCGGGGGGGGAGACAAGGCCAAGGCCCTTAAAAGGCCCTTAAGTGGGCCTCCCTTAGGCCCCAAAGCCTCCGAAAAGGCCCAAAGCCGGCCGAACAGGTGCAGTTTTTTAAACACCAAACAGCAACAAAGATGGATATCTTTGGGTTTCCAGGCAGGCTAAGAACAGTCGCAGGCAAAAGTGAAGGGCGCACGAGAAAACAAAAAATACTCAATGATTAAAAAGGCTGTAATCTGGGAATTCCTGAACCCCGTATCTCTGTCCAGGGGCCCCATACTGTTTCCGGGACCTATATGCCCACTTGCTACGGTCATTCCGTTTGTTAAGGAGAATGGCATGCTGCCCTTGATTTCTTTGCATTTGTTCGGAGGGCCCTACACTGTTGCTGGGTCCGTCCTGCTGGCGTGCCCAGGGCACTGTCGTCAACCAGAGGGCCTTCCACGGATTCATTCCATTCGCCAGACAGGCTCTGTGGGCTGCAGCCGAGGCGCCGTGCGTTAACCTGCCGTGGTGTTATCGGTTGCTCAAGTGCCCTTTACATTGGTCTCGGTTAACCTACCGAAACACTCGCCATAAGCTCATAGGCCTTCTGCATTGGTCTAAGGCGCTTCCAATTCTTTGTTATTTGCTTAAGGCTTCTAAGCTCTTGTCAGGACCCCCATCTGTTAACCCGCTTCGGCAAACTCGATCGTTCGGGACGATCTGAATTGGGCCTTGGGTACTATCTATTTGAATGGAGGGCCCTGCACACTTGTCGGGGCCCCGTCTGCTAGCATCCTGGGGCACACTGGATTGTTTGGGGGCACTGCACATTATATATTTGATGTAGGGCCCTACGCTCTTGTCGGAGGCCATCTGATAGCCGGCTCAGGAACACTCGATCTTTCGGGGGCCCTCCACAATGGGTCTTGAATGCTTCTTATTTGACTGGGGGCCTGTGCTCTCGTCGCGGACCTATCTTATAAGCGGTTCGGGCACATTCGATCGTTCAGGGGCCCTCTACATTGGGTCTTGGGCACGTCCTATTTAAATGGGGAGTTTTACGCACTTGACGGGGCCCCCTCTCTGTTCGTCTCCTCGGCCACACTGGATTGTCCAGGGCCCCTACACATTGGGTCTTGGTGTTTTAATTTAGAGCTCTGCGCTCCTATCCGGGCCACCTGATAACCTGCTCGGATACACTCCATCTGTCAGGCGCTCTTCGCACTGGGCTTTGGATACTTTTCATTTAAATAGAGGACCTTACGCTCCTGTCGAAGTCCCTCTTGATAGCTGCTTAGTTACATTCAATCGTTTTGAGACCTCTTTACTGGGTGTTGGGGGCTTCCTACTTGAAAGGAAGGCCCTACGCTCCTGACGGGTGTCCCGATCTGTTACTCTGCCCGGGCACACTCGATCATTCCGGGCCCTCCACGCTGTGTCCTGGGTACGTCCTATTGTAATGAATGGTCCTATGTTCTTGGCGGGCCCCATATATTAAGCCGCTCGAACCGGTAGCAGATACAGAGATGGAAGTATGGAAACATGCCCACATGGACCATGCCGAGGGACCTGCAGGATTCGAAGGGGTCTGCCACCGGCCAAACGGACGCAGTCTTCTAACAACACAAAAGCAACCCAATTTTGGACCACAGACGACCATGAACAGTTGCTAGCAAAATTAAAGAGCTCACAAGCAAACAAAGTTAATTCTTCGCTGATTGAGAAAGTGTTTCTTAAGCAACAAAAAACTCCCCCTATGGTGGGAAATTTTGGGGCTCATCACGCTGTCCAGGGCCCTGTTGTCCCGGTCCGCTATGTCCGCTTGCCGGGTCAAACCGATCGCCAAGGAGCTTTCCACGTTGCCCTTGACCTCTTTGCATTTTCTCACACGGCCCAATGCTGCTGCTGGGACGCTATCGGCTTCTATGCCTGGGCGCTCTTGGTCGATCAGGTTTTCCTCCACGGATTCTTTCCATTCGCCCGAAAGGCTCTATACGCTTTTTCCTGGGGTCCCCACATGACAGGACACACTCAGTTGCTCAGCGGCCATTCACATTAGTCTCGGGTTATTCCCACTTGCCCCGAGGGGCTTGTGCTGTTGTTGGAGCGCATATAAGGTAAGGCACCAGACACTCAATGCTCGGGAGCCCTCTATTTTGATTGAGGGCTCTTTGCCTCTGATCTCATTTACGGAGGACTCTTTACTTTTATCGAGGTACTTTATGTTAACCTGCTCAGGTACTGTTGATTTCACAGGGGTATTATTTCATGGTCTTGGGTAATTCCTCTTTGCTCGGAGAGTTCCGTGCTCCGGCCGTAACCTCACATGTCAGCCTGCCGGGGCGTTACCAATGGTTTAGGCCCACCACATTGATTGTGGGTTCTTTTCGCTTGCTTTGGGGACCCTTTACTTGTTAACGGAAGCCTCTTTGTTTGTCTCCTGCGGCACGCATGATAGTTCAGGTCCCGTCCTATCGGCCTTGGTGCCTTAGCCTTTGAGCAGCAATCAGATATTCGCTGATGAATTTTTATGCGCAATCGTCGACCGTGATTTTACATCCCGCAGATGTTGTATGTGTCATTTTCCTCGGCAATTGAGTGTGTGGCACTATATACATGTGCATCACGTTCTTAACCTATTTTGAATGTTGGGCTATTTCGTCCTCGTGTCTAACAAAGTAAATTCTGCATTAGTCATCAGCGATCAACTGATGAGTAATCGTAAAACATGAAGAACAGGAACGAGACGCCACGGGTCTGGAACATGGACTTTGTCAGTTTGAAGGGACTGCTTCACCTTAACATGGGGTTTTGAACTGCGATAACCATCTTCAGGACATTTTGATGCAATTCACGGCCACGCCCATTTTAAGACCCAAAACCCTCTGGTTCCCGAGTTATACGCCGGGAAAGTGCGAAAAGGTTTATTTGGAGCACATTTCAAAGTCACCTAGGCATTGATGCCTTCATAGAAACGTCATACAAGTGCCGTTATATTACAGGCTGTTTTCTACTTATGGTCAAAGCAGCATGGCTGCTGATACATTCGCAAGAGCGATGATGCGGCACGTATGATACATTCCGCGGAAGGTGATTGGCCGTTCGTAAGATTTCGCTGCTGAATGCGTGTCGCGAACGTAAGCGTTAGCACTTTCGGTTTGCAACGAGTGGTGTGACACTCGTTGCAAACGGGTCATTCTTCGGTATTTCTAGGCCGTTGGTCAATGTTATAAAAAGAGAACGCCACGGTTTGCAAAAAAGGTGCAGCACCGAAAACAGAACGGCATTATCCCAAACGTTATTCAACGAAGATGCGACGGCAAATCTGCCTTTTTCCTCCGGCTGGGTTTTTTTCTTCTGCTGATGGATTTCGTACAGACAGCTCCATTGGCGCCTTGTGCACCGGAGCAAAGAACCTTGCCCGGGTTTATGGGTTAGCGAGGCACTACAAAATTAAGGAAATGATAAAGTAATTTTTGATATATAATTTACTACATATTTACCACATACTATGGGACAAATTTAAATCTTGGATACAAAATTGTGTCCTTGAAGTACAACCTCTTGAGCCGAATTACCATGAACTCCCGTTTGGATTTTGTTTTGAAGGGAGCTGACGATAAATTGCAGTGTTACAACCGAAAACCTATGCAGAAATTGTGAGAAAACCTGCAAGTTACTAGTCCTACGGGTTGCGCAAGTGTGGGATCACACTTATCTGACATTAGAGTGTGAGTGAGGGGTTTTAAATGGATGTGATCACAGGTGGTGCGTGCCAGTGGCTTGTATTGATCTTGATGTGATGGGGAGTGTGCGTGCGAGGCTTGTTCTTCTGAAAGATAATATTGTTTTAGTATTATATGGCTTAATCACTCCCAATAAAATGTGATATATTGATACCTGCCACTATCTTTAGGTTTGCATTTGCACATGACAAGATAGGGATTTCGGTAAACTGAAAGAAACACCAGCACCCATGCTGCAGGGGTGTTCAAAGGCAGTTTGCTGCTTCATTACGATCTTGTCAACATCTTGAATCTATTGAGGTGTTACAGCACGTAATTTATCCATTGCATGCCATTACATTCGCAATTTATTCAGGCGGTAGGGACAAGTCAGTATGGCTCATTAATGGGCATGCTTGGTATAAGCTCGCATGATACAGCTTTGCAAAATTGCCTTGCATGCCTGAATTATGAAAAGACAGTGCTATATTACAATAGATGCACGCAATACTGGCCTAACAAATTTTGCATGCAGACAATGTATTGAGTCATCATCGTCAAAGTCACTGTAACTTGTGTGAGATGCTGGGTGCTGACTCGTCGCGTGGATGTCAAGGTGTCGCGCGCCGTAACTAAAAACTATTCGATTATGTTACATGATCGGGAACGACTACTGAGAGGACATTGTAAAATAGCAATTGGAGTTCACGATTAGTAATAACAACCCTACCTACATTCGACATAAATTAAGTGGATAATTATAAAAACGGAAAATTACACACATGAAAGACTTGACAACGTCAGAGATATGCCGCAAACGAATTTATATATAAACACAACGCGGTAGGCACAGACAAGGTTGTTTTGGCAAACAAGATATGGTAACAGAGAACCGTACTTAGAATTTTGGACTGCGGCGACAATCTATTTTTATGTACATCAATGCAAGAAATATAACGTTCCCGTGACATTATTGTTTGTCGAAAAAAGTCAAACATTGTGAGAGACAACCTTGCTTTAAATTCTGGACTATGGCAACAATTTATTTTCATGTAGATCAATACAAGAAATATAATGTTTTCGTGACACACAAAGGCTTTTAATTAAGTACGATATATTCGCTCTGTGGCTATTCTTGAACATCTTTGGAGTGAAGGAACAATCATAAGCTTACCCGGCATTGTTTTCATAGCACTGGAGCGAACTCCTGACTGCCTGGAAGTCATGCCTCAGTCACCTTTTTGTGCGGTTTACTTCCATGTGTACTTCGTTTCCGAAGCATGCACACCGACGTGCAAATGCACTGAAAAACGTGGTTGTTTAAAAAGGCGAGCATATAACAAACTTCCGGTCGCCTAAACTCATCTTACAGCAGCCTAAAGCTTACGACATAATTTGAGTTTACCATTGATGGTGTTCTTATGGTCATGTTTTGTTTGTTTCACCTACTCCTAACACAGACGTCAGCCATGGCCCAGGATTTTTACAGGTTTGGGACCGGCCGGCTACACGTGACAAGACCGAACGGCCTGTCGGCGGCACCCGAGCGGCGGCGGGTCCGGTCCAGCAGCCGGCCGACCTCTGGCACCGGTTGTGTCAGCGCCACTGGACCGGTCGGTCTTGATTCATCCTGCTGGCGGCCTTGGTCATGTCAGATCACGAGGTCATGAGGCTACCGGGGCACGGCCAGCTACCCGTTACCAAGACGCTGTCGGATCCGTTCGGTTCAGATCACGGGATCATGAGGCTACCGGGGCACGGCCAGCTACCCGTTACCAAGACGCTGTCGGATCCGTTCGGTTCAGATCACGAGATCATGATTCTACCGGGGCACGGCCAGCGATCTGTTACCAAAAATTTCATTGAATATCGAAAAAGAAACACAGTTAAGGTCAACACGAGTGTGAGCCAAGACATGCCTTCGCGGCCTTGGCATCTGAAGAGCGAAAACTTTTCTGATACAGCGCATTCCGATCGATATTTTGTGTGAATCGTAATCAGGAAGCCAATATTTGCCAGCACATCGATTTTCGAAGGAATTGAAGAAGTCCACCTTTTTATTGTGATCTTTCCTATCGTCATGTCTCCGGTGAAGAGGTGTACCGGTCAAAAAGGATCTTCTTTGGCGGCTTTGCCCCGTTCGATCTGTCGTCAGCATGATAGTCAGCTGGAATGTGTGGCGTTATGCGTGCTCACGGAGCATTCGGTGTGCGGGTAACGGGAAAGCTTTTTAACTTTGCATTCCATTTTTCCCTTTATCTTTTAATTACTTTAGTCCAGGTACTAGCTATGGCTTACCGCCGATCATGACGCACTTCCTATAAATTGATGTTTGGAAGTGTGGATCTTGCTCTGACATTACCATCATCTATCCAATTCGTAAGTTGAGTGCTTCTTTGCATTCACATCGTATTTCAACTTTTTCCATTACGTTACCTTACCGTATGGTGATTGGGAATCATAAAAGACTACCAGACCCGTCGGTCGCGGTCACGTCAAGCTCCCGGTATGGTATACAAACAGGGCCAATGCATCTCGATATATATATATATATATATATATATATATATATAAACAAATACGAAGTACCCTAACATTCAAAATACGTTAAGAACGTGATGCGTAAGCACAATAAGTGCCTTACAATCAATAGTCGAGGGAAATGACACATTCGACATCGGCGGCACGTAAAATTATATCCGACAATTGCGCGTAAAAATTCATCGGCGAATATTCCGACTGCTGCTCAAAGGATAATGCACCAAGGCCAGTAGGCCGAAGGTCCTCAAAAGGACCTTTGTCCTTTTGGCCTTGGTACCTTTTTCTTTGGGCAGCAGTCGGATATTCGCCGATGAATTTTTACTTACTTACTGAAAGGTTTAACGAAAGTCCCTTTACTCAGTAAAGAGGCTTCCGTTAACAAGTAAAGGGTCCATGACCAAGGTGGTGGGCCCTAAAACATTGGTACTGCCCTAACAGGCTGACATATAAGGCCATGGGCAGAGCACAGGACCCTCTGAGCAAAGAGGAATTACCCAAGACCATGAATTAATGCCCCTGTGTAATCAAGAGAGCCTGGGCAGATTAACAGAAAGCGCCTCGATACGAGTGAATAGCCCTCCGCAAATGAGGACAGAGGCAAAGAGCCCTCAATCTAAGTAGAGGGCCCCCGAGCATTGAGTGTCTGGTGCCTTACCTTATATGCGCTCCAGGAACAGCACAAGGCCCTCCGGGCAAGTGGGAATAACCCGAGACTAATGTGAAGAGCCGCTGGGCAAATGAGTGTACCCTGGCATGTGGGACTCCCAGGCAAAAGCGCATAGAACCTTTCGGGCGAATGGAAAGAATCCGTAGGGGAAAACCTGATCGATCAAAAGCGCCCAGGCATAGAAGCAGATGGCGTCCCAGCAGCAGCGTTGGGCCGTATGAAAAAATGCAAAGAGATCAAGGGCAACGTGGAAAGCTCCTTGGCGATCGGATTGACCCGGCAAGTGGACAAAGCGGACCGGGCAACAGCGTAGTACCCCTGGACAGCGCGATGAGCCCCAAAATTTTTCCTATTTGAGGGAAATTTGTCTTGCTTGAGCAATGCTTTCTCAGTCAATGAAGAGTTAACTTTGTTGATGAGCCCTTTTATTTTGTTAGCAACCTTTCTTGGCCATCTGTGGTCCAAGCACATCTAATCTGGTTGCGTTTGTGTTTTGTTAGAAAACCGCGTCCGTTTGGCCGGTTATGGGCCCATTCGAAACCTTTAGGTCCCCCCGGCACGGTCATGGGGCATGGTCCTGTGCCTCCACCCCCCCCCCCCCCCCCTGTATCTGCCACTGGCTCGAACAGCTTAACAGATAGGGCCCACCAAGAACATAGGGTCATCCATTACAATAAGATGTACCCAGAACATATCCTGGAGGGCCCCGAATGATCGAGTGTGCCCGAGTAAATTAACAGATGGGGACTCCGTTAAAACGTCAGGGACCTCCATTCAAATAGGAACTACCCAAGACCCAATTTAGATGCACCTCGAATGATCGTGTGTGCCCGAGCAGGTTAACAGATAGGGCTCCCAACAAGAGCGTAAGGCCCTCCATTCGAAAAGAGAGCACCCAAGACCCAATGTCTGGGGCCCTTGAACAATCCAGTGTGGCAGAGGAGGCAAACAGAGGGGACCCCGACGATTGCGTAGAGTCCCCCCCCCCCCCAACTTAAAAAGAGCGTGCCCTAGACCCAATGTAGAGCGCCCCGAACCATAAAATGTGTCCGAGCAGGTTTACGGGGCTATCTGATAGATAGACCGGCGACAAGAGCGTAGGCCCCCAGGCAAATGAAAAACATACAAATCCAAGTGTGCAGGGTCCCCGGAAAAATGGAGTGTTCCCGAGCATGTTAGCAGATGGGACCCCAACACGTGTGGAGGGTACTCCATAGTAACCAAGAGAGAAAGAGAGAGAGAGAGAGAGAGAGAGAGAGAGAGAGAGAGAGAGAGAGAGAGAGAGAGAGAGAGAGAGAGAGAGAGAGAGAGAGAGAGAGAGAGAGAGAGAGAGAGAGAGAGGAGAGATATAACATGTGTATATACACACAGACCTATATATATATATATATATATATATATATATATATATATAACTCCCTTTCTTTCTTTCTCTCTCTCTCCTTCTCTCTCGCGCTCTCTCTCGCTCTGTCTCTCGCGCTCTCGCTCTCTCTCCCTCACTCTCTCTCTCTCTCTCTCTCTCTCTCTCTCTCTCTCTCTCTCTCTCTCTCTCTCTTCTCTCTCTCTCTCTCTCTCTCTCTCTCTCTCTCTCTCTCTCTCTCTCTCTCCTCTCTCTCTCTCTCTCTCTCTCTCTCTCTCTCTCTCTCTCTCTCTCTCTCTCTCTCTCTCTCTCTCTCTCTCTCTCTCTCTCTCTCTCTCTCCGAGCTATTTGGCGAGGAACAATTTTGTAAGTACTGCATTGTGGTTCTCGGATGTATGACCTGCGAACCCATACTACACTTTTTGATTTGATTGTGTCAAAGGGTTTGCCCGGTATTTTGCAATATTCGAATGTTTTTCGTCCGACTGACGCGCATCGCTTCTAGAAAGGTGGACGAATTTCCTTGCAATGTTATCTAGCTTAAGCTAAGATAAATGACTATTGAATAAGTGATGCAGGCCCCTTCTGTTTCTCGGATACTGATCCTCCTTGGATTACAGGCGCTTTGCTTTATGACGTAGATTGACTATTGCGAAGCAATGCTCAATTATTGCTGAACGATTTGAACGGCTCGTAGTGACTTACCTAGTAGTGAGTTTCTTTGTCAGGCAGTCATTGCCACTTGTTTGAATTTGACGTAGTAACTGCGGCAGCTGGCATTCTTGATTGAAGCAGTGCCTGTCTAGTATTTGTCCATGGCTTTTTGCTTGCGGGCAGAGGTCAGTCGGTTAACGCTACCATCTCGCCCAACTAGTAACACAAAAACGCGGGCGGTGCCGCCCTTGGGCCAACAACGTGCGACGGCGACGGACGGTCCGTTAACCATGGTGGGGAACCTATGCGAGGCACGGGAGCGAAGTGCAGGTGTCCCTCTGCCCGGCCCGAACACCACAGGCAACGCTGATCCTTTAGAAACTGTTTGAGAATTGTTTGAAGGCGTTCGAATGTTGGTCATTTGACGTCCTAATCACGCGGCGACTGGTTTCGAGGTTTCTTAACGTAAAAAGCCGTTAATGACGCCACTCATACATAACACTTATGACACAGCCAAAAAGGTTCATGGCACTAAACTGGACGTACAAAAGGTACAATGTAGGATGTTTGCAGCTGAAGCGTAGTTGTGTAGCACGCAGAGTGTGGTTTCAAAAACTAAGTCTGGGGGAGGGCTGATCAGGAAGAACGACTAGAGCTATCCCCAAAGGACACCGAAAAACAAGTATCTCCACGGCATGAGAAAGCGGGGGGGGGGGGGGCGCTGCTCTTTCCTTTCATCTGAATGGGAAAATCCACCCCCCTGTCAAGAATTGCTAATTACTCATTTTCCCCTCCTGCCTCAATAAAAATTCCCGGTAGGCCTGTAACTCCACACAATTTAATACATTCGATCTATTTCCCACCTCCGACACAGGAGAGTATTTTTGCCAGCGAGTTGCATTCAAGACCGTGTCAAATTTAAATATGCTAAACAAAAACAGGTGCTTTATCTTAAAACAGTACATAGGTCTATGGGGAGGAATAGCGGGCTGCTCAGTTTTTTTTAAAAAATCCGTTAACACTGAAGTTATGTGTGTAATCAAACAGGAAAAACGAACACAGATTGTGCTTTACTGCTGTTATCCATGGCGGCGCTTATACGTCCTTACGAAAAGGTTGGTAGATACTAGCCACTTGATCAAAAACGAAGATTTCGCCATTTAGCTGGATGGCAACTCTGTTGTACATCTTTATTGCAATGCTATGTGAAAAATTATTGTAATTTGCAGTCCAACCTTCCTAAGACAACTCAAAACTAGGTTCTGATCCCTAAATTAATCCTACTAAAGCACGTTTTCTAATTCCAACACCCGCGCCACATTCGTCGAGGCCAACGCGCGGAAATATCTATATGAAATGCGCTTTTGTCAAAAAATTTCGACGAGTGATTATCTCTTCGACAACCATCCACAGAGATTCTTTATTTACACTCGGCCGGTCCGAAAATTATCTCCCAGGTTAGTCTGCCTTGCACCATCCACAGCCAACGGTCATAGCCGTGCATGGCGAAAGAAATCCTCCGTCTTAGCCATGCTTTCAAAATTCTCCGGGGTTCTCCTTTGCTTCGGAAAACCATCTGGAACAATTTTCCGTGACAGTAGTGCCGAATGCCACTCCGGAAATTTTTCCAACATTCCGGATCATTTTCCGGGATTTTCTGCCGGCTGACGCGCCCTTAGCCCCATGATAACGTCACAGCATTCTACCCGGAATGCAGTAATGCAGGGAATGGAATGTGCCAACCGGACTGATTGTAAGAAATACGCCAGAAGAAGAAAGAAACGCCAGCAGGAGAAAAAGGACGGATTTGCCGCCACGTCTCCGTTTTTTTATAACACCCGCCCGGGTGGCCGGCTAGATACCCTTCGCACGGGTGGGGAGCGGGGGGGGGATCAATTTGACTCCACTGAGATCTCGGTTAACTAAGAAAGCCAGAGATTCCAAATCTGCAGGGTATGTTAACCTGTACGTGAACTCACCTAGGTCAAAGTTTCAGGTTCCTAGGTCATGACTCATGATCTTCGCGTCAAGAAAGGTTAAACAAGGTAAAGTTCCAGTTTAGCCTCCAAAGTGCCCCCAGAACCTAGATTATCGTTTCTAAGAAAAAGGTCATATGCTCATCCAAAGTTAGTGACCTTGTTCGACCTTTTTGAAGGTCAAGGTGACCAAAATCATGCAAGATTGCTTTGAGTTTTGCATTTGACTGAGCGACAAAGATCATGCTAGGCAGTTTGTTCCTAAAACAATATGTTGACCTGCGTCATTTTAGGTAAATGACCTGCTCTGAGCTGTAAGATAGCCATGGAAGATGTATAATGCGGTCCCTGCTGTCAATAAATTTGAAATGAGCACCAGAAACTATCCCATACAGCAAGCCCTAGAGTAACAAAACAGGTTGGTTCTGACCACGGTGTGACCTTCATACCTGACCTTAGGTCAATGTAATTTGCTTATTCAATCGTTGTGTTACCTAAGAAAGCATCCCAGATGTATACGGCGTCGTCTAACACTCTGTTGTTGGATCAGATTGAACGATTCCCTAGAAATTGGCTTTGCTGAAGCCATGGCCTGACTTCGACCTGCCATAGGTCAGCGGCCATACAATGTACATCTAATTTTTTATGCCAAACGATCCGCTATTAAATTGTCTATAGGTATGCAAAATGTGGCGATGCTGCGCAGCGCCGTTCGGAAACAAATCTGGAAAAGCCTTCGGAGGGGGGGGGGGGCGAATTGACCCCCACCCGAGCGCCTGATAACTTTCGGGAGAGTGCCCTTTTTGGGTGCCGTGCTTTTTTGCGTACAGTGACGTTTGTTTTGACAACATTGACCTATGGCCTAGAACTAAGGAAAAATGCCTTATTGTCGACGAGTGCCGCACAACCCGAAAGTGCTCACGCTTATGTTCGCGACACGCATTCGGCAGCGAAATCTTACTTACAGCCAATCACTTCTCGCACATTGTATCACGTGCCTCATCATCGCTTTTGCGAATGAATCAGCGGTCATGCCGTTTTGACCATAAGCAGAAAACAGCCTGCAGTATAACGGCAATTGTATGACGTTTCTATGACGACGTTAACGCCAAAGTGACTTTGAAGTGGTGTCCTAATGAGTTTTTCCCCACTTTCGCGGGCGTGTAACTCAGGAGCCAGAGGGTTCTGGACATTTTTTTTTGTCATCATTCATTAGTCATAAATACACATGTACAAACCTTAGACATCTCCGAGCCACGGCCACGGAGCAATAGAGCCTCGGATCTTTTTATTCATCGAGGCTTGGGCACTGCGCATAGACTCGGGTAATAGCCTCGGGCATTTTTGAGAGGTCACGCTGCAGGCCTATCTTTGGTGGTCCATAACTTGTAGCCAAATGGACTGAATCAACCAAACTTAGATAGCTATGGACTCATTATGATACTTTGTAACTTTGGGTAATCTCAAATTTTCTATTTTACGTTTTGGCTTCATGCCTTCTTCTTATATCACGTACCTTAAAATATGACATCCTAAAATGCGTGCTTTTGTCAAGCGCAATGAAATTGCTGCTAGCTATAACAACATAATGAACAAAAAGTATGGAGTTTTCCTAAAATGCCCCTTTTGAACATTCCAAAAACACGCAGGTGACGCAGGAAACGGTACATCCATACATCTCCCGACCGAACAGAGGTATCAAGATGTGGTAAGGTGTACTATATTGAATAGGCGATTTCTAAGACGAAACCTCCACAAGTTTGTGATCTCAAGGTCAAAGCCAAGGTCAAATTAGAGGTCAAGTGCAGAGATATCTATCAGCTTTGCAGTTTGTTCCGGTAACACCATTCGAGTACCACATGCGCAGTGAAAGCAACTGGTCAATGCATGAATGGACCTCAGCAAAGTTCTGCTGACATCTGACCTCTGACCTCTGAACATAAAGAACACAGGGCCACCATGGCGCACGTGCTGCTTGAGTGTTTTATACGAGGACTTCGGATGAGAGAAACTATGTTTAAGCCCAAATTCATTTCGTGGTCACGCATCTTAATCTCCAAATCACCCGCCGTCTTTATGATCAAGGGAGCCAAAAGATTGCTTTTGAAAAGAACTGATAGATCGCTTTGCTGAGTAGAATTTGGTGGGAGTTTTCCACGGAATGTGTTAGCTAAGTTTTGCAGACACTATACACTCGCAAAATCCTCACCATTCGAAAATCAAACTTTTTAAGCTGTGCTACCGCCTATCCTTGATGAAAAATTTCCTTTTCGAGCCGGTTATCAAAAGTTGAACCTCCGGTGTCACTCGCCGGGGAAACACGCGTACCATAGCGGTATTGTGTCTCGTGTGAAAGATGCTGCAATAGCTCTGAGCGAGCATACTCGCTGCCCTCCCGCCAGAGCAAACCACAGGGGCACACGGGCCACTGCGACTCGTTTCAGCGAAGCCTCTGCATAGTTTTCTGGACCATTAACAAGTAAGTTCCGCGAAGCCACCATGGGCTATTGCCTCTCCAGCTGCCAAAGACTCCTTCTGCCGCGCATGATAGAAGTAGGGCACCTGAACGGGCATTCGAAAGTAATGTTCGCTCAGCTCCACTTTTAGGCTACTCACCCGTAGCTGGTCATCCGACTGACCTGAGGCAGTACGACCGACCTGAGGTTCGGCCGACCTGAGGCAGTCCGACTGACCCGAGACAGTTATCCGAACGACCTGAAGCAGTCATCCGACCAACCTGAGGCAGCCCGACCGACCTGAGGCAGCCCGACCGACTTGAGGCAGTCGTCCGATCGACCTGAGACGATCGTCCGACCGACCTGAGACGGACCGACCGCCTTGGGGCAGTCGTCCGACCGACCTGGGACAGTCGTCCGACCGACCTGGGGCAGTCGTCTCGGCTCTTCAATGTCCTTCAGCGCGCATCTGCCAGCGCTAATGAACCCTTCGTAGCGGGTCTGTTCGTTGTCATTCCCGTCATCATCCTACCGAAGTGAGGGTGTATCATGCGAGTGGTATGTATCTGCCGCCAAGCATGAGAAGGGTTTGCCGTATGACATCGGTGAGTGGTACAGCAAGCCGCGCCACGGACCGAGCAAGTTGGGAACGGCCGCCCTCCTACTAAGTTCTAACGGCCGAGTTGATGTACCATTCCAGCGCCACTCAACTCCTAAATGCTCCACGGTCGATGGTACATGAGGCAGCAAACTAGCTCAGTTGTTGACGAGCAAAGCCCGTCACAGTAAAGGGCACAAATCAGTTCCACAGAGTTTTGCCCAGGAATCTAATAACTACATTCTTATAAGCGGTGTCCATAGACCAGGGACAGAGGGACGATGTTGCGAAACTGGATTATACAAAAAGATATTGGATGACTCAACAAGCGAGACATGCAGTGAACGAGATTTGCAAAGTGGTTAGACACCATTACAGTTAAAAGAACTGCTTAAACGTGTAAAAAACTGTATCCGGCAATTACTGAAGCATACGTCGTCAGGATCTGTTCGCCCAAAGGACGTTTTTGGTTTTCCTGAGCGGACACCATACGGATTTAGTTATTCTAATCTGGAGCGGTACGGTCTGACGTAAATTAAAGATCCATCAAAACTGAGGCACACCTATTCGAAGTTCAGGAACACGCCGGTTCAGCACTTAGCAGCATGTACACCGTGGTAACCTTGAGTTGTGTAACATCAAAGATGCAGTGGTAATCATAGGACAATGGTGCAAAATTCTGGAATGTATCATACTTAGCCAACGGGACTGCGCTTTTGAAGTAAAGAGGAATAGAAAGTAACGTTCGACTCAACTGTAGCCCGATCGTCCAGTGGTCAGCAGCTCTTATTGTTCAAATAGTAATCTCCTCCTGTTTTCGCGAGCAAACTGCAAATGTTACAAGTCATCTGCATTTGACTTCCAAATTCACCTCTAATTTAATTCACCAAATGTCGTTTATCCCATCTTGATGTTGCTACCCGATCAGAAGATATACATAGCCCCCGTTCCATCACCATTTCCACATTTTTTGAAGAAACTTAAGGGAGACAATTTTTATAGAAAGACCAAATGTATTTTATTATTTCCTTTGTCACATAACGTACCAAAGCTAACTGGGTTTGAATTAAAACACAACTTAATATATGTATATACATACATATATATATATATATATATATATATATATATATATAACATGTCAGACGGGTCGAGCGTGGAATGATTTTGAAGTGAAGGACCAAGATGTAAAAAATGGAATGTTTTATATTTCCAAAATTTACGTTGCACCACAGTGAGCTAATATAATGTAAGTTTTAACAATTTGGATCATTTCGTTACCAGTTATGCACTGGCAGAGATAAACATCCAGCGGTATCTCCGAAAATCCCCTTGGAGGTGAGCGGTAGAACGTGCTGAGAGGTCCAGGTCTTCAAAGGGAATGTGAATATTAAAACTAGCCCTACAGGAATAAACTCGACCTTGCATGGAACCGACAGCGGGGTACGCGGCTGTGGAGAGACAGCCGCGGGGCAGACGTTACAGGACGGAAGTGGCGTTCAAAAATGGCATGGTGGTGCAGACTTAAACGGTATGTTTCACATTTGAATATATTAAAGTAAGCATCAGATATGATGAAACATGCCCTATTATAACTATTGGTATGTTTTCTACATGGAAAAGTCTTCTCTAGAAAGCACCATTGTCTGTATAGTAAGCATACTCCTCAATGCGTTATGGTTGGCTTACGTCACAGTTCCTTATACAGCATTGATTGAAAGCCAATTGACAGTCGGTATATGTGGAAACCGTGCTCACAAACGCAAAGTGTGAACGCCTCGACAATTATATTTGTACTGGCCTTGATCGTTGCATGGTTTATGAAATGGCAGAATTTGAATGACGTTATTATGACGCCATGAATGCCAAGGTGACTTAAAAATACTCTCCCTGGCATGCCTTTCCCCACTTTCGCTGGCGTGCAGCTCAGAAAGTAGAGTGGCTGAGATCTTAAGGAGGGCAGGGCTGTGAACAGGATCGAAAGGGCTACAAGATGACTCTTGCAATTTAAACCCCGTAAAAATGTGTAACACTCACTTTAAGGCCCAAAAATGCCCCTCGAATACATGTTGAGATTGTTTTAAACATATTGCGGGTGCAAATTTCAAATGTTGTTGGTTATTCCACGTCACGGCCATCCGGGACGGGTTAGTCCCCTGGGCTGTTTCCAGTTGGCCTTCCATGTCATCCAGACAGATACTGATTTTTCTGGGATTAGTACATAGCACCCCGGGATTCGTGTCCAGCATCATTCACCTATGTTCAACCTATGCCAAGCTCCTTCCAAGCATTTGATTGGCGGTAAGTCCGTATATGGCATAGTTACTTATTTGTGTCATCTATACTGGCCCCTGAATATGGAGAACTGCTGCTCATCTATCATCACAGTCGTTGATCAAGGCAATATGCAGCCCTGATTTCAAGTTTTGCGTAAAAATGTCTCAGATATGGTACGGGGCGTGGGTGGGGTGGGGGCGGGGAGCAGCGACAACTTTGGAGCCGATTTTTCATACACTGTCGCAGAAATGATGGTGAATATTCTAAAAAAAAGTGGGAAGCCATGATTCCTTTCACACGCAGGCCTACATAACTGGCACGCCACCACCCGAGAGTGCCTGCCTGTCTACGGGTGAGGCAGCTGGTCACTTTTTGTCATGGCTGTCGATGTGTTCTGTACGGTACTTGTTTACACGCTTTGGGTCGCCCCAGGCGTACAAAGTGGACGGGACCCGACCCTGACGGGTATATAAGCGGCCGGGCGGGGCTCAGTTGGTACATTCGGCTCCGGAGCAAAAGTCAACAAACATGTTTGCCCTTGTAAGTGATCTTGACGAGTGAACGGTTTAAAACACTCAAGCGATTGCCGATATTGATGCCAGTGTCATGAATGAAACTTGGATCAAGCCCCAACGTATATACGCTGATTACAGCTTAACTGAAACTCTGGAGGATGACCAAATCATAAAAGAAAGCATATTCACTTGGTGCTATTCCCCGCTCAAACTATTGTGCCTACTACAATGGTTTGCTGTCCGTGGTAAAACGCCTTTTGTAGGCATAATTCTCAGCTTTCGGAATGTAAATGTCTGCGAAATACACCCTAAGTAGAAACTGCTCTCAGAAATGCGACAGGGCGGCGCGTAAAAGCTCTTGCGGCTATAAGATATCATCTGTTGTGCTGGCCTGCAGTAAATGGCAGTATGAGCTCCTTGCGACTTGGAAGTGGTGGCCACCGATTTCTATGTCACTGGGGGCGAGATCGGTAAAAAATTCACGCTCATTTCACATGTGCCTGTGTACGTTTAGAGGCTTCTCGCTTGTCAGCGAGGAAATGAAATGATAGGTGTTCTGTCGACAGCTGGTCCTGACCTTCGCTGCGGGCGCCTCAGCCGCCCCATACACCCTCGGCTACGCCAATGCCGGCCTCGGGCTCCGCGCCGGCGCCCTCGGCTACGCCGCTCCTGTCGACCTTGCCGCCACCCGCGCCGTCGGTATCGCCGCCCCTGTCGGCATCGCCGCCACCCGCGCCGTCGGCATCGCGGCCCCTGTCGGCCTTGCCGCCACCCGCGCCGTCGGCTTCGCCGCTCCCGTCGGCATCGCCGCCACCCGTGCCGTCGGCATCGCCGCCCCTGTCGGCCTTGCCGCCACCCGCGCCGTCGGCATCGCCGCTCCTGTCGGCATCGCCGCCACTCGCGCCGTCGGGATTGCTGCCCCTGTCGCCGTGGCTGCCCCAGCTGTGAGGTACGCCGCCGCTGCCCCTGCCGCCGTGGCCGTGGCTGCCCCTGCCATCAGGTACGCCGCCGCCACCCCCGCCGTCATCCGTCAGAACGTCGAGATCCCGATCACCAAGACGGTCCACTTCGCCGACCAGCCCGTTGTCACTGGACACACCACGACCATCAACAAGCCGGCGATCGGCGCCCCTCTGATCGCTGCCCCGAGGACCCTGATCGGCAAGACCTTCACTGGTCCGGCCACGCTCAGCGTGCGCAAGTACCCCGCCGAGGTTAAGACCATCAACAAGGTGGCCGTGCCCTACAACGTGCCTTACGATGTGCCTGAGCCGTACGCCGTGCCCACCCCCGTCCAGACCGCGCCCGTCGAGGTGAGGAAGCGCGTCTACGCCCCGGCCGCCTACGCCGCGCCCATCCACGCTGCCCCCGCCATCGGCCTGAGGACCGCCGCCATCCACGCCGCCCCCGCCGTCGGTCTTAGGACCGCCGCCATCGGTGTGGCCGCCCCTGCCATCGGTCTGAGGACCGCCGGCATCGGTTATGCCGCGCCCGCTGCCATCGCGACCCGGACGCTGGCGGCGGCTCCCGTCGGCCTGGCCTTCAACGCCCACCCCATCGCCATCGGCCACGACGTGATTGGCTTCAAGACGGCCGACCTCAAGGCTTTCGATGTCAAGAAGGCCGACGTGGAGGGTGCGAAGATCGATACCATCGCCGTTGAGGCGCTCACCACCAAGATGGACGATGTCAAGATGAAGATGGGTGATAAGAAGGTCATGGTCCACTAAAGGGGATGGTCAAGGACAGCATAGACTGAACGTCGTAGTTGTTGCCAGGGCTTCTGTGTGAAATGCTGAGATATGAATACATGCATGTTTATGGTATCTCTTGCATATATGACAAGGGCAATTCCGAAATTCCTTCCCGTGCGGCTTCCCGTGATCTGCCGAATGAACAATGTCAAACCACTGTAATGACGGCACGGCTCTTGATGTAACGCAAGTCTTGCGCATCTTCAAAGCAGGGACAGATCAATACCACCGGAACGCTGACACAAACCGCGAAATTGAATGCTTCTTTTTTTCAAATCACTATCTATTTCCCTTATGGTCGGCGGAGCAGAATTCAGTCAAGGGGGCACCACTTTTAAGGCCGACATGTGCTTATACGCATACGTTAGAATGTAAGCGATGTGCAATAGAATTGTGCCGTAAATTATTTTTTGTTTTGCGTAATGATTTTTATGGAATCCTTGCATCGGATTCCTGCTCTGTGATTGGCCACTAACCAGAGCCTGGGCGGTGATGACCACATCTGAAGTACGTCAGAGCTGTTTTCATGTCAAACTAGCTATCCATTAGGCGGAAGGTGACCCAGGTGCACTCTAGCGTCATGTATGTACATTGCGGACATGGTCTCAGTTTGACTGACTTCGTGCTTGCATCGGAACCCCTGAGCTTTTGAGACGTGTGGTCGAGTGAATGAATTCGCGACTCAAACAACTCGTACCCAAACTCATCACTTTGATGAGAAAAAAACAGGACTCGGGCCAGGACTCTTCTTTGGAAGGATGGGGTCGATCTCTGAATCAAGCTTAAGTCAGCAGGCACCTTAAACCAATCTGAGAGGTCAGTTCAGACTAAAACCAACTGAAACAGAACTCAGCCTTTGTACAAATGCATACTTGTAAGCAGGGACGTCACCTTGTATCTTCGAGGGACGGGAGAAGGGCGCTAGGACCCAGTGGTGATTGAGCACATCGGCAATGCCGCTAATTCCTCTCGATACGAACGGAAAGCTGTAGTCCTCTTAAAGGCAGCGTGCCACCTCTTCGGGCTTTCTACTCCCAGTCAGATCAGATGCGTTCGCATCGGTCAGTGAATCCCGTTTTCACGAAATCCGTCTTAATAGATCAGAATTTTGATTTGAGGTCGCCATTCCTATGTGTAAAATGCCACTGACTCTCTGCCCACCGCTATGGAAGTAATACGTTTCATTCGCACTGCTTTTTCAAATATACGTGCTATACAGTGTTCACAACACACTAAATGGGCAATATAGTTGTGCAACAAGTTGGATAAGATCTTCGAACACCGCTCATGGAGACCGACTTGTCATCAGCTGTTTTCGTGTTAGCGTTTAGTCGGCTGCTAACTTATCTGGTCTTGCCGCATTCCACACACACCATTTTTTTTCAAACGCAAGGAAGAAATATTGCACGAGGAGTAGAACACGTCGTTAGTTTTCAGGACCAGGAGGGGAAGGGGAGGGCAGGGTCGGCATCATATATGTGTGTGGGGGTCACACTTGCCACCGGACACTGCATAAGACATACATTGAGCAAATTACCACGACTGGCAGGAGTGCATTTTCCTATTCACCTGGAGGTGGGGGGTGGGGGGGGGGGGGGAGGGCGGCACCACCCCTACGTCAGCTTGCGTCCCATGCCCACTCAACCTGGTTTCCAGTCCCCCCCCCCGAACTTTGAAGAAAATGAGCTACATCCGGGAAGAAACCCCTTTGTTGGCGTAATTTCGGGGTTGGTCATATTCTTTTTCACTGCTTCACCCGCCCCCCCCCCCCCGCCCCAGCTCATTTGGCGTCCTTGACCACCGCATAGTGGCCTTGCACCAACAAGACTGCATGAATACTACAATTAGATATAGCACGCAAGCTATGTCAAACTGGAAGAGGGGAGAAGTGAGGAGGAAGCAACAAAGCAAATCGCATTTGGATGCTCACAAAACAAAACTCTTACATTTTGCGACATCTGTGGACTTTAAAAAATTCGATTTCACAAAATTGTGATTCCGGATTTTGAAACTTTGCCGATGACAATGTTAGCAAAATGCCATTGAAATTTGAAATTCTGTCACTCCTGCAATTATTCTTTAAAATGGGCGTATGAGACCGCTAGGCTGATATTGATTAAAGATTTAGCATCTTTGCGCTAATCCAGTTGCTCATTATGCTATTATAGTTGCTCATTATATCCAGTTGCTCATTATGCTATTGGTCAGCCCCATCAAAATAGCCAGGAAACTGCATTCTTGAGGTATTTTGTTTCATCATCATGTATCAACACGGCATTTTAGTTTGCATAGTTCCTCCCATGGAACTATATCCGGAAACGTAAAATGGGGAGCATATGCGTGACTCCACTACACAGAAGCATCCAGAGGAAATATTTACGGCTCTTTTAATGGCCCTGGCAAGCCATGGCCCCGCTACTGCTCATTTATGTTTCGTGCAGTTCAGATTTGGTACCAGATTGCGTCCCCGTGCATTAATGCTTGTGTGAAAAGGGCTTAAATGGAATGTTCCACATTTGAAGATGCTGAGTTAGGCGTCACATACGGTGGGAAATGCTTCCTGGTAACTATTGATAAGCTTTCAGAGTTCAAAAACGACTCTAAATAGCAAAATGTCGAAGTTTACAAAAATGGGTCCCATTACGTCAATGTTTGATGGCGTCATGAAACGGGTTTGTGTCGGCAGCAAAACCTGGCAGCATCTGGCAGCCAGGCCTGACGAATACCTCAAAACACACGAAAGCTGATGCCAACCGGTCATTCTCGTCGCGGGGGCTGTGTCGGGGGGAAGGGGGGGAGCGGATTGGTGAGTGGGTTATTTGCGGATTTTTTGTATTGGTGCTGGCCGTAAGAAAAAAATTTCGTGGCCTATTTGACATGCGGAATGTAGCGATCGCCAGTTTTTATGGCAGATTATTAATATCAAAGCATGATATGCTGTACTGCTGCTGTTGCTGCTTTGCTGTTGATGATTTTGTTTATACTTATTTGTCGACCCATCATTGCGCGCAGTGCTGTAGCCCTATCATTGATATCATGTGATGTGTACAGCAGTCAGTCTCCTTATTGTTTGTAACTGGAAATGGGGTGTCGTGCTAAAATTAATAAATCTGTAACTTTATGTTTATTTGTAACTGGAAATGTGATGTCATGCGAAAATTAATAAATTTGTAACGCCGTCATGCGTTGATTGTCAAAGCTTTGCTATTGCTATGGTAAAGATGGTAAGGTTGGGCTACCAAAAATGGTTTTGCATAGGATTGTTCATGCAATTAATAGTTAACCCTGACATAATCATTGTGGTGGAACCACATTCATGCCGTAGGCAGTCCTTTGGCATTGTTGAATAAATGTTTACCAGTCATTCATAAATTATAACCTATCTCATGGACTTGACAAAGAGCACTCATTAAATGTGGTGCATTGTGTAATGGCAGCGGCCAATAGCTTAATTTTGGCACTACCTTGGTGCTGCTCTGTGGCATCACATAATGAGCAACATTATGTTTCTTCGACTGCAATCCATGCCGCGTTCATAATAAATTCCAGCATGAAAAGATGGGTCAAGCATGCAGTCTTGTAATGACTTCTCATCTGACATATGACTGACCAAAGACATATGACACAATATACAAGTTACCTTCAGCAAAGCAGACAACCAATAAGTGGCATCACTTGCTCCGCCTGCTTCGGGAGTCCACATATATATATATATATATATATATATATATATATATATATAATATATATATATATATATATATATATATATATATATATATATATATATATATATATATATATATATATATACATATATATACATATAAGTAAACAAAAAACATATATATATGTACATATATATATATATATATATGTACATATATATATATATATATATACATATATATACATATAAGTAAACATAAAACATATATATATATATATATATAAATATGTAGTAATAAAACGCAAAAAGCATAATAAAACGCAAGTGAGAAAGTTGCAAACACATCTTTCACTTCCCTGGTCATGCAATATGCTGCAGCCATCAGGCTGCTTTGTTATAAAATAACAGGAACGTTTTACATGTGAAATGACACTGCAAACATGGCGACCTTGCACAAGGCTGGAGACATGACAAGTGCATGTAGTTACGGTTGGATGGGCAAAATGCGAGGAAGCGATGAACCTGCTGGTGCACACCAGGCTCATGATAAAATATTACTAAGTGCTGTCCAAGACACCAACAGCAATACTTTTCCACCTTTCTCAGCACCCAGCATCCCACGCAAGTTGCAGTGACTATGACATTGATTACTCAGGTGCAATGCTCGCCTGCATACAAAATTTGTGAAGACCGTACAATGTGCATCAGTGACACTAAGACTACATTTTCAGAATTTTTTAAGGAAAACAATTTTGCAAACCCATATAACGTGAGCCTATACTGAGCGTGTCCATTAATGAGCTGCACACACCAGGGTCTACTGCCAAAAATGACTTGCTGATATAATCACATGCAATGAATTAATTATATGCCATTATACCTTGATAGGTTCACAATGTTGGCCAGATCATAATAAAGTACCAGTACCAATATTTGCATTTGTACACTCCTCCAATAAAAGTGCAAGTGTTTCTCTCAGTTTGCCAGCATTCCTTTGTCGTGTTCAAACACAAACATAAAGGTAGAGGCATGCATCAATATCATTAGGCATCAATATATCACGCTTCAGTATATCACATTTAATTAGGAGCCAGTGGACTGAAGAATGCCAAAACAATGTTCTCTCTCAGAAGAACAAACCTCGCATGCACACTCCCCATCACACCAGTACCAGTACAGGCCACCGGCACACATCACCAGTGATCCCACGCATTTCGAGCCCCCGATTCACACTCATGTCAAATAAGTGTGATCTCACATTTGCACAGCTCGCGGGGCTATCAAAGTGCGGGTTTTCTCACAATTTCCGCACAGATCTTCAGTCACAACACCGAACTTCACCGTAACCTCCCTTCGAAACAAAGTCCCAACGGGGGCTCATGTCAATGCGGCTCAAGAGCTTCTTGCAAAACACAAGGTTTTGTTCAAGATGTAATCTTCTCGTATCATATGTGTGGAATACTTATTTGAATATCTATCTAAAATTACTGTAATGTTTCCCTAATTTCATAATGTCTTGCTAACCCATAAACCCGTGCAAGGTTCCGTGCTCCGGTACACAGGGCGCCAACGGAGCTGTCTGTAAGAGATACGTTAATAGAACAAAAAAACGTCAGGAAGAGAAAAAAAGACAGATTTGCCGTCGCGTCTTCTTTTATTATAACTTCGGTAGGTTAACCATTTTTTGGGTGCCGTACTTTTTGCAGACTTTGACGTTCTTTTTTATAGCATTGACCTGTGGCCTAGAAATAAGGAAAAATGACCCCTTCACGAGTGTCGCACAACCCGAAATTGCTCACGGTTGTGTTCGTGGCACGCATTCAGCAGTAAAATCTTACTGACAGCCAATCATCTTCCGCGGACTGTACCACATGTGCAGCATTACCGTCTTTGCGAATGTATCAGCGGCCATGCTGTTTTGACCATTATAATGACGTTTCTATGGCGTCATTAATCAAGAGGAGATTTTAAAGCGGGCTGTAAATAAGCCTTTCCGTACTTTGCGGGCGTGTAACTCAGGAACCAGAGCGTTTTGGGTCTTAAAAGGGGCATATCCGTGAACTGCATCAAAATGTCCTCAGATTGGCTATTTCAGTTCAAAACGCCACACAAAGGTGGAACATTCCCTTCAAGAGAGAAATAGAAAGAAGTTGCAAAGACTTTAATTACGAGATAATATCTCATAGCCAATAGTTAGAATGTTACTGGCATCATTTATTTTGTACAGTTCTTGTATTGTTTTGTGTGCCATGTTTAACTGATTACCTATGCTACTGGACCGGACCTAACCTTGGTATAATTTCCAACGAACGCAAATCACATGATAAGCATGCGCGAAACACATGGTTTGTCGTCAGTTACTAAAAAACGGTACGAGTTTTATTCTGGAGATATACTTTATTTTGTTTCATTATCGTGCACTTCACCTTTTCTCGTTTGCGGTGAGTTGTGATTTGGTACCACCGGAACAAATACCAGGGTAACCAGAATAATGTTTACTGGACCAGGGTGACGTTTGCTGGCCAATTTGGTGTGCCTGCCGATAAACAATAGGTTTCGTCCATACTTATTACTATTTTCTATGCACTTTAAAACTAGGTGCGTGTTGAATACGGCCGGATCAAATTAAGCACCAGTCGTATAAATACGAGTGAAAAGGACCATAATGCTCCCGCAAGCCACTTAGCCTACGTGGCTTTTTGTGGTATTTTCGCAGGGCTTTTTGGATTTGAGAAACATTGTTTATTTAGATGCTTAGTTTGTTTGCAAGGCTGTTTTTACAAAGAAATATATACCAGCGACATATTACATGGTCCAGTGACGTACATGTTAAAAGTTCCACCAATGCACCTCGCTCTAAATGACTTACGCCGTCCCCTGTGTGAATAAAAAACGCCGATTTCAGCTGAGATCATTTATATCCATAAATGATGGGGTGTATTGTGATCATCACACTGCAGGTGTACCAAGGCCTTGAATGTTGGTGTTCGTAGGTCGGTTCTCTTTGCCAAGCCAAATGTCATGCCAACTTCGAACGGGATGGAAATGAATTTCTTGCAAATATTCAGCGATGCTACGGTGATGTCTCATACGAATCCCTTCTATGCCACAATATAGCCTTGCCAGAAACATAAAATGGGGCTTTAATGAAAGTGTGGTGCGGTGCCGAAACGTTTGCTGCATAATTTCGAACCGAATATGATTAAAAACATTTCGTTTATACGTTTCAAACATTTACCTATTGTATCGTTTTTGAACCAGTGCGGCATGAACTAGTGCTGTTTTACGGAACTGGTAATAATGCCTCACCAGAATTTCTTTTAAACGTCCCTCAAGGTGGCGCCCAAACTTCCCGAACTCCCTTTAACATCATATTCAGAATTTGTAACACTAAGCCAGGTCCCGTGGATGTTAAAGGTGTACATAGTAGTGTGTGTGTGTGGGGGGGGGGGTGTGGGTGGGTGTGGGTGTGGGTGTGGGTGTGGGTGTGGGTGTGGGTGTGAGTGTGGGTGTGGGGTGTGGGGTGTGTGGGTGGGGTGGGTGTGGGTGTGGGTGTGGGTGTGGGTGTGGGTGTGGGTGTGAGTGTGGGTGTGGGTGTGGGTGTGGGTGTGTGTGGGTGGGTGTGGGTGTGGGTGTGGGTGGGTGTGGGGGTGTGGGTGTGGGTGGGTGTGTGGGTGTGTGCGTGTGCGTGTGCGTGTGCGTGTGCGTGTGCTTGTGCGTGTGCTTGTGCGTGTGCGTGGGCGTGGGCGTGGGCGTGGGCGTGGGCGTGGGTGTGGGTGTGGGTGTGGGTGTGGGTGTGGGTGTGTGGGTGTGTGGGTGTGGGTATGGGTATGTGTGTGGGTGTGGGTGTGAGTGTGTGTTCGTGTTCGTGTTCGTGTGCATGTGTGTTGTGTTTCTATAGCTGCATTTGCAAATGCATGTATGAGCCTGGTGGTACAAAACATACCGTGTTATTATTTCTTTGTAAAGCTGATGCATCTCTTGAATTAATCCTGACACTGCTCATGAAGCTAGCCTCTGCTCTTTTAAAAGCATTTTGAGGCATAAAATATTAGCATGATGTTAATGACAGCTAGCAAACCTTACAATGCTGTGAATATGGATAGGGCTGGGCTGCAATCCCATCTGACTGCATGTCATGGTTGTTGGGGACTGAATTCCATATCGCATCAATTTTTCATCATAACATTATCTCCCTTAGGTATGCACGTGCACATTAGCAACATTATATGATGGGGGAATAATTTTCATGGAAATGATCACATGTGGAATTGTTGCAGCTGTTCCATTACATGTTTTGTGGTCCAGGCTTCATAACTTGCTGTACGAGTGCAGTTGTATGAAAGGTATGATAAACGCTGTTTCTTTCCTTAAAAGGTGATGATAACTACAGCACTAAACTTTTTTGCCTACATATGCCAGGGACCTGCAATGCAATTGTCAGAGACATGTGCATAAGAGGGAAGTATGGAAAGAAAGTCTGCATTCAGTCTGTCTGAAAGGAAGTCTGCAGTCCCCACAGTGAGATGAACTGTCAGAAGACTGTGTTGCTGTACAGAGATATTGGACAACCATCTGTGCCCCAAGCCACCAATAGTGAGAACTGTGCATGCTGTATAGACAAAAGATGCTGTGACCAGTTCTTTTACTTATGCCCCATTGTTGTTGATGTTAAGAATAAGGACACTCTGTGGCTGCTCCTGGTATTGAGGAAATCATGCTAGAGTGCTTTAATCATGCATAAATAGAGGTGATCTATGCACTAGGCATTGTATAGTTGTAACAAAAAAGTTCACTTTCCTCTATTGGTGGCAAATTGAAACTTCCACCCCTCTGAAAATGTTGAAATTTGCATTTCAAACAAGACATGAACGGAGTGGTAACTCTTTACACAGCAGGTTCAAAATTAATTGAGAATGCTGTGTTACGAACATGTGGATGTCACACTGGGGTCAGGTAGAGGTCATCCCATAGGTTAGCGTGATAATTTTGTTTCTTCATGCGACCTATGATTCAAAATATTTTTACATCCATTTTGCTCACATTACGCAGCTTAAACGTCAGCTGCAGTTTTTTTTAGTCAGTACATAGTCAACATAGAGTTGGGATGCCACGATGAGGTCGCACGAGGTCAACAGGACACGCAGTGAGCTAGTCATGTAATGCATGTTTCCAGATTGCTTATTCCACAATATAGTCACTTTTAATCTTGCATCGGGTCATCCTAGTGTCTGAAAATATCAAAACTTGTAATTTGTCACAACCTGCCCTGACCTTTGAAAGGTATTCAATAGCCATGGGCAGGTTGGGAAGTTAAGTTTGAACCTGCTGTGTGAATAGCTACCCCACTGCTCATGTCTTGTTGGAAATGCACATTTTGTAATTCTCAAAGGGTAGAAGTTCCAATTTGCCGGCAATAGAGAAAAGCAAACCGTTTGTAACAACTAGGCAATGCCTAGTGCACAAATCACCTTTGTTTATGCAGCAATAAAACACTGCGGCATGATTTCATTAACACCAAGAGCAGCCACTCAGTGTACTTCTTCTAAACATCAACAACAATGGGGCATAAGTAAAAGACCTGGTCACAGCATCCCTTTTCTATATGGCGTGCACAGTTCTCACCATTGGTGGCTTGTGGCACAGACACCTGTCCAGCATCTCTGCACAGCGACGCGGTCTTCTGACAGTTCTTACTGTGAGGACTGCAGACGCCCCTCTCTCCATGCCTCCCTCTTATGCACCTGTCTTGGACAATTTTATTGCCGTCCCTGGTAGATGTAGCCAAAAAAGTTGAGTGCTATAGTTGTCATCAGTTTTCAAGGAAAGAACCAGCCTTTATGATACCTTTGATATAAATGGACTCATATAGCAAGCTGTCAAGCCTGGACTTCAAGGCATGTAATGAAACATCTGCAAAAATTTCATATCAGATCACTTTTACAGGAATTATTTCCCTTCGCGACAATGTTACTTATGTGCACTCGCATACCTAATGAAGATTATGTGATAAAGACAAACTGATGTGACATGGGATCCAGTCCCCAACAGCCGTAATATGTAATCAGATGGGATTGCAACACAGCCCTATTAATAAATATTGACAGCATTGTAACGTTTGCTAGCTGTCATTAATGCCATGCTCATATTTCATGTTTCAAAACTCTTTCGAACAAAACTATGGAAATAGAGGCCAGTTACCTGGGCAGCGTCGGGATTAATTGAAAAGATGCAACACCTTTACGATATAACAACAGTGATGTGGTGCATTTTATACCATCAGGTTCATACCCTTATTTGCACATGGAGCTATAGAAACACCACACACACATGCAAGCATAGTGCAAGACAGCAGACAAGGCACTCACGACTCGCTGCAACTAGCGGCCCAATGCCACGTTACACTAGAATCATGAAAAGAGAAAAACCTGCACCTATAACATTACCAACAGGTTTATATATGGCCATCGTACACACGATCAGCACCATGCACAACACACCTTTTTGGCTTTCGTGCATAATGCACAAAAGCTGTAAGCACATCATAATTAAATCCAACAAGCATTGCCTCATTTCCCCACAAAACATCAGTAAGGCGAACTGAGCAAAAGCAGACGACACGGAACGACGCGAGTCAAGATTGGTGTAATTATTTTGTCTCCGCGCCACGCATTTGGCACTTGACTAAAATGGACCTATGGCGATATACGGGATGGCATGGCGCTGGTCATTAGTCTGTTCGGCACACGCAGGAGCAGGTCATTGAGGTCCTCCGCAACCGCAATCTTAGCTCACGCATGGTGGTCGGCGTTGCGCTGTGTGTGACGGCTGTCGTGTTCGCAGCACGCGTACAAGTGTGGATTTTGTTCCCCAACATTCACAATTGACGCGGCTACACTTTCAATAGTGTTGCGAAAGTTGTGCAACGCACCGTTGCGCCGCAAATTGCAATACAATTGCAAGATGTCGAGTGTTAAAAATCGGCGCCAAACAACCGTCAATAATTATTCGTGATTTGGCTTTGAAAACTACATCAGCGTGTTGGCCGATTCATTTTCTCTGTACATCACCCTCTCGTTAATCACATTTTGACACATGTACTCGCACATGTGCCTAGATTAATACGTTGCATGGTTGCTTTTTGCGTCGCGACGGAACGGCACCGTCCGGTGTCCCGGCCGACGCCGGAGGTTGCTTCGAGGTCAAACGGCCGTCTAATCATGTGACTGGCAGCCGTAACGAATTGTCTCCTACCAATTATGCTATCTCGCACCGATATCTCGACAACGGTGGGTCGCAGCGACACGGGAATGGTCGTGTACCATGCGAGATGGTACGGTCACACGTATCTCGTGACAAGAGCTCACATGTGGATTTTGCTCTCTTACAAGGGTTTGCACGTTTTGTCACATCTTGGCACCCATGGCATGAACACACTCGGGATTGGCGCGCTTCGATGATGAATGGAAGGAGCGAGATGATAATGTGTGGTGACACATCCCAAATGTGATGGCGCCCACGTGTTGAAGTATGGATTTACATGTTTTTACTCCTTTGGGAGGCTTACACGGTTTAATGGTGTCTCATCAACCAGGGAATGTAGTACGTCGATACTGGCATGCTGCGATAGGCGATCTAACGGGCAATCACTCAAACGTGTAAGATATCATGCTGTGCGTGTCATGTGGCACGTGCACATTAGCTGTGAAGATGTATGTTGCCGATTTTATCCATTTCTACGCTTTACACGGGATTTCCGCTCTTATGACACGTAATAACACGTGACTGGCATGCTGCGATAGACCATTGAATGGAAAGTTCGGTGTTGTCACAGGTGCGGTGTGGCGCATTACACGTGTTGGGCACACACGAGTCAGGAAGATGGCTTTTCCTCTCTTTCACGGGTTCACACGCTTTGTGCCACATCCCGGCACCCAGGGCACGAACCACTGGGGACCGGCGTGCATTAATAGAGAATCGAACAGACGATCACGCTGCATGAATTGTCATGTCGCACGTGCTGCGTGTAACGCGTACAAGGGAAATCGAACTGACAATCATGTGGTACATAATGTAGGGTCACGGGCGCGTGAGGCATGAAAATGTATTTGGCCGCCGCCGGCGGTTATTCATTGTTCGATACAATATAATGCTGTTCAATGCAGCGGCAGTGCGTGCTGCCCTCACTCAAATGTGGACAGTTGATGCACGTGGTAAAAATCACCGGCCACATCCCACGATCCAGCGCCGATCCCGATTATGGGAACATGGATAATACGATTGGCCGTGTTGCAGAGAGCGCAGGCGAAATGCGTCCTCTCCTGTCGGTGGGCGCGAGAGGCTGCACAGGCTGTGGCCGAATCTTTGTCACACTTTGCGCCATATCTCGGCAACTAGGGCACCTAGAACCGTGATTTAAACTCCTAAAGAAACAATTGAATTATCTATGTTTCCTCATTAAGTGCAGCAAAGCAAGCGTGCAGTCGCTTGTTGGTTTTCTAAACGTCCAGCTCTCTTGTCACTAGATTCAGCAAACGTTGCATGCTGACAGCTTTATTTTATGACGCTGCTTGCAAGCAAAAGTATGTGGGATAGAGCCATCATTATACCCTTCACTTACCCCCAATGCGCACGTTAACTGTATTGTTTCATGCCATTGCTGTTCTCAAATCGCTATCAGGCCATCAAGAGGTCAGTATATCGACCATGTAAGGAATCTTGCTACCTCCGTGGTCTTTGAACCTCTCGCGATTCTTTGATAGGTTGGAGGTGAACATTTTGGGTCTTTGGTCGGCCAGGGATGCCTTGAGTGCTAATTCCAAATAAATGCATCAGTAGAAATAATTCTGTTAACTGTAAGTGAATATCTAGAAATCATCCAGCATGACTGAATTGCGGTTGAACAAAGCACCAAACCATCTGGGGTGCTCGCGCTATGGGTCGCTTCGTTCTGATGTGGGTTGCTTCGTGTGGTAACCTACACATGAATCTTGGGACTGTAATGAAACATTTTAGTTGGAAAATGTTGCGTGTCAGATGTCCAAAAACAGTGTCTGTTGCAATCATTATTTTTTTAAATACCCTTCAAAAATCCATCAAAACAACGAACATACACGTCACGCACGGAAAAGGCGTTTTTCGTACACAAGCAGTATGTGAACTAACGTTAGAACTGCAACTACACCTATCGCCATCACTAGACTTGATATACACAATCAACGCGGAAGTCGTGTGTGCGAAATTTCAAATTTGCTATCCAAGCTGTAACTTTAATATGTAAATTTTAGATGTTTGCATGAATTATTTCAGGCCAAAGCATTCGTTGAACAGTGATTGCTGCATGACCTATGAATCCACTACCCATGTAGCGGTGTTTCTTTTATAGGTAATGTTGCCTCCTGTCGTTTTGCCAGACTGTACAGGTTGCACATGCCGTTCTGTGCTGGGGCATTCCACGATAACTTAACCAAGGCCTTCCTTGCGTGCACCTTAATGTCTTTAAATAGATGAAAATGGAACTATAGGACATCCTTTGGTTACAAAAACCCACGCGCAAACCTGAGGCATCTTCAAGTCACGGTCACGGAGTTATATAGGCTCAGGCCTTTTTAGCCAACGGGCCTTGGGCATCGGGCATGGGCTCGGGTAATGTTCTCGGGCTCTTTCGAGAGGCCACGTAGCGGGCCTATCTTTGGGGGTTCATAAGTTGTAGCCAAATGATCAAAATCAATAAAATTTCGGCATTGCTGATCTCACTGTGATGTATTGTAACTTCTGCAATATGAAATTCTCCATTTTTGTGTGCTTTAGCCTCATTCCCTCTTCTTCTGTCACCTACCTTGATTATGATATTTCAAAATTTGTGCTTTTAACCAAGCCCAATCAACTTTGCTACTTAATGTAACGATAGAATGGGCAAATAGCATGGAGGCGTCCTAAAAATGCCCCTTAAGTGACTTGATAACAAGTGAATTGCGGTTCAACAAAGCATCAAACCATCTGGGGTGCTTAGGTGACGTTTTTCCTGGTAGTCTATGAACTTATAGACTTAAACGGGAAGTGCGCTGAACCATCTCAACGCTTGCATTTACAAATGTCGCAAATGTTCATTTTATTACGCATTATTACACATTTATCATATTACACGGGACTTGGCAATGCCGACTGTCTGGGATCATTTTCTCTTCAGCTAACAGCCGAACGGCTGACGTTTATCTCCAGGAAGTCGGGTAAATGACGATAAATGGTGACGTAAAAAACTCGCGCGGCCTTAGACGACGGTCGCGCCCTCTTTATCCCCGGTGTGCGCATTTTGTGGCCGCTGCCGTAAGAGCGCGCTGCACTGCACCCGCTGCTTAAGGCGTCCACCCCGACGGGATCAACCCGGCAGACATGCATGGCTTTGGGACAAAAGTACGCTTGGAAAAGGTGCATCTGCATGAGATACATGCGCAACTGTTCGTAAGCAATTGTTCGTAGAGTATAAAGTTTGTGTGGCTGAAGCACGTGCGTAAAAGTTCGCAAGTTTCTTCGTATATTATACAGGTTCGCATGGTAAAAGTGCGCATGGGAGATGCCGTGAACGAGCGAAAAAGTTCAGTTCTCAGTGCGTTTGAGTTCATCCTGACTAACTTTGGTCCTGACATTTGCGTAAGAGAAAAGCTGACAAGCTTTTGCATGCAAACCTTTGCGCGTACGAGCATTTTTGGTCCGAACTATTTCCCGACGAGCCGTTTACCATACCTACTTCATCTATACGCACCTTGCCCATTGGAAACTTTTGGCGCTGCGAACTTCACACCCAATGTGCCGTATCCTACAAACAATCTCCATATGTACTTTTTCTATGCGTACTTTCGTCCGCAATCCGGGAAATATGGCTGCGGAAAGCCTACTGCGTGGAACAACTACGCTCGGAAGACCTGCTCCCGGAAGACGTACGCCAGGAAGATATACGCACAGAAGACACGCTCCTAGAATGCCTACACTCTTAGAACTTCATCTAGAAGACCTATTGCTGTGAATATGTGACCTTCGAAGACCGATGCTCGGAAGCGCTATTCCCGGAATGCCTACGCTCGGAAAATCCGCTGTCCTGAACGCGAACTCCCACGATACCTACGTCCGAAGACCTTCGATTAGAAGAATTGTTTCTGTGGAAACCAGCGCTCAGAAAACCGACGTTTGAAAGACCTCCTCCCGGAAGACACGGGTGAAAAGTGCCTTTTCTGTCAGCGACGAAATTTGGAACCGCCAACTGTCACCTGGAGTCAAATCTTTCAAAAACCGTCGCAGTATATCTCTAAATGCAATAGACCACAAAAAATAAAGGCAGCTTAAATGCAACTCGGCATAATCATCAAACGTTTCCGTTTCTGGAATTCATTTGCACAAAAGTTTCATTTGCAGGTCATCAAACACTTAATGATGGTTGAGACTGAACTAGTGCATTTTCCTATATTATGTGTCCTTTTTGTATATCTTTTTTAGTTCTCAAAATTTTGCAACACGGCCCTCCAAAAAGGCTAATTTTGAGAAACTGCACCCCTGCTCTGAACTGTGAAAAGAAATTGCGTCAAATCTGGGCATAAAACTGACCTAAGTGCATTTCGGGGGCCGGCTCGGCCATTTTTTCCACTGCACTCTTCCCCGCCTCCCTCCCTCACTTCTATGCATTTTGAACAACTGCATAAAAGAAATTGCGTCAAGTCTGGGCATAAAACTGATCTAAGTGCATTTCGGGGGCCAGTTCGGCCATTTTTTTCCTCTGCACTCTCTCCCGCCTCACTCCCTCACTTGCACCCATTTTGATCAGCTGCATCCCTGTGGCCCTACATTTATAGATAGCATGGTTTTGCAAGCACCTAAAGCAATATCATTTTCGGTTTCGTGACGTCATCGTACAATTAGCTGGAAGCGTTGGCAGCCTTCATTATCTTCGCATAATGATTGCCGATGCACAACTCGCGTTTCTTATAATGATTCAATTATTTAGGGCGAAACCCATACAATATTGGTGTCAGCAGATGTAAACAACAGTTTTGAACACTCTTCATTTGGTTTGTATACAATGTGGTGATAACTAAAGGCGTTTTATATCACGCCTGTCCAACGACCAGTGCGCTAAGTCTGAGGTACAACGGGTAATGTGAGAGGCCTACACCAACGATGCTCGGCCTCTTACCTCAAAGCCGCTGCTCCTCTCAGAAGCCGAAAGTCCCGGATGAATCCTTGACATGCATCACTCCAACAACCTCCGTTTGCCTCTGAAGCCACAGCTCAAGTATCCACAAGCAACCAGTCTCCTGGATCGGCAGGGCTTCTTAACACTATTACCTTACAACTGACGGTTAGGTACGTTCTTCTAGCCAATCCGCCTTTCGCTACATGAACACAAACAACAGCACCTCACGGTCTTGCACTGAACGCAATGCGTTACAGCGTGGCGGGCAGTCAAGTCCACGTGTCCCAAATGACACGGCGCTTATAACGCAGCGCAGCAAATTGATCACGTTAGTCGCAAGCTGCTGTGGCCAGCCACGATTCTCACGACTGGTGACAAGCCTAGTTATTTGGCCTTTTATACTGCTTAGTATGTGAAGTGTATCTTGGCTGAAAATCTGTAAAAAGCGCTGATCTGGAGGGAGAACATTGGAAAAGTACCGTGTCACCACTGATAGGTAAAGTCAGCACTGACATACTGAAGTCTGTAATATGTTTTTGTCGGCTGCTAACAACTATCCTGCTTTTAGCTGACATGTTTAGCAGCATCTTATGCCTCAACTTGTTCATACAGCGGAACGTCAATATTTCGACATGTGCTCACGCTGCGAGCGTCAGCAAATACAGACCATTATTAAGCTTTGAGTTTCGTTGAGCTAGGATAATCTGTCATGATGTGGTTTTGTCTGCTGAAATGTGTCTTCATCTTCGTAATTTTGTCACCAATTTGTTCGCCAAGAGTCAGTATTTGTCACCGATCATACCTCGCAAACCAGCAACTTTTTCACCCCTGCCGGAAGGCCAAGGCTGACAGGGCCTACTGCCGGAAGACCAACTTCGTGAATACTTATTGCCGATGCTCACTTGTAAAGTTAAAATATTAAACCCGCAATGATCCCGCAATAGATGGCTACAGCGGGATACAGCTGGCAGGGGTGGCTGAAAGGCTGGCCTGGTGACCCAGCGACATCAAAGTCTGACGCGGTACATGATGAAGATGTAAAATGAGATTGGCTGGACTTGTTCGGACCAGTCACTCACCCTAAAAAGCCACCACAATATAAATCGGAGTATTGGGAAATCGGCTGAAAGCCCTCACTCGTTAAGCGAAACAAAAACACTAGTAGGTCGTGCATCGGGCTAGTCCTTTTTGCTTAGTTCTTCCGAGCGTACGTCTTCCGCGCGTGGGAGTTGACAGGATTATGTCTTTCAAACGTAGGCATTCGTAGCATAGAGCCTTCTGAGCGTAGACATTCGTAGCGGCAGATCCTCCGAGTGTGGCTCCTCCGAGCGCAGGTGTTGGTAGCGGTAGGTGTAGGCGTTGGTCCAAGTGTGGCTCCCTCCAAGCATGTGTATTCGTAGCTGTAGGTCCTACGAGTGTGGCTCCTCCGAGCGTAGGCATTCGCAGGAGTAGGACCTCCGAGTATGGTTCTCCCGAGAGTAGGCATTGGCAGCGGTAGGTCCTACGAGTGTGGCTCCTTCGAGCATAGATATTCCGGCATACACCGCCCGGGCATAGGTCTTCCGAGCGTTGGTTTCAGCCGAGGTGGCGTTCCAGGAGAAAGCCTTTCGACCGTTACCAGAACCCGAAGGACACAGATCGCGCTGACGAAACACACCCTGACCATGGTGCGGTGCTGCGCAGCGGATGTATGACTCAGACACAGAGCATAGGCTTGGGCTGATGTAACCTGATCTTGGGCCTCGGCTGGACAGCGTAACTTCATGCAGCAATGAGCTAAGATATTGACGCGAGACGCATTGCTTCGTTCCGGTGGATTATACATGCAGCTTGGAAGCACACTGTCGAGCTTTGTCGGTAAATAACTGGCCCGAGGAAACACAAAACACGCTACCTTTTCCCCTCCTTCGGAAAACTTCACGAGCACAAGACTATTTGGCATAGCTGGAGGTCATGTAACAAAGACCGGGAACACGATGTGGGTGCTTCCTTCACCAAACGCTACCCTCGTTCAATCGCCATGCTGATTGCAGGAAGGTGGCAGTTACAATGACAGGCGGAGCCGCTCTCGGTCCGATACGGCCCAAAGTCACTGCGGCTGGGGACGGAGGAAACCGTTGCCGCCGAGGGTGGCAGTGCGGAAGGCAGAGAGTGATACGAATCTCTGAACAGGTGAAGACAGACTGACTGGCAGGCGCAAAGGTAGAGTGAGAGGGAGAAAGAGTCAGGGAAAGCCAGAGACAGAGAGAAACCACTAGGAGGAGATCGCAGATAAATATACCGCCCGGCCTCGTCTGGTAAATGTTTACAACTCCCGAGCCGTGGAAGGCCATTGGCGCGGTTTCCGCTGCCCAATTGTTGACACTTTAAATGACCGTGCGCCGGTCCATGCTAGTACCTCACATTAACAAGCTGTCTTCCACTGGTGCGCCTGTCAGCTGTCTTCGACTGGTGTGCCTGTCAGCCGGCCCGCATGTCTCCGGCAGCAAGGACCTGCGTCGGCTTAAGTTAGGACTGAGGACAGCAGAATCCCTTTTTGACTTGAATAAATGCAACTGCGATAATCGTAAATGTAGCTATTACTGGACTGCTAAAGACTGGCAGGCTCGATTACAGGAAACAGCTATCACTAAGTCCACCAATCGATGGTCTTATCTCGTCTTGTTGGCGTTTTTCCGTCCTGCATGGTAATCCGGTTTTCTTGGTGTTTCTTCTCTACTTGGAGATTATTATTTATCGTAATTCCACATTTGGCGAACTTGCGACAGCCGAGCGGGCACATGGGATTTTCTCTCATTGGAAAAGTGTGCATTTCGAAGATATTTAACATTTGAAAGCGAACTCGCATCCATGACAGAAATGGAAGGGTACCGCAAGAAAACCTGCATCTGAAAACCGTTAGCTGATTGTGGTAAAGGCTCTATACTTGAAAAGGTACATTCGCACTTTTTATAACTTAACTATAACAATGGCTATGATTATAATCATAACCCTTGCAGCGGCCAAAATGCACTGAACGCGCCGATTTTAAGCCCTTTAGATCGTTAAATATCCTCTTAAGCTCCTTATTGCAAAGAACTGCGAGGTTCTCTCAGAACCATAATGCTTAAAACTGGAAACTCAAGATATTTGGACATGATCTGTAGAAGATCGAAACAATCCCGAAGAGCTATATCCGCAATTTTTGTACGGAAGATAAGTTGTGGTGAGCTTTTCCGTTCATCATGATTTGATAGCGCCTTATTTTCACACAACATGTTATTTATGTATTGGCGCTGGACTCTCCAAAAGGCAAACATTAGCGTTTTTTGGTAAGCTGTCTCATTTCGCTATTTTTTGTTTAGTGAGAAAAGCAAAAACGGTGTCGTCGGTTTTAAAGGCTTTTATTTTACGACGAGAAATCATCACACTTAACGTCCTCATTGATCATACACAATGCATACAGCAAAAATGACGAGGACATAGCTGAGCATCGCAAGTAAATTTTCCTCTCCTGCACCACATGGTATTCATTTTTGGGAATTTCTGTATCTTTGTGCATTTGGCGCTCAACTACAAAACCCAAGTGTATGACTGTCGGTGTTTCACGTCAGTGTGTCAAAGATCGCGGACATTAGCAACACAAAAAATTACTTAAGGTGACATTATTTTCATGACAACAAATTATGTAATTCAACTTCCACCATGTCCAACATAAACGAAAACGGCGATTATTACTGAATAGGCATTAGTGTCTACTATCCACACAGCTATTTTCCTGTCGAAAATGTCATTCCTACTATCTACACCGTCCTCACATCAAACCCTATCCAAAAACATTTCAACGAATATCAAAAAGACCATTTACTTCCCAAGCAGAAGGTTCCACCTGCTGTGATGCGTGGCATTCACAATAAAACATCACGTGTTTGTTTTTAATCAAGATGGCTAGTGGCAAAGCCCCTAAAATCGAGACGAGACAAAGACGCGATAGACTGTAATATCTGCTTTAAACGTTATCATATTATAACTTGGCAGCAGTATGTGAGTTGGCCTTGACGGGAGTGTTCTACATTTGGATGAAGTTTTGTACTGACACGGCCATGTTGGAGATCGTTTGGTGCAGCTCACAGCCCGGTCCTCAAGACCTAAACCCATCTGGTTTTTGAGCTACATGCCCACGAAGATGTGTCGTTGTTTTCGGGGGAACTATTTCAAGGTCACCCAGGCATCCATGACGCCACAATAACTCCATCCAAATCTTGTCATTGTATTTACTAAGCAGCGGTCAAGACCAATGAAATTATTATTGTGGAGTAGTTCGTACCTACCATTCGTGAGCACGATTTCCAGATCCAACGGCCGCCAATTCGCTTTCAATCAATGCTGTGGAAGGTACGGTTGCATTATCATACAATGACTTATTGAGGAGCATTTTACTAACAGAGGAATTGTGTTGTCTAGAGCAGCTTTCTCCGCCGAAAGGTATTCAAATAGTTTGCAATAATTGAAATTATTTCATCATATCTGATGCTTGCTTCAAAATCGTCAAGCGTGGAACGTTCCCTTTAAAGATAAAAAGATTGGTAACTTTCATGAGCATTTCACAGACGCTCATGAAATCACTATCACCAATACGGAAAAGTGCACATGGGAATCATTGCAAATGTTACTCCTGCAGTATTACTCGAAAAGACGATGGACGTGCTCAATATGATGTGCACCGCATTTTAAGGGCTTTAGCCCTTTTATAACCTAGAACTAAGTTTTAATATAAGGCTAAATCTGTTTTTCGATAAGCAAATTGCTGGAGTGAATACTTGTGAATTACTTGAAACGTATTCTTGGTGGAGACGCGCCCAAAAATTGCGGCAAAAAATGTGAATAAGTTAGAAAGTTTGGCTATTGTAAGCTAAGATTCAGCTACTGCCATTTAACGGAGGATAAAATTTCGGAGTCATCTGTTGAAGCAGCTTTGTACTATTCTCAAGCCGCTACTTCCCAAAATGGGACATCATGTTCCGTCATGCGTTTCGTAATACAGTTACGGTCATTAATATTCATACTTGTTACGCAATTGTCACGTCAGTCATGATTTGTTGTTCATTTGATATCGAACTAACGTAGGTTGTTCAGTGCATTAGCGAGGGACATTACACACACAGATAAGACAGCAGTATTAGCCTTATTCCTCGAAAAAAACAAAAGAATGGAGATACACTTGGATTGATATTTCGGCAACACACCTTTATCGAAGCAATAGCAGAAGTGGATTCAAAATTGCCTGCCGATGATCCTAGTCGATTTTTTAGATTTTTTGTTGAAACAGCAAACCACAGTTTTTACATGACACCAACATTATGAGATTAAACAAAGACCGATTGCCAGCCATTACCAAGATACAGCGCCTATCTAAGAATTATAATGTGCGGACATACCTGTACATGCAAACGACGTCAAGCAAATAGGCATCACGTCTCACGCTTCATTCAAACATGCAAGCAAGTTGAACTAAACGGGCATCACACATCGCGCATCAATTATACATACAAACGATCTAAATTGAACAGGCATCGCACATCATGCGTCAGGCATCACTTACACATGTAAACGATTTTAAGCTAGCACACAGCACACATAGAGGCACGTATCACGTTTGCATAATTGGCCATGATGAGCCCTGTATGCTATGATTCGGTCGCCAACTTTTTATAAGAACAGATTTACTTATTTTCCTGTTTGGATGGTCCTGTGCTCTGTAGATGACTTTGAGCTCTAAAAGGGGCATAATGTCCATACTTCCCTTGATTTCAGCCTGAGCGTGTTTAGCCAAAAGATGATCGCCGAAAGGGGTATTCGCTGTTTGTTTTTAGCGTCTCGCATGTGTTCATTCTATATCAAACGAGTAGATCTCGTGGACTCCCCGACATAGAATATGTCCCTCCCGTGTTTTTCACACACTTTACACTTGATTTCGTAAACCACGTTGTTTTGCGTGCACACATATTGAACCCAAAACTGCATAAATGACATCGGTCGCCACCCGGGCACTTAGGCTTCGAGATGGAAGATTTCACCAGATATTTTATAAGCTTATGGTCGTTCTTCCCAGCTATGCGCACGTGCAGTTTTGATTTTTTAACAATGTGTTGCAATGACAATAATCTTAAAAAGTCTCTTGTGAAATCCTCCATCTGAAAGCCTAGGTGTCCAGGTGGCAACAGATGTCATTTATGCAGTTCTGGGTTTCGAGGTGTTTGTACGCAAAAAACACGCACGCTTATGAAATCATGTGTCAACTGCGTGAAAAACATGGGAGGGACATAGTCTATGTCGGGGAGTCCATGCGACCTATTCGTTTCATGTATACTGAACATTTGCGAGACGCTAAAAACAAAACAAGGAATGCCCCTTTCGGCGGCCATCTTTTGGCAAAACACGCTCAGGCTGAAATAGAGGGAAGTATGGACACTATGACCCTTTTAGAGCTCAAAGACATTTACAGAGCACAGGACCATCCAGACGGAAAAATAAGTAAATCTGGTGTTATAAAAAGTCGGCGACCAAAACTCATCATACGGGGTTGATCATGACCAATTATGCGAACGTGATATGTGCCTCTATGTGTGACGTGTGCTAGCTTAAAATCGTTTACACGTGTAAGTGATGCCTGACGCACGATGTGTGATGCCTGTTCAATTGAAATCGTTTGCATGCATAATTGATTCGTGATGTGTAATGTCCGTTTACTTCAACTCGCTTGCGTGTTTGAATGAAGTGTGATGCGTGATGCCTAGTTGTTCGAATTCGTTTCAGGGAGCTAGAATCGCTTTTGAACTAGGGTGGGAGTGAACAATTCCATGGCAAAAAGATAGTGTGGGAGTGAAAAAATTCAATGCACAAAAGATGGGACTTATGAGCTCGTGACTGATGCTTCAGCAAACAAAGACATATACTTCGAGTTGGCATGTACGTAATATCAGGAACCTGACAAAACTATTTTGTTTTTTAACATCTGGTATGCGATAGCTTCTGGTGCTCATTTCGAATTTATTGACAGCAGGAGCTGCATGACGCATTTTCAATTGACTTCTTAGAGGTCAGAACAGGTCATTGGCCTAAGATGAGCCGGGTCGAACTTTTTGTTACAAGAACATACTGCCTAGCGTAATATTTGCCGCTGATTCAAATGCAAAACTCAGAGCAGTCTTGTATGATTTTGGTCACCATGACCTTCAAAAGCCCGAACTAGGTCAATGACCTCAAATGGGCTTGTGACCTTTTGCTTAGAGACAGTTGCCTAGGTTCTGGAGGCGCTTTGGAGACAATCTGGAATTTGACCTTGTTTGACCTTATTTGACCTGAAGGTCACGACCTAGAAAGCTGAAACCCTAATCTAAGTGAGTTCAGGTGTAGGTCAAGACACTCTGTAAATTTGGTGTCTCTAGCTTTCTTAGTTCCCGAGATCTCAGCGGGGTCAAATTGTGAGTTACTGACTCTTGCACAATTCCTATTGCCACTTGTCATGCACTTTACCAACTAAACCTAAATTAGAGTAGCCCATATGTTGAACATCATCTAAGCTCACCTATCTGCCGACAGCAGCACTTGTGCTAAAAACATGATAAAGCTAATTTTTGGGTTGTTTCAACTTGCATTTTTATTCAGCTCATTTGTGAATACTTGTTGACACGAAACAAAATGACAACGCACAAATTAAAGCATTTTATTTCACTTTGAACAGCTTATTTTGATTGTCATGGTTAACCTATGTCAAGGGCAATCATGGGTATGCTTCACAAAACAATCTCTCTTCTCCAAAAGTAGCATAACTTTTCGATGACCATGCCAGTATTGCTGCTTGCCTTTTCAGCCGCAGCAAAGGCATCCATTTAGGCTTGGTTATTATTATCTAATGACAAAGTTTGGGATGTTGGCTTCACATTTTAAATGGAGTGGTCTGACTATTTGTTACATACTAATATTCAACTCATGTTATAATTGCTATGCATCTTAGAATATCCCTGTGTTAAAACTATAGTGCATATGTACAGTACAGTCATTTGTCGGTCAGCAACCCATGACAACTATAGAAAACATCTGGTTAAAGCAGCCATGAGGGATCACTTTCAGAAATTTGGGGCAAATAACCGAGAATATGGAACAAAATGAGCCCATTGCTTGCCTTGCGGCATCATAATTCGTCTTAAGACAAAACTCGATGGATTAAAACAAAAAATGGCTAACTCTGGTTACCACTCATGTGTTGGAAGCAGGTAAGGTAAGCAATTACTTGGCCCACAGGAGACTTACTGACTTCTTCCTGTTCCCCACAACAAAAGTCAGTACCTTTTGCGTGGTCTGCTGGCAGACAGAGTCATCCCACTCACCCCCTAAATATGAATATCAATCATGCCCACCGATTTACGAGATTAAAATGCGAGACAAGTAATGGGTGTGCATGATAAACATCTCCAGAGGGCAGAATTTCGTCACCAAACACTTCTGTATTGGCTGC
>NW_023596746.1:20098286-20183286 GCF_011947565.3 Pollicipes pollicipes
GTAGCTAACTGAAAACGCTTTTTACGACGGAAAAGGCCGCGAGTGTGGTCTCTTTGAGTCTGTTGGGTGAGTTGTCGCTAGTGTGGGAGAGCCTTCACAATATCTTTGGAGGCTCTCACGGCATATCTGAGGCTGGGCGGGAGTAAGCATTCAACGAGATGACCCCAGTCAGTTCAGCGCTCTCGATTACGTCTACTGGTCCCATGGCGGCAAGATACCTAACAAGAATCTTCATAGTACGTAAGCTCAGGAAAACGGTCTCGGCATGTCCCGTAGTCCGCATAATGGTATGCTTTTACCGCGCCACGCCCCTTCTTGCGGGCAAACCACATGACTGAGAATGGCCTGAGCATGAGCATGGCATGGCTCACACAGCTGGATTCTTCTCAGATATGACCCACTTACGTTTCGAAGCTGGAGGTTGGCAGGCTTACAGCAAAGCTGGAGGGGTTGGGAGAGGGGAGACGAGAATCCCTTAAGCTTGAACATGACGAAATACCCCTGTCTGAATGCGAGTCGTCGCGAGCACCGACGTCCGGTCGTCTGGCTCACCAACAGCTCACTGCCTTCCACTCAATGCTTCACCGGCCACCTGTACAGTCGCTTTGAAGGCCATTCTCCGTTGGATGTGACCGACACGCGGCCTGTGCTTGTGAGCATGTTTTGCCCTCTCAGGGCCCATGTACGGACGGGTAGTCAACGGTCATGTGTCCAACCTTCCCCAAACCAAAACCCCGGCCAAAACGACCCAAAGTGGGAACATCTCAGGGCCCCGCATGGTCACGCCGTAGGAGACTGCACGTAACCGTCACTCGTGGGACGAGCGATCGCGTGGTGGGTGAGATCGTGATGTCAAGTCTGTCAAGAAAGAAACCACCTGGTCAGTGCCGAGAGGTGGGCACGAATTGGAAGGTCATGTTGGCACACTCACTGCCATGCACCACGCGCATGTAGCCCAGCTTATCCGCTGTTGTAGCCAAAAAATGAGTCGTGCTCCCACGGACGCGGAGTTCAGTCGCGAGTTGGACATCGAAGCTCAATTCTGTGATTGGACTAGTGTTGTCAATTACCACGTCCGTATACATCACTTTTTTGGCCTCTCAGCCGCTTGTTCTCAGCCCTGTTCACAACAAGAGTGCGATAGCCTCTGGGCACTTTTGCTCCGATAATTTCTATTTTGTCAGAACCTCAGTTTACGACGCTATGGCAGTCTGAGCACTAGACACTTCGGGAGCAATTTTTAAGATCGAAGAACCGTGCTGTAGTTACCAGTCTCTTCGCAACAGGCTGTGGCCTCTTCTGCAGGCCCTCGCAGCTCGTACAGTCTTACCCAATACCGAAGTTTTCGCATAGGCCAGGCTGGTCTCAGTGTTGTTCAAAAAGAGTTCTGCTCGTTGGGGGTATTTTGCTATGGTATAGAGGGCCGGTGTAATAGATCCACATATACCAGTCTTCGGCCCCCTCTGAGTGCATCGCTCGTGCGTCAGCTCCGTATGACGTGGGCCAATGCGGGCGCCTTGTTTTCGTGTTCTGGCGGTGGCCGGGCGAGACAAACCAGGCGACGGTCGTGACGTCACGTTACGCTCGGTGCTCGGTGCACTGGGTCACCTGACCACAGCAGAGACGCCGGGGACCAAAGAAGGCTCAGGATAGCAGGCAAGCGCCACATGCCAGGACATTATGAGACCGGTTTGTGTCTGACGCAAGCATTGATCGCATGGAGAGGCGTGTCGCTGACAGAGGCATGTACCGGCAGATGCTGGTGACGTAGACACGCACGTTTTGATGGGCTTGTAGCTGATCAATAAGTTGACTAAGTTGACAGTTTTGGGCCCAAAGAACTTGCTCTGGAAGATGGACATGATGGAAGATGGGCACACACATTGCATGGACATGTGAAACATAATTTGACAGCTCGGATTTGATTTATCACTAAAATATAAGGCATTTAGGCAGCAAAAAGATGTCAGCATTGTCTGTTTAGATCAAGGAAGGCCATATCAGGACAACCCACACCATGCCGTGGAATGAGGGGAGGCGGCTTTGCAATCTCGACAGAGAAATACCAGTATGTACTACCTGTGCTGCTCGGAATCATTTCGTGCAGACCAGGCAATAAAAATAGGTCGACACTCAAACATTTTGTTGAAGTATATGTGGATTGGTCAGGTATCTCATATGTTGTGCGGGCAGTAGAAGTCTTGACGAATTGTGCTTACCTTCTTCCTGCCTTGATCAAGACGGTTCCTTGGCCAATGAATGGCACTGGTAAGCACTAGTGTCCTCTTACGTCCTCTGTTGTGTCTAGAAATTCTGACAGATTAAAATGCTGGGTCAGATCTTTTGCTGGGCCCGCTGTTTAACTGAGTTAAGGCCAAGAGTGCCTACCACGCCCTTTTAACTACCTCAATGCTACTTCAGTGACAATAAGGTTGTGGTTACCAAATTTAAAGATACAGACGTGCTACTTTTTGACAGTATTCGAATGATCTGCTCCCTTTAAATTACACAGTTTAGGAATGACAAGTGTACATTTAAGTTCCCTTAAGTTTTATGGCATTGCGGAGGGCATGCCGAGATGTTGGTTTTTGCCAAAGCACCATATGTTTACAGATTTTGTGGAAACATTTGTGGTAACCATCCTAAAAACCAGAAAGCGTAAGATATTGTTATTTGGTTCCACATCATGGTGCCCAAAATTGGAGTGCGTTTGCATGCGGTACCCGCCTTATTCACCACAGTGCACGAGCTTGGCATAAATGAATTTAGGCGGTGCCGCATAATGACCACCGTTTTGGAGAAAAACTTTTGCCTTCTATAGTTCATAGCCGTTGTACAAGGCCAGAGCTGCACTTAGTTCTCGTTGGTTATGGAGTTGGAGGACAAAGTTGTGGGATACGTGGTTTTATGACACATGTAACATGTCTGTCACCACATGTTGATCTTTTGGGCTTAGTGTATGGATTTCACTATACGTTCATGACTTGCATGGCACATGTCGTCTCACGATGGATATGCATGGACAATTACAGTTGCATATTTCATCCAGGGTGGATATCTGTTATGCCTCGCTTTCATGCAGACGGCCGTGCAGTCTCCCGCAGTACAAGGCGCCCTCCCTCGTCCGGTCGAACGAGCGGCCAGTGATGCGCCTGTCGGACGCGCGCCTCCCTGCGGTGCAGTCCGGCACGTTCCAAGAACGGTCCCATTACCGGGCAGCTGCCAGAGGAATCTGCAACATCCTGCTCTCGAGAACATTCTGGGAAATGGGCGGGTCCTGTCGCGGCCCTCGTGACTATCTGCACTAGTGTCACGCAAAGATGATTGGGAGTTTCTGTTATTCTCATGAATCACCTGCATGCGTCAGGAAAGCTTGCATCTGGAAAGTCGCGCTCTGACCGTCGCGGTCGGCGCGCCCGAAAAACTTGAAAGTTATGCCCCAGTGCCGTTTCTATTTATCCTGAAGTAACGTGCTCAGGAAGCATCTTATTATATGATTCTTTATTTTGCACCTGTCACGATTCTTTACTTATCATTTTTCATCACAAGTAGCGTGGTTAGGAGGCTTCTCAGTAATCAGGAAAGGCCCAGAGAACTGATCATAACTTATTTTGGCCCCTAATGTAGGATTACTAATGTTCCGTCGCATATGCTCAGTCGCTTATATGTATCAGGCAATCTTGACCAGCTCCACAGCAATATGACATGAAGGAAAAGGCACCGTCTGGGGAGTCAAACCCTGTCCTCAAGTAAGGCGCACAGCGCGGTAGTGCAGCCACAGCTTCAGCTCAGTGGTTTCATGGTCCAGCTTTCGATGCGTGTTTTCGTTGTTCTAGTAACTCTGAACCCCGTAATCCGCCCAGCGTCCGCCCGCCGCCTCACAGCATCGGCTGGTGGGTTGGAAGCCGCCTGTATTTGTGTATATGCATGCATTTAATCTAAAATTCCTCCGTCAAATAGCTTTTCCGGATTTGCATCCAGTACATGTCAAAACAAGAAAGAAAAGCTAATCGCGGGATGCCTATGCAGTTGAATACCAAACCGAGATACGAATGGCATTCGAGTACGAATGTGCACCAGCCACGAGATCACCACATGTCCAATCTCCGCTCAGCTGCCCACGGTCCTCATGGCACGCTGAGACTGCGGACAGTAAGCGGCGCTCAGTTATACCGACCGGTAGCCCATTACATAAGGGCGCCGTTGGGTATCGAAAGCCTTAGCGAGCACACCAGCCGGTATCTTGGCAGCTCCAGGCGCCCTACTCCGGTGGAGCGAGTGGCGTGGTGGGATACTGGGGAACTGGCGGTAAACATGCTGCTCATTGCAGGTGGCCCTTCAGGCAGCTTGAAACCTTGGTAACGTCGCGCACCGTGGTTGACGGCTCTATTCCGTCGCATCCCAGAGCCTGGAGTGCTGGACCAATCCTGTCCCGACGCAGCGACCGTGTCACTTCCCTGGCGGCAAAATTTATAACCTTCTGGAGGCTGTTGATATTTGACGGCGCCTCTGTATACCCAAAGACGACACAGAATGCGAGGGGATAAGTGGGTTTGGATCAGAAATTTTGATATGTCCTGAGTGAAACGATGCCGCAGGCGAAAGAGAGATATCAGAAGTGTAATGCATTTCCTGACCGCTTGACTGATGAGCGACTGCGACTGACTGATGTGGCTGATTTGCAGGACAGAATGGGGTCGATGACGACACCGAGCAGCCGAATCAAGCTGCTCGGTCTGGCGCGGTCCGGTAGACTGCAAAGTGCACTGCAAAAGCCATCCTGAATGATTTTCAAGACGGCTTTTCAGTTCAAAACCACCCACGTTTGCTCATGGATGCTCATGGAATCATGGATGCATGGGTGGCCTTGAAATGGTCCGCACGGAATAATCTACATATTCGCGGGGATGTTGCTCAGGAGCTGGAGCGGTTAAGGTCTTAAGAAGGGCAGGCCTGTGAACTGCACCGAACAATTTTCAAGATGACTTTTTCAGTTCAAAGTCCCATTCAAAAATGGAATACTCCCTTTAAAGACCAGGTCGCTTTCATCGGTGACGGCGTAAGCCTTTTGAAAATGACCGTTGTGGCGGCTGAAATGTTGGATAAAATTAGCGTCTATCTTGTCCTTTACCCTATCACATTACGCCTTCCATCCCGGTTCTCCAGCTGGTGGACTTCACCTTCAAACGTACTGCTTCGTATTAGCAACGTGGCGGGCAAAATTGCGGCGGTAACGCCAATGCAGTGAACTATGGGCATGGGGTGTAATCATTCTTTTATTTGATACCAGTCAGTTAAACCATCATCCCAGTACCCTGCAATGCTGTTTGAACCGTCATATGTTTCACATCGCAGTGGAAACAATGCCTGGTTCGTGTGTTTGAGCACCTGCATGCAACAAATATTGTCTTTCAGCGTGGCGCAGTTTACCTTGGCCTGACTGAACCCGTTAGAATGTAACTCAGGCCGCCGCCGTATTGACGGGATGTCTGTACTGCAGTTCGTATTATTCCCTGGGGTCAAGGTCTGGGTTACCCATGGCCTATCAAGTAGGCGCCGGATCGGAGACCAGCGATTTGGTGGATGCGGCTGTCGCATATCCGGCGACGGGCGTGGGCCGGAAAGCGGTCGTTGAGCGGGCGGCCCTTCATACGGCCGGAAAGCGGCCGCCCTGTTTTACGGCGGGCTAAGCGGGATGGCCCGTCGCGCACCGGCTGTCGGGGTGGCCCACCATGCTGTCGGTGGCCCGTCGTGCCGGGGCGGGGGAGCCTAGCATATTGCTGGTGAGCGGGGTGGCACCTAGTGCGGCCGGTGAGCGGGGTGACCCGTGGCTCGGCCGGTAAGCGGCCGCCTGTCGTTCGGCCATCGTCCGCGGCTGATTTACGACGGGCCGCGGCCGGGCCGCCGGTCGGGGCCGGTCGCGGCGCGGCCGTTTTTTGCGCCGCGGCTGATCGCGGCGGCCGGAGCGGCCTGGACAGTGACTGATGCCCCGGCGGCCGGCCGGCCGAGACAATGCGCTGGCCAGGGCGCCGCGTCATCGGCTGTCGAGCTACTGGAAGCCCGGTGTCGTGCGCTCAGCGGTCACCGGTCGCCCGCCTTGTTTAGTAGGCGGTATTTCTGGTTTCTGTTCCGCACAGTACACGCCCGTCGCGAACGGAGCTGACTGGGAACCGTCACTCCTTATTTACGTTGTTAACATTCATCCCCGAGAATTCGGCTTCAGATAAGTCGGTTCGGTCGGCGGCCACGGGTTGTCAGCACGTTGTCCGTTATATGTTTGGTTGCTTGGCGCCGACCGCCCAGACTGTGTTGTGGGGCCGCCGAGAGGCAGTCTTTGCTCCGCACGGGCCCACGTGGGCGGCCACGAAGCGTGGGCTCTGCACCGGCCGTGGACTGACCGCGACGCAGGTGTTCCGCAAATACCCGTGGGTCGGCCAGAGGGGCCTGTGTTACGCACAGGACGTGGGACGGCACGAGGTCGCTTTTCCGCACAGGACGTGGGAGGGCACGAGATCTGTGTTCAGCACAGGACGTGGGACGGCTTGAGGTCTGTGTCCCGCACAGGACGTGGGACGGCACGAGCCCCGTGTTCCGCGCAGAAGCCGCTGGCCAGCCGGTCGCCGGGCCCTTTTTACGATTTGGCTGCCCCGAACGCTTTGCTGTCGTCTATCGGCCCAGGATCTACCATTAGCAGGTATTACACAGGTCCCCGCTTTGTTATTGCCGTGTTCGACATGTTTGACTGGTTTAGCCGACCCGCTGGCTGGCGGCCGGCCCGTCGCCCCACCGCACCCCACCCCGCCCCGCCCGGCGTCTCGGTGGCGGCGTCCGCCCGCGGTGACCGCCATCCGCAGCCGGGACGCCGCCGGAGGCGGCACGCTCGCCAGGCCGGTACGAGCGGGGCGCGTGGCCGGCCGTCCAGCGGGTGCTGTCTGGTCCGATCTGATCTGACATCAGATGAGTGGATAGTTACCATGCGACCGCGGAGGCTCAGGTTTTCGGGGAATGGAGACCGACTAAAAGCTGTACAAGGCTCGTAAAAGTTTGATCTTGCTATATCTGGGTGTGTGTATGGTGCCCATGTATCATGCTGAAAGGACAAATAAATCGTAAGCTGTAGGAAGTTGGGTTTACTCCATGCATTCCCTTTTGTCTCTCGTGAGCAGCCCATTTGCACGTGTTCAAAAACAAGTTCTCTCTTGATGCAACCCACGTGACCTTTCGAGTGGTGCGCTGAATGTCATCGTAGGTATGTTTCATGTTCCTTGAAGACAACTTAAGACAAAAATATGATTTCAAATCAGCAGCGCCCAATAAGCAACATGTCGAACCGCGTGGAGAGAAAACAGTTATTTTTACGGAAAATTACAATTTTGGAAGAAATCAGTATAGAAAAAGGTTAAATTAAAAGGGGTCGGCAGTGATCTGTATAGGGAGCAAGTGTGGAGGGGGAGGGGGTGTTGCCAGCTGACTGTCTAAAAATGGATTAACATGCGAGCCCGTCTGTTGGGCTTGACGCGCAAAAAGCATGTGGCACCGTGTTTTCATGCAATTGGTGTGGAGAGATAGGATCCACCTCAAACGTGTTGTAACGTCGGCGTTCTTAGAATAAACAGCATTTCATTCAAAAGGTAGCCTTTACTGCTATTAAGCCCTCAGAAATTGCAATATCGGCCACTCTGTCGCTCCATCTCAGGCCGAAACTATAAACGAGTGCACTGTCCCAATTGAAGCACCGCTACTGCGTGCCGAACTGCCATAGGGCCCTTCTCAATGCAAACAAATTGCACAATGACTACAGCGTGAGGAGAAAACCAGGGAACAGGAATGTATTAGATGTATGGAGGCAACGCTGCCAGTGGGAAACTGGGTTTTGAGTGACAAAAAGATAATGCGTATCTTAGAGCCGTTTGTGAGTCAAACATGTTGAAGGTGGCGACGTAGTGTGGTTCTCAGGATGTTTGTATCTTTGGTTCTCAGGATGTTTGTGTCTTGCCCGGGGTTTTCTCCCTACAGAGTAAGATCGGAAGGTTTTGGCCGTAACTCGCACCCTATGGAGTCAAAGATGGCTTGGCTTGCGTTTGTGGTGGCAACACTTGACCAATAATGTTGTAGTGGCCGAAGATAGAGCTCAAATGTACTAGCATATCACGTGTTAACGATGAAAAAAAACCGATTTTTGAAATTGAAAAACCGATTTTTGGAAACACATTTTTCCGTCCTTTCCAGGGCACCAGAAATATGGAACTTTTTTCGGTTGCCCCAGTGCCTTTTTAGTATGTCTAATCCTTTTGACATTGGATTTTCCGAAATACTTCTAAGTCATAAGATTAGCTATCAGCAGACGACATGAGCACAGCTCGAAATATTGAGTGCCGCTTACTGGATTATTTATTTATAATCATCAAAAGCAGTTATTAACACTATAACGTCGTTCAACCGGTACCTTCTCTTGTGCTGTAGGCCGTTAAGTCGGCAGCCATTTTAAACTCTGGGTGCCGAAAAATTGCTGAGCCGAAAGCCTTTCTTATAGCAAGCTCCGAAAAGCTTTCCAATTTAAAAAAGTAAAAACCTATCGCGAAAAGAGTGCCGCCGATTGCGGGTCCTGAATTAACTAAAGGTAAATGTCATGAATGCTTTCCACCTTGGTTATGGCTCTCATTTCTCCACATCTGAAGAAGGAAGGAAGTCATGTGTTACCGCTGTTACGGTTTTGCTTCAAATGCGTAACCGATCCCAGAGCATGACCATTAAAATTGAAGCGTCCAGTGTCGTACGGGTTCATTGCTCCATAAAACGCATTGTAGCTGCATTTCCGCTGTCATCATTAGGCAGAGTGGGCATGAAGTGCTGCAGCAACGCGCCGGGTAAATCGAATGGATGATGATCAAGATAAAACACACACACATATATATATATATATATATATATATATATCTATCTATATATATATTACTATGATATATATATAGTATATATATAGATATAATTGTATATATATATATCTGATATATATCATATCTATAATATATATATATATATATTATATGTGTGGTGAGTTGGGTGAGTGTGTGTGTGTGTGTGTGTGTGGTGTTGCGTGTGTGCGTGCGTGTGTGCGTGCGTGTGTGCTTGCGGCTGTGTGTGTGTGTGTGGGTTGTGTGTGCGTGCGCGCGTGGTGCGTGCGTGCGTGCGTGCGTGCGTGCGTGCTGTGTCGTGTGTGTGTGTGTGTGTGTGGTGTGTATGTAGCTATTTATATTCATATATGCATGTAATATATTTTATTCAAAGCTTTTCGAGAACGAAAAATGAAATTCATTAAATGTTGAATCCCGTCACAAATAAGCTTATCACAGTAAATAAGGCTTGCCTCGCCCGAAACTTTTATGGTTCAGCTCCGTGCGCACGCTGCCTTGGTTTAGGTTAGTGATGGTGAACATTAAGCTTCCTGCGAAACATCGACTTCCATGTTAATTGGACATTTTGCATCAGACCACTTACAGAATATGGAAGGGATATTCATATTTCCGTGCAATTACAAGACATGACCTCAACTGGACAGGCAAGTTTCCTCATCAGTTGCGAGCATCCAGGTGTATAATGGTGTGGTCGACGGGCTATACAAGTGTGTAATGGTGTGGTCGACTGAGCCGCACAGGTGTGTAATGGTGTGGTCGGCTGAGCCGTTCGCTATTTTTCGGAACTGTACTCAGTGCGGGTTCCGAAGACCGAACCCCCCGCCCCGCAGATCCCTCTGGCGACGGGGACGCCGTGCCGCCATGTTGGCTACCGGCCGGCTGCCCTCCGCCTGACCTACGCATCCTGCGTTCCTGCAAGTCACGTGGCGCACCACAACCTCAGCCATGCTGAATACCAGCTAGTCGGCTCGCGCCCCAGCCCGCGCTGCGCCGCGTCGCGCAGCTGAGCAAACGCGCCGTGCACAGTTCACTGCTCGTGCACGCTTGCCTGCTGCGAACGTGTGGTAGTGCCGGGCCGAATTATTCCGCGTGGCGGGTTAGAGTGCTCGAGCCGTGTTGGTCGGGTTTCGGCGGCCGACGCTATCTGGCCCGGTTTTCGTGAGGCAGATCAGGCGGTGGCCGCGGCCGGCCCAGCGCCAGCGGACCTGTTTTGACGTCCTCCCCCTCCCCTCCCCGTCCCCGGCACGCCGCCGCGGGTAAACCGTGACCTGGCGTCGTGCCAGCTGCTGATGACCTGACGCGGGAGAGATGTGAATGGGGGTGGCTACTGCGTGCGTGCTGCCCTGCACTTGGACGTGGGGGCTCCTGCCAGGGTTGCACGATACGGCCGGCTGACAACCGCCTATCTCTGTTCGCAGCTGCGTCACTTCACGCCGCTGATCGAGTCCGACTGCAGCAGCCGGCTGCGCTTCTTCCTCTGCTCGCTCTTCGTACCGCTCTGCTCGGAAAAGGTGGACGCGCCCATCCCCAGCTGCCAGTCGCTTTGCTTCGAGGTCAAGGACAAATGCCTGCCGCTGCTGCAGTCCGTGAAGATGCCGTGGCCGCAGGTGCTCAACTGCTCACAGCTGCCGCGCGAGAAGGCGAGCGACGACTTGTGCATGTCGTACCCGAGAGACGGCGAGCCAGCGCGACGGCCGCCGAGCGGGCGCGTGCCCCAGCTCGACGCGCCCTACCTGATGGCTAAGTACCCACGCCGGGACTGGGATGGTCTGCTACCGGGTGGTCGTGCCGCGCCGCCGCCCGGCTGGCCGGCCCTACCGCCGACGCCGACGCCGCCGGCGGCGAGCTGCCCGGCGCGCTACGTGCGCCTGCCGGCGCCGCACGACTGCCGGCCGGCCTGCGGAGCCGAGGTGCTCTTCACCACCGCCGACCGGCAGTTGACCGAGCTGTGGATGACGGTGTTGGCGACGCTCTGCTTCCTCTCCACGCTCTTCACGGTGCTGACTTTCTGGATCGATACGACGCGCTTCAAGTACCCGGAGCGGCCGATCGTGTTCATCAGCATGTGCTACAACATCTACTCGCTCGGCTACCTGCTGCGCATGTTCCTCGGCACGGACCACGTGATCTGTGACGTCACCTCGGAGGGGGAGCGCTACTTGATCGACGAGAGCCTGGACGGTGCCGGCTGCATTGTCACCTTCCTCCTGCTCTACTACTTCGGCCTGGCGTCGAATCTGTGGTGGGTAGCGCTCACCTTCACCTGGTTCCTGAGCGCCGGCCGGAAGTGGAGCTCGGAGGCTATCCAGCACTACGCCACGCACCTACACGCCGTAGCCTGGGGCGTGCCGGCCGTGCTCACGCTCGTCATTATCACGGCTCAGACCATCTCGGGCGACGAGCTGACTGGCCTCTGCTACGTGTCGAGCCGGCAGCTGCCGCTCCTGACGCTGGTGGTGGCGCCGCTGGCGCTGCTTCTGCTCACCGGCGCGCTCTTCCTGACGCTCGGCTACGCCGCGCTCGTCAACATCCGGCGCCGCATGCGCCTTCACGGTACCAACACGCACAAGCTGGAGACGCTGATGGTGCGTATCGGCGTGTACGGCCTGCTGTACATGGCGCCCGCCACCTGCGTGGTCGCCTGCTACCTGTACGAGTACGTGCACTGGGACACGTGGCGGGCGCGGGCGCTGCACGAGGCGAGCCAGTGCGTCGCTGGTGGCACCTGTCCGCTTCAGGCCAGCATCCCGCCCATCTCCGTGTTCATGCTGAAGCTTTTCATGTCGCTGGTCGTGGGCGTCGTGAGCGGCGTGTGGATCTGGACGGCGAAGACGGCCAACAGCTGGCATCGGTTTTGCGGCGAGCTGTGCTGCGGCCGCCGCCGCCACGGCGCCAAGGGCGGCGCGTACGCGCCGGCGCCGCAGGCGCTGCCGCTGGCGAGCGCGCGCCCCGTCGAGCCGCCGCCGCCGCCACCACCGTCGGCGGCCGTGCCGGCGCGCCGCGGCCGCACCCTGGGACAGGTGTCGCGCGTCTGAGGACGGAAACGGGACCGCTTACGAGCCGGGAGGATTCGGCGAGGACTCGAGCCGTGGGCCGCGCGGCGGACCCAGCGCGCGCGACACGTATGCCGTGCGCGAGAATGCGCGCTGCGGCCACTTGCGCCGCGATCAGCGGCTGGACTGCGGCGTGCCGTCTCCAGAGCCGGTCTGGAGATCTGCCGAGAGCGCAGGACAGAACAGTCACGCTCCGGACCCGGGGCTGCACGCGAGCGAGGTGACCCTGACGTCCTGCCGTCGCTGGTGAACGACTGTTGGCGTGAAGCGAGCCGAGATGGAGTGAGGACCGGAGCGCTGTGTTGCCCTTTGTGTGTTCGGTCAAGCCCGGTGGTGATGAGTACGTCCGTGTTGTGTTGGTGCGACCACACTTGGAGGGTTGGGCGCGCGTTTGCCCGTGGGGCCCATGCTTGATGACCTGCCAGGGGGAGGGGGTGCCGCTTGGCAGTGCTCTCCATGCTGACTAGTCCGGAAGTCGACCAGAGGCGGCCGTCGTTTGATGTTTGTACGTTTGTGCTGGAAGGCATCTTATTTATTCTGTCCAGTTGCGCTGCCATTGTTTGTTTCTTCTGACCTTATCGTTGGTGTTACATGTTGGATGCGTTATGATGATTCACTTCAGATGTTGCAACACGAGTTCAAACGGTGGCTGTGGTCTGTTCCGACATCAGAGACGTGCGGCGAAAACTGATCCTGTTGAGCCTTCGACATTCCGCCGCGCCCGGTAAACACGTCGGTCTTGGTCTGTTCCGCGCCGCTCCTGCGAAGCGGACGCTCCGCACGCTCCGACTGCCGCCGAGATGGCGCTACCAAGTATGCAGCACACCTGCGGCGGATCAGCGTCGGCCGAACGGCGGCCATTCATCTCAGCTGGTGTGTTTACCGCGGCGTCTCTTGACCGGGACGTTGTTGGTCCGTCTGCCCTCCCAGGTGGCGGTGACGCGCCGACCACGTGATCGAAATCGACGGCCGCTGCGAGCGCGCGGCACCGCCCACAAAGTTCCCGCTGTTCGCCACAAGCTCGGAGTTTTTCGCGTTAAAGCAGTGTTAAGTCGTGTTCTGATCTAAAGTAGTCACGCCACACTTCATGCATACTTGCATGCGGCAGCATGTGCTGCGGGACCCGTAGAAGCCCCGTGTCACGGACACCCTAGCACGGGGCATGAGGTACATTTCCTTTTCGAGGTACTGGACACCATCGAAGCGCGGCGCTGTAGATCACGTGACGGCGGTGAAATGCTGTCAATCCCGCTGTCAGTTGGAAATCAGCTCAGAGGAAACTCTCCTTAAAAAGTCGAAAATTCTTGCCATAATTTAGAACCACACCAGGGCATGGCGATCGTTTCCCGCGATTGGCGGGGCGGAGAAGTCATTTTGGCAACGGCTACTGCCATGGCCTAACCGCCGGCTGCCTATCATCGCCGCACGGTACGCATTAAGTCACTGCTGATGTCGTGACAGACCGGGCGATCCGCGGCCTCTGCAGCTCAACCCCCGGCCGTTCATCCGGTGCCGGGAGCGTCACGGGCCGCGCTGCCGTCCGCCGGGTGACACCACTTCAAACACAGCCGTTAACAGATCGCCGCTGTTTCGTATTTGACTAGCCGTTCCGCTGAGTGGAGCGCGCAGCTCAGCGCACCGTGGGCCAACACCACACCGGCTGGGGTTGGCTGCAGTAGCGGCAGCACGATTTGGCCACCTGAGCGTCGCGGGTGCGGTTAGCCACGTTTGGACAGCCACCTGCGCGGTATGCTTCGGGAGAGCAGCACGTCGCTTTATCACGAGATCGCTGCTGAGCCTCAGCGAGAACGGGCAGCACGACCGCTCTTGTGTAAACAGTCAGTCCGGATAATCTATGTGGGCTGGTGAACGTTAGCACGGTGCCATTATTGCCTCGTCATCTAATCAGACCGGAGGCGTGTCTACAGTGCCGCCAGCGACCCGCCGTCTCGGGCGTAAGCAGCCGGCGGATCGACTAATCCGCGACCGACGGCTGCAGGTCCGGTATGCCAGCCGGGGCGGCCGCCGCCGCCGGCGCGTTTACACAAAAGGCGCGCGGCCAATCTCTAAGCCACACCATCGGCCGCCCAGATCTAAAGCGGCCACGCCCGCCGGCACAGCCGCGGCGCTGCCCGGCTGGGTGGCGCTGGCCCCAGGCGCGCTGGCGCTTGCTCGGGCGGGTGGCGCTGGACGAAACCTCGGTCCCGTCGACCGCACTGAGAAGTGCTGGCCGACGTTCCGTAACGCCGGCCGAGCCCTCGTTGTCGCTGGCCGAGCCCTCGTTGTCGCTGGCCGAGCCCTCGTTGTCGCTGGCCGAGCCCTCGTTGTCGCTGGCCGAGCCCTCGTCGCTGGCCGAGCCCTGGTTGGCGCTGGCCGAGCTCTCGCTGGCGCTGGCTGAGCCCTCGTTGTCGCTGGCCGAGCCCTAGTTAGCGTTGGCCGAGTCTTGAATGGTGCTGACCGAATCCGGCCGGGCGGCGCGGGCCGGACGGCCCCGCCAAGCCGCGATAGCCGCAGTACAAGGCGTGCCGACGCCGCCCGCTTGCCGCGACTGTTGGCTGAGCAATAAATTATACGAGGGTCGATAAGATAGCGGTGCAATTACCAGATAGGCGGATATATCTCGGCCGAGTGGCACTTGACCGGCGCTGGCGGGCGTCCGCGCGCCCTCAACGGAGCGCTGGTCAGCGCTGGAGCTTTGCCTGCTTTTTGTGGAGGCTAGAGCACATCCAGTTGTTGGAAAAACCCCTGCTGTGGGGATGAAATAGCTTTTCGTCCAATAGTGCTCGCAAATATTAGCACACAACCATCAAGAACTGTTATCGGCAATGACGCAATGCGGCTAGATGAATTGGCTTTGGATTGAAAGGTTGACACAGGTGCCAATGCGTGCTCTATGCCGGCCAGCACAGAGCTCAGCACTAATGTTCAGAAGAAGATTTCGTACAGTAGACACGCATCAAAAATGTTAATCAGAGGGTGTAGGCAAATGCCAAGTTTTATCACCCACACCGCCAGGCCACTCATAAGCCACAGCGCCAGACTGATCATCACCCACACCGCCAGACTGCTCATGAGCCACATCACCAGAATGCTCATCACCCACACCGCCAGACTGCTCATGAGCCACATCACCAGAATGCTCATCAGTCACACCGCCAGACCACTCATAAGCCACACCGCCAGACTGCTCATCAGTCACACCACCAGACTGCTCATCACCCACACCGCCAGACCACCCATGAGCCACACCGCCAGAATGCTCATCAGTCACACCGCCAGACCACTCATGAGCCACACCGCCAGACTACTCATCAACCACACCGCCAGACCACTCATGAGCCACACCGCCAGACTGCTCATCAGTCACACCGCCAGGCCACTCATGAGCCACATCACCAGACTGCTCATCAGTCACACCACCAGACTGCTCATTACCCACACCGCCAGACCACTCATGAGCCACACCACTAGACTGCTCATCAGTCACACCGCCAGACCACTCATGAACCGAGTCGCCAGACTGCTCATCACACACACCGCCAGACTGCTCATGAGCCACATCACCGGACCTGTCATCGCCCACACCGCCAGACCACTCATCAGTCACACCGCCAGACCACTCATCAGCCCCGCCGCCAGACTGCTCATCAGCCACATCGCCAGACTGCTCCACAGTTATGCAGGTGATCCGGCGACGAACAGCACTGGTAAGACGGATGGCGGCCGCTCGATAAACAGCTTATGGCATCAAAGCAAATTGACCTTCTTTGATCAGTGCGGATCAAAAGACTGCAGCCTGAGCCACGCTCGCGTGACCTAAGAGAGCGTTTCCTAAATGCGGAGCGACCTGGCGGACTGGCGCGATCCTATCACTCGTGCACAGGCAGCCGCCCCGACCGGTCCGCAAGTAATCGCCAAGATCGCATTAAACCGCGATTTTACGACATCAAAGCGGCTCCCCGCGCTTACCCGGAGTGGGTGCAGCTGGGCGTATTTAAAAATAGGACGGGGCCGTCGCGAGCGGCGCGCCGTCGTCGCGGCGTCCCGTCCGCTCATCGGCGGAGGGGAGCGAGCCGTCGCGTCGGAGCAGCGACGCTCAGCGCACGGGCGGCCGCACCAGCTGCGCCGAGACCGACGGCCGGCCGCACCAGCTGCGCCGAGACCGACGGCCGGGCGGCGGGTCAGGAAGACGTGCGGACATGGGACACCGGCTGGGATGATGTGCGCCCATGAAACACACGTTTGCGAACAACGCGTCGGAAACGTCCGTTCTGATGAGCTGGGCTTGCGATTGGCGGTTGTAAGCCAGGCGTTTGATAAAACCTTGGCTGCGCTGCACGCAGACTGGTGAGCAGAGTTGGCGGCGCGGCTCAGCGAAACCCTGAGAAGACCTTGCCCTGAAATGTCGATGACCAGCGGGGGGGGGGGGGGGGAGGGGGCAGTCAAACTCTGCGGGTCCATGACCACGCGTTGCTATCGGGGCAGACGATTGATTCAAACAAGTATGCTATACAGGAGCAGTGTCAGTAGCCACTGTAGCCGTGGGGGGGGGGGGGGGCATTAGGGATAACCATCCTCCCTAGAGATCCATGGGTCCCAAATGCCCAATTAGTCCGAGGGGATCCCCAGGAGAAGGCGCCTCTAAGCCTCCAGGAGTCATGATGGCCCCGGAGCATGTTAGCCACAATAGTGCCAGGCTGCCTGGAGTACCATATTCGGAGTTCGTGTGCTGAAAATAAACGACCTGCAATGCACGAGAAGATGCTGGTTAAAACAAAAAAGAGAGGAAATATTGTGAACATGTGATGGCAATGCTCGAAGTTCCCAACAGTGCTTCCCGCTGCAAGTGAACAAAGCTAAAATAAAACTGAGATGAACCTTAAGACGGATGAGAAACGGAAAGGGCTTCAAATCTTTCTGGTCTCTGCCAGTAAAACAATGAGAAAAATAATCACTTCATGCCCACGCATTCCAACACCATACGCCTGGCACAAAGGTATCGGCTGCCCGAAACACAGCTAACCCGAAATGTCTCATAAAGACGTAAATGCATATTGCGAACAAAGAGCAACAAGGGCCATCAAGACCGGTCTACCTCAGGTCCCGCACACATCCTCAAAACTTATTTTACCACCTGTCCTGCCCGAACTTAGCTATAAATGAGATCCTTAGACTGATACAACTTGTGCAAGTGATTTTGGAATGCTGATAGAGGGGGAGTTCCTACAACTTTGTCTAATAGTCCATTCCAATTATTCACTTTCTTCGATTAAATGGCATCAGCCTGTTCAAAATTCTTCTCCTACCTCTTACTAAATCAATCTGGTTTTCTCTAAGTCTTGGCCTTATTTGCAGTGCTCCATGTAGATCTACCTTATTTGTCCCTCTCATAATTTGGAATGACCATCAGATCCCTTGGAGTCTTCAATCTCATTTATCATCCCAGCTGCTTTTCGCTGCACTCTTTCTAGCCTATCTGCATATTTTTTTTTGAAGCATGGGACCAAGCCTACATGCGGCGCTGTAGGTGTGGTTTGACATGAGTTAAGTGCAACTTTTTGACAACATTCCTTCTCTTGCAATGGACCTTCCTGTTCATTAGTCCCAGTATCTAAAGTGCCTTGTTCCTGGCAGCGCTACATTGCTTTTCAACTTAAAATCCTTGGAAATTACAACTCGCCAACTCCTTTTCTTCCCCGATCTGGTGTAACTCCCGGTCTCCCATTCTATAGCCAATGTCCTCAATGGCAGAGCTACCCGAAAGCATCACCTTTCATCCATCATAATTTAATGGCATCTACCACAGAGGCCCGGTTCCCTAGTTTCTCCATGTCAAGTTGAAATTGGTTCACCTGGCCTGTATCTTTTGGCACTCCTACCAAATGAATATCGTCGGTTCATTTTGGCATCTTACTCTCTAGTTTTATCTCAGTTTTATCCACAAAATGCTCTCTAATTCTATCTCAACATTATTCACAAAAATCATAAGGAGCATAGGCCCAACGCCGACCCACGTGAAACCCCTCCCTCTCCACTAGTTCCTCGTGTCTCGTAAAATAGCACCGATCTTAAGGCTACATATATAATACCAAATGAGACCAGTGCAGCCATTCGGACCATTGCAGCCCTTCGGTCTATCACATCCGCACGTGAGGTACCGATATGTTTTATTTTTATATTTATCATTTTTTCTTTGGGATACGACGAACAGTATAATGTCAAAAACTGTCTAGCTTACAGACGCCCGAGCTGAAAGGTTTCGATGACATTCATCTGATATAAGAGTAGCCAATAAAAGAACATCAGCGTTCAAAGCGTTTACTTTGGCTATTCAAGAGCACCAGCGCTCAATGCAAGGACCCGCTAGCCACGTCGCTGACCTTACAGTGCAACAGCCGCAAAACATACCAGTTACCAAATCTTTTCAGCGCCCGCTTTTAGTCGGCCAACGTTGCGCTCCTTTAGAGCGCGGCGCTTCCATCGCCATTTTCTCAAATGTCGTGTAGAAGCTTATTCGAACACAGCCGGGTGGGGCTTGATCTCATCGCCTTTACCACAGCACCAATGCATCCTTCGCCAAGGTACACGTAAAAGGATGGTACCTCATTTTACCTATCAGAGCTCCTGGTGCCCCCAGAGCACTCAGAGGAACGTTTTGCCGCCTCTGGAGCAAATCCTGGCAACGCTCATGTACGGATGAATATCAAACACGCATTCATGCTGTTTGTGGATTGGGTCACCAAGCCAAAGGCTTCATCTAGAAGGGGAGCTTTGCGAATATATGGCCGAATAACAGCAGTGCAGTGCATACTGCAAGGTAAAGGCGCATATGAAAAGTGGGCTTGATCCTCACTAGGTCCGCACACTTGCTCCGTGCGTGGGTGTTAGCGTGCGTGTGCACGTCTGTGTGTTTAGGTTTGATAGAGTTACCATCATTCCTCCTGTCTGCACGCAGGGTGATGTCGCAAACTTGGCACGCGGCGTGAAAAGAGCTAGACCTAATCTGAAGTACGTCTCCAAACATTGTTTCAATGGATGACACCCAATGCGTCAAACCTCTATTCAAAGAGCATAAGTAAGCCTGTGTAACTCAGTTGAAAGAGCACTGGTCATTTCACCACCGCATGCTGGACGTTTGAGTCCGCCCAAAACAAGAGACCGCGATTCCGTTACCCGTAAATTCGCCAGTGCCAAGATGGCGGCCGAGGCCACCGTGCTTTGACTTTGCATGGTACGTTGCAAACCCTCGGCAAAACGAAGACCAAGATCCCAATGCCATCCCGGTAAAGCCTTCGGCCAGCCTACAAAGTAAGTGCACAATGTCAAGTAAATGATGGCAAAAGCTCATTCCGGTGCGTGCTCATAATCGTCGAAACCTACATAGATCAAGGGAAACAACATTATTGTCTGCGTGCAGACCTGCTAACCAAAAACAGCATGCAGTTGTATGTCAAATGCTAGTTCTTCTGAGGGTTCAGCTGAGCATCCGTGCATTTCTACTGGTAATGATTTAACATGATTTCTTATCTAACAGCAGATATACGATGTAGTGGATGACATGGGACATGCTGCGAGGTGGCAAGGTTCTGGAAGATCGAATAGAAGCACACGTCTTGCAGGAATGTCGAACGCAAAAACATCTGGCGCCGAAGAGCAAACACAAGGTAAGATATACTAAAAGTAGTTGTACAGTTACTTACACTCATTAAACCATTGTGTATCTACTTTTATGCTCCCCTTTCCACCGGAATCAGCATAAACCAGCTTTGGCATAGAGATCTGATGATATATCTTGTGATTTATATACCATACAGCCTTACCTTGCTTCGCTTGTCCATTTTGGAGGGAAGGCACAAACGGCGCTAGAGCACGCACGTTTTGGCTTATCCCACATCGATGACAGATACCGAGGCAAAGGTTGCTTGGTGCATTTTCACTCTTACCGAGATGACACGTCCAGAACAGTGGCACCAAATCTATATCGCACCTGTCCAACCTGCCGTCCAGTAAAGTGCGCTCCCAAACCGGTCTTGATCCCAGACTGGCCTCGATCCCAGAGCCAGGCAGGTAAGGGAGACGTGACTTATCGTTCAGCTGATCGTGTTTGATCACCTATCGACACATGTATCGACACATGTTCCTGCTACTGGCTATAGCGTGCAGCTTGTCACGCTGGCCTTCGCGGTAATGTGAATTCTATCAGGCAAATAGGATCGAACACCTGAGCTTCGCTGGTACGGTGTCCCCCAGAAGCTGAGGAGACGAAAGACGAGCGTGTCACGCGAATGAACATGCGCTTGTACACGCGCTGAGCAGTCACCGGTAGCCATCGGCGGTTCATTGCACGCGCGCGATTTCGCCCTCCACCCGGGCTCGCCGCACGGCGGAGGCCGCGGCCCATCCGTCTGCCGTCATTCACCGATACTGACCACGCCGCTCCAGCCAAACAAACCGAGTTAATTGATTGGTCGGTCGGCGGCCGGCGCGGCGGGGCGCGGCGCCTTTGAAGTGGTGCCGGGTGACAGGGTGGCGCGGTGATCCTCCTGACCAACCGGCGGCCGCCATCGCGCTGTCGAGGGCCGCGGTCGGCCGAGCCGGAACATCAAGGGCGCCGCCGCCGCCGGTGGCGCCGCCTGCGGCGGCCCGGCCCTCCCCGCACCGCGCACAGATCCGAGCGAGGTGAAAACCCGTCCCGCGCGAAGCCACCGGAGCAGCAGGCTCGGTGCTGCGTAGGCCAGTGTAAGCCGCACCACCCAGCTGTTTTTGCATGAGCATGTCATGCAAACGCCTGAGTCGTCCTCATACCCATTTTGCCCCGAATGAAGTGCAAACCGGCTCGGTGGGCGGGGTGACGGGCGAGTTAGCATCTCGCAAGCCTGGGTGGCGGACATGTTGACGGGCTCGGACTGTCTCTAATTGGATCCGCGAGGAGCCCACGCACCGGAGTCGCCTGACTAGCGCCTCTGTGGCGGGCCCCCTTCCCGCGCATCTGCATAGTGAAATACGGCCCTTTTATGCATTAGCGGAACGTAATTAACGCTGGCTTGTGAGCGCCATGGGACCGGCAGCGCCGTACGCCGAGGGGACCGACAGGCAAATTATAGACGAAATGTGAACATAACACGGTGGAAAAACAAGGCGTTCGTCTACATGCCTTTAAGACAACGAGATAATTGCGGCTGGTTCTCGAGGCATGAATCAAGAGCCTAACAACCGATCCGAGCGGTGATTATTCGCCACGCTCGCCGGTGCTGGCCGGCCGCGAGACTGTCGTTACGACCTCCGCGGCGGCGGTAAACCCTGACGAGCCGGGAAATTAACGATAGACGCGGCAGACATGCACACTCGGCCGGCGCCAGCGCGGCTCATGGCCGCTCTCGCTGGCGCTGCTGGGCGCTCCGGCAACGGGCTGGGCCGTAGGATTTAGAGCCAAGCACGTGAGCGAGCGGAGAGCCCGGCGCCTGACCGCGCACGACCCGCGAGTGGGTGCTGTATTTGGCGCTGTTAATCGTCGGCAGATTACAGGCGAGCGGCCGCACGGCGCTGTGCGCTGATCGAAAGGACGCTGGTCACGAGATGGCCGGCCTAGCTCTCACGCTGGCCTGCTGGTCACCAGACGACTGTCACGCGGGGCTGCTGGTTACCAGACGGCTCTCGCGTGGGGCTGCTGGTCACCAGACGACTGTCATACTGGGCTGCTGGTCACCAGACGGCTCTCACGTAGCGCTGCTGGTCTCCAGACGGCTCTCACGTGGGGCTGCTGGTCACCAGACGGCTCTCATGTAGGGCTGCTGGTCACCAGACGACTGCCACGCGGGGCCGCTGGTCACCAGACGACTGCCACGCGGGGCCGCTGGTCACCAGACGACTGTCACGCGAGGCTGCTGGTCACCAGACGACTCTTACTCTGGGCTGCTGGTCACCAGACGACTGCCACGCGGGGCCGCTGGTCACCAGACGACTGTCACACGGGGCTACTGGTCACCAGACGACTGTCACGGTGGATTGGCGGTCACGTGATAACTCTTCCGTCGGACGCGCTTCAGGGATGACTCACGCCGGAGCTGTGTTATCACGGATTCCCAGCATGCTGGTCGGGGGAGGGATCTCACGCGCAGCTGCTGATCAGGAGACGAGCTTCGCGCGCAGCTGCTGATCAGGGGAAGGGTCCCACGCGCAGGGAACTCGTCTCCTGGTCAGGGGATGGCCAGTTGGATGACATCCTGGGTGGTGTGAATATCATTTCAACTATTACTTAGCCCATTTATAGCATCCTTAACCCAGCCATTCATTCTGACGACCCATTTATTTGGATGCAATGCAAAGCAGCTGTGACGTAAACTTGCCCGCATTGGATCTATCCTGATCTCCCAACCTCGTAACTGTGTAATCGGAGTTAGGTGGACCGCCTTCCCTCTCCCTTCGTGTGGGCATCGGAGATGACAACGTAGCTGTCCCGCTTTCCGCGGGCCGGGAGATAAAGCACCGGCACGCGCAGCCGGTGGCCTCTGCGGCAGCTCGTTGGGCACAAGACGGATCGCTGGCGATGGCGGCGGCTCGGGCCGCGTCATCCGTCACCGGGAGCCGTCCGAGCCGGACACGCCGAACCGGGTCCCAGGCGGACCGGCGGCAGGCCCTGCACGCTGACCGGTCCGCACGCCGCCAGCGCTATGACACAGGCAGCCGGGACAGCTCGGCGCGGAGAGAGGCCGTCTGCCACCGTTCCTGCCCGCGCCGTCCGGTCGTCTGTCAGGGGAGACGGACGGCGCGTCGCCACCGCAGTGTCAGTGCAGTGTGAGGTCAGCGGCGGGACGCGGCTGGGCGTGGGGCCAGGGGCCGTTAGCTGCGGGGAACTCTTCGGCACAGCTGGTCAGCTGAGCAGTGTCTCCAGTCGCAGTCATCCAGCCTGACCAGCTCACCAAGGGGCGTTTGTCGGCTGGGGCCGTGTTTGCATTGGTGGACGGAGACAGCTAGCTAGAACCGGGCAGTCAGATAAGCATGGAAAGGGACAGCTCGCCAGGGATAGCTGACGATGGCCTTTGAAGGAGCTTGGACAGTGGCCATGCCAGCTGGAGAGGACACATCGACTGCAGCGGCTACCCTGACAGTGGTGGCCACCCCGGCCGCAGCGGCTGCCCTGACAGTGGTGGCCACCCCGGCCGCAGCGGTTGCCCTGGCAGTGGTGGCCACCCCGGCCGCAGCGGCTACCCTGACAGTGGTGGCCACCCCGGCCGCAGCGGTTGCCCTGACAGTGGTAGCCACTCCGGCCGCAGCGGATGCCCTGACAGTGATGGCCACCCCGGCCGCAGCGGCTACCCTGACAGTGGTGGTCACCCCGGCCGCAGCGACTACCCTGACAGTGGTGGCCACCCCGGCCGCAGCGACTACCCTGACAGTGGTGGCCACCCCGGCCGCAGCGGCTACCCTGACAGCGATGGCCACCCCGGCCGCAGCGGACTGCTGAGGACCTGTCAGTACACTCCAACTATGTATGGACGGGCCTCGAATTCGATATAAGCGCGGCGTCTGGCTGACAGTCGGCATTCAGTTCGCGTTCCGCTGGCCGTTTTTGTGCCGTGTTGCCTCAGGTCCCCGCCTGACAGGAAGAGCAGCGTGACTCGAGGACACGCCGTCATCGAACGGCGCCACAAAATGGGGTTTATAAGTGCAGGCGCACGACTTCCCATATAAATATACTTAGTATGGGCGCCACCACGGCGCGGAACGTTGGGGCGGTCCATAAAGACGCCCTGCGAGATGATAAATGCACTGGACCTTCGCAGCATGATTTATAACGAGTTAATTTCATACGGCTTCTTAAACACGCCAGCGTTACAGTTTGATAGGCAGCAGTTTCACGGTGAAGTCTCGCTGTCATGCACGGTGACGCACTCGTCATTACCATGCACCTGCGGAATGCAAACAGCGATTTTTTTTAACAGCAAATGGTTCCGCAGAGGTTTTCACTAAATCTTGGCCTGCAGCCACCCGAGTGCAGTCTCGACGAGCTACGAAAAGATTTATAGTTCCTACGACTTTGGCCTATGTGATTTCACGTACAGGTCAACATACCCTGTAAATTTGGCGTCTCTAGCTCTCTTAATTTCCAAGAGCTTAGCGGGGGATGTCAAATTACCCCCCCCCCCCCCCACCCCCACCCCCCACCCGAGCGAAGGGCATCTCCCCGGCCACCCGGGCGCGTTTTAGCCAGCGATAGCATGAGCTTGTTAAGATCTTTTTGTGTATCAAATGTTTAAGATCCGGTTTAATCCGGTTTGGCAAGGATGAAATCCAGTCCGTTTGCCAATACACTTTTATAATTCCTAAGCCCAATCTACCCTACATTGGCCAAGTAGAAATACGTGAGTCGGCGTTGGCCTACCTTGACTTTTTCAACTTTTGGCATCCAAGTATGCAAACGCGGCATATGACTAAATTAAATGTTATTTGTTTAGGGACAACGGGGCAAACTTTTATTCAGATGCTCCAGCTTTGATGAGCCAATACTTGTTTGGGCTTTGCAGGTTGGCGATATTGCTCGCTAGTTGGGAGGCCAATAATATTCGAATTCAGTGAACTAAACAGTGTTTTGTCAATGCTTCCCCAAATTTTAATAATCTAGCTCTAAATCTATTGGTATGCAATAGCACGATCACGACGCTATTCAAACGCCGCAGCTGAAGTGAGAGTTAGAGGAAACCTGGAGGATCTAGCGCTCTCCCGTGGCTCCCGTACGTACTATTTTTGATAGGCATTGCGACATCTACGTGACACCATCCAGGGATTACAACGCGACGCTCCGGATACTTTACGTGTGTGTCCCATTGGGGCTTTACGACGCACTCAGCTGTTGAGGCTATATGGCATCGCCTACCTCCCACCCTGACAGGAAAAGCTGGCACCGCGCTCCGAATACTTGATTCGGTAGTTTAGCACAGCTTGATGATTTCAAGCCAAGCACCAAAATTTGAACGGGGAAAGGCAGCGCCGTATTTGACCGCGATGGTCAAATATCCTGTAATGTCCCTTTGTTCTCCTTTGCCCAAACGAGATGCAAATATACAGTCGTATTCATGAGACTTAATATCGATATACTATGACTTCAAAGCACGAGTTGCGTTTGCGGTATGTAAATAGATTTCCGTGTATCATATCACGACCTTTTAGTGTCAAGTTATCAACTTTTGTCATCAGTACCCTGAAGCCGACATATCACTTTGCATATCATCAGATTTACCAGATGCTGGGCTTTTTATTTGGCATTAGGCAATATGTATGGTGTGGTACGTCAACTCAGCGCTTTTTGACCTGGGAAACCACTTCACCGCGGGCTGAAATGTATTACCAATGCACACTCAAATAATTATTTGGACAAATGTGACATTTAAATTGATAACATTTTGGGGCCTAAGCTGTTACTGCGAAACCCTTGCAACCGTTCATAGCAGTGTTCAGTAATGAACATAATTTGCGTTAGAATGGTACATTTCCAAAAAGTTTCAATATTGATAACAACGCTGCTCGTAGATGGAGGCTCCTTCTTACGACTTGAGTGAATACAGCCTTGAATCTCTTTTGATGGTCTTCTTCTCCGACGGCATTTTCCAAGTATTGTGAGAAGAGCAACTTTTAATCTGCTCCCATGTTCCATCACGCTACAACATTTGGTACCAAGTATGCCACACTTGGGTCGGGAAGTTTTTCCACGACCTTTGCAAATTTCATAACTTGTTCAGTGCATTTGGGAGGAACAGTTTTCACATAGATAGACAGCAATGTTAGCCTTAATCCTCGAAAGAACCAGGAGAATGGAGATATAGTTTGGTTGATATTTCGGCAACATGTCTTTATCGAAACCAAAGCAGAGGTGGATTCAAAATTGTCTGCCGATGATCCTACTCGATTTTTCAGCCTATTTTCTTAAACAAACTTTATCTTTTTTACAAAAATGGCTTCAGAAACCACTGAAATCACTTAAAAATGTCCTGTCTTATTCATCGTCTTCTGCTCAGCTTTCTCGAATTCAACTAAATTGATGTAATTTGTGATTCAGTATTTCTTTTCGTGATTCAGAGTTATAACGAGCAAAAAAGGCTGGTCGAAAATAGTTCAAACGGAAATGTTAATAGAGCATCCTCAACGCAAAACAACTCGAAACCCGCCAATAAGGCCGGTGTGGCCTATGAACCGAAAGACAGCCGAAGTTGCTGCGACAGCGTGGGACCACAAAACAGCCGGGCCGCCATATTGTTTTAAGGTGACACAACTTAGAAGAACCCAAAATACATAAGGGCCGAACCGATTGGGTCAGCCGGAAATGCCAACTGGTCTGGGATGGCCAGGGCGGTTGGCTTGCTCAGGCTGTGTGCATCTCTATCAGTCGTTATAACGTCTACGACACCGTCCAACGTTGATACACCTTGTAATTTTAGCGGAGAGGATAACCATTGAGTGTAACTGGAAGATCATTGTTTTAACCAAAAGGCAATATCGCCACATACGTATGATTTTTATATCGGTAAAACAGTAGTCTTAGCCTTATTTTTTGTTCATCTGAAAACGAGGAGATTAGAGGTGTAGTTAGGTTGATATTTCGGCAACATAGCTCTATCGAAACAATAGTAGAAGTGAATCCAAAATTGCCTGCCGATGATACTACTCGATTTTGCAGGTTTTTTTTTTGAAACAGCAAGCCACAGTTTTTACAAACATCCAGGGGATTAAACAAAGAGCGATCGACAGGCATTACCAAGGTACAGAGCCTACCTAAAAATGGAATGCGCGGACATACGTGTACATGCAAACGAATTCAAGCAAATAGGCATCACGCATCACGCTTCATTCAAACATGCAAGCGAGTTGAAGTAGACAGGCATCACACATCACACATCAATTATGTATGCAAACGATTTCAATTAAACAGGCATCGCACATCACACGTCAGGCATCACTCACACATTAAACGATTTTAAGCTAGCACAATATAACGTTCGCATAATTGGCCATGATGAGCCCTGTATGTTAGGATTTGGTCGCCGACTTTTATAAAAATGCATTCACTTATTTTCCTGTCTGGGTGATCCTGTGCTCTGCAGATGACCTTGAGCTCTTAAAGGGGCATAGGGTCCATACTCCCCTCGATTTTGGCCTAAGCATGTGTCGCCAAAAAATGGTCACCGAAAGGGGGACTCCCTGTGTTGCTTTTAGCGTGTCGCAGGTGTTCAGTATGTATCAAACGAATAGGGCGCATGGACTCCCCGACATAGACTATGTCCCTCCCATGTTTTTCAAACAGTTTACACTTGATTTCGTAAACCACGTTTTTCTGCGTGCAAACCCCTTGAAACCCAGAACTGCTTAAATGGCATATGCTGCCACCCGGGCACATAGGCGTCGAGATGAAAGTTTTCATCAGGGACTTTTTAAGCTTATTGTCGTTTTTCCAAGCTATGCGTACGCGCAGGTTTCATTTGTTAACAATGTGTTTGATCTTCCGAAGCATATGCTCATCTAGGCAAGGTGGCGTTAAGAATCCGTCTTCCGATAGGACGTGTTCCCGCTTCCTAGCATCCATCCCCCCCCACGCACTCCAGAGTTGTTTTACGTCTTCCAACATCGTACCTAAAAGTTGCGGAGAATTTCCGTTGCCCAACAGCAAAGCCCACATTTTGTTTATGCTCTTTCTCTCCGTTTCACCACTTGATGAGTTGTTTAGAGCTCTATGGAACATGTTACGAATCGTATTGTGCTTAGTGGAAGTTGGATGCACAGATTCGCAGCGCAGAATGATACCAGAGTTGGTGAGCTTGACAAAGAGCTCCGTTTTTGACGTGCGGTTGTTCCCTCTTTCCACCGTCACTAGCGTATCCAAATATGGGACGCCTTTCCGCCCCCTGTGTGCCCCATCGTAAAAGCTAGATTTGGATGCTGGTTGTTCATGAACTCTAAAACCTCTTCAAGGGCACGCTATCCGTGCGTCCATACCCCAGCACAATTATCGATGTATCTAGTTAAGAAAGTTGGTTTTAATGGGCTGGCAGCCGGGGCCTTCGTTTGAAATTGGTTTAAAAATATTGTTCGCCAAGAGAGAAGCGCATGGGTTCCCCGATTGCTATTCCCAATTGTTGTCGGTAGAAGTCGTCTCCAAACGAGAAAATATTATCCTGGAGACACTGCTCTAAAAGATCACAGGTATCCTCTTTTGATGGACCAAAAGCACCAATTTCATGGAAATGTTTGTCTACCTTAGCTTTCACGGCAACGATGCCTCATTGACTGGTATATTGCCATACAAATTGACAACATCTTCACTGAAGAAAATGCTGCCTTCTCGTAACCCTTCTGTCTGCAAATGACTAGAAGCCTTTTTTACAGTATCTGGTGTCCCACAGATCAGTGGGAACAAACTTCAAGAGTCGGTTGAGTATTTTCTCTAAAAGATACCGAGGTTTTTCACACAGCTTACATTTGTTTTCGTAAACCTGCTTTTTTGCGTGCAAACCCATTGAAACTTGTAGGAAAACACGAAGATTTTTCTATTTATTCTCTATGTGTGATGTGTGGTAGCCCAAAATTGTTTACACGTGTAAGTGATGTCTGGCGCGTGATGTGCGCTGCCTGTTCAATTGAAATTGAACAATGCACGATGTGTGATGCCTGTTAACTTCAACTCGCTTGCATGTTTGAATGAAGCGTGATGCGTGATGCCTGTTTGCTTGAAATCGTTTGCATGTACACGTATGCTCGCGCAGTCTAATTCTTAGATAGGCACTATATCTTGGTAATGGCTGGCAATCGCTCTTTGTTTAATCCCCTGAATGTTGGTGTCCTTTAAAAACTGTGGCTTGCTGTTTCAAAAAGTAACCAGAAAAATTGAGTAGCATCATGGGCAGGCAACTTCGAATTCACTTTTCCTTTTGTTTCGATGAAGCCATGTTGCCGAAATCTCAACCAAGCTACATCTCCATTGTCCTGGCTTTTCTGAACAATAAGGCTAATGCTACTGTCTTGGCAAATTTCATTTAAAGGCCTTCCATCTCGGATAGAGATTGCAACAGTCACCTTGGCCCTGAAAAATGATTTTACCGGCCTCGTGTGGTGTTGTGTAATACTGGCGTTTTGGAGAGAAGGCCCGTGTCAATTAATCGTTTTCACAGCTTGCGCGTCTTTAGTATCTATCTTAGATCAACTTAGGTATTTCCAAGCCTGCTTCCGCTCAGCGGATCAGGCTCACCGACAATTTCCTTCTTTTTGCTGTATGAATATCAAGCTGTTGATCTACTCTTATATCATACCCTGTAATGTTTTGACCTCAAACCATGGGTTGACGCGGTATTCATGCTTTAGTTGTGCTAGAATGTTAGCCCACAGGTTTTAAGTAGAAGACTAAACACATAAGTGGTCATATCTGATGGACTCGGGGATTTTGGGTAACAGATATCTTACTTAGTCAATTGTGGATTTATGACAGTTCCCATTCCACCATGAATAGTTATAAAGCAAGAAAAGTACGCTAACTTCATTGTTCACCTCTAGTTTGTGTAAGTATAATTTAAGCTGAAATGAAAAACTCTGGGCATGCGATGAACACCGGTGTTTTCACGTACCTATCTGCATTACGCTCGCCGAAAGGTATTCGTTACCCCCGTGAGACAACGGGAGTGACAGGACTTGGCCCTCCTTTCCTAGGTAAATATGGAACTAATGCCACAGTCACACAGAAAGCAACATGAAATACCTCGCGCAAGGCTGCATCAGACTGATGCCATTCATCATCAGGGCAAGTGCTCTTTGATGTGTCGAATCAACTCAGCAGGATACAGCTGACGAACGTGCACCTATTTCAGTCTCCCATCATGACTTTGCGAACTATGACGTGGGGTGGGGAACGTTGAATGCTATAGGACTTGGTGCGCTGAACAGCATGCCGATGCTGGCGATAATAAGCCATCAATGGACGTGACTTGTTGCATGTCCAATCAGATCGTGCAGATCAAGCGCAGCTTCGTGTGACCTGGAAATGCCGAGACAGCTGAGATGTGCCATGCCTAACTCAAGGGGTGAGCAAGGTACAGCAACCAAGCAAACGGAGGGGGAGAGCGCCAATCAAGACTCTATTAGACATCGGTTAACGTGATCTGAAATAAGCCAAACCAGGTGGCAAGAGATAAAACTTGCTGTAGTTTATGGCTTATTTGACTTATGTTCACTCTTGAATTTGCGTTTGGTAGGATTGCATAATTATGATTCGCTTAGTATGTCGAATATAGCACATCAATAGGAGAAAGCCATTCAGAGCGTATATCTTGCGACACAAGAACGCTACCGAGCGACCGATGACCAAATGCAGCCGACGTGATGTTGATAAAGCAGTTTTTCCTGCTTGCCATAGGGAGGATGTTCAAATATTTACGATACACGTACATTTGTAAACTTAACTAATTGAAGTTGCAGCGTTCGATAATTAGTGGCAATAAACAGTTTTTAAAAATTTCAAGGAGCGCTCTCTGAGGCGCTCTCTTTGTGCGGTGAGTGTTGAAACCATTTGACTAGTCTGGAAAACATTGCAAACAGTTTGGAGGTCAATGCAGCGCTTCCACGTCTACAAAATATTTGGAGAGTAGTTTCTCATGCAGCTGGAGAGTCATGCAACTGCCAACTTCCTGTCAAGCTCTACGGGAAGGTTTCTGCTGAAATGGAGTGCTTCACATTTATATCGGGCTCTGAACTGAAATGGCCATCTTGAGGGCCTCTCCGTGCTGTTCACAATCCCGCCCTTCTTAAGACCTAAGCCCCTCTAATTTTTTAGCCACACGCCCTCGCAAATAGGGAAAGGTTTTTCGGGAAGAATATCTCAATGTCCCCATGGCATTCATAGCGTCATAATAGCGTTATTCAAATCCTGTCATTCAACAAGCCATGCGGTGATCAAGGCCAAAAAAAAAAATTGCCGAGACGTTCATATCTGGCGTTCGTGAGTGCGATTTCCACACATAACGGACGTCAACTGGCTCTCAGTCACTGTTCTGCAAGGTGCGATAACGTAATCAAGCAACGACGCATTGAGGAGCATATTTACTAAACAAAGAATTGGGCTGTGTAGAGCAGGTGTTTTCCACCTATAAGGGTATAACAATAATTATCAGTGATGTCTCACCATATCGGATGCTTGTTTCATTGTCTTCGAATGTGAAACATTCCTCTCAAACGTTTCCCTCACATCTACGTACAAAATATGTCATGCTATAAAATTTACCGAAAAGTGCAGTTTTAACGGCTAGTAGATCACCAAAATGTTGTCTCGTTGAGGTTTAGCCCACAGCGTTAACACTTAGCACAGAGCCCGCAAACGGATGTGCTTCAATTCTTTGGGACTTTTTGGGATTGAAAACTTTTAGTCAGAATGCTCTGTGCGTTCTAAAAAGAAAAAAGATAACTTCTCTTTTACAGACCCACCCTTTTTAAACATGTTTAACCTCGACAGTCCCTTGCTCCATACACTGAGCGAAAGGGGTGGCACGGTGCAATGTGTTACAGGGCTCACCCACACCAGTATGAGGGAGGTCATTGGTTCGAACCTGGCAACCGACCTGGTGTTTCTTTGCCGCCCGCAGCACTGGCAGGAGGCATTTCGGAGCTAAGCTATAAAGAGCCGGATGCGTTCGTGACGAATCCAATAATCCAACTGAGGGCACTCGCTGGACAATTCGCTAGCGTCGAGGGAGGCAAGGGAGCTAGTGTCAGGATCGGGACGTCGATAAAGCCATGCGAGTCCAACGCGACCAAGTGCTCCCATCCTCGTCAGAAGTGAGGAGAGAGCTACTATCAGGGGAGCTACTATCAGGGGAGCCACTATCAGGGGAGCTACTATCAGGGGAGCTACTATCAGGGGAGCTACTATCAGGGGAGCAACTATCAGGGGAGCTACCATCAGGGGAGCTACTATCAGCAACTATCAGGGGAGCGCAATGTATTTGTTGTTCTAGCCCCTGACCGGCAATAGCTCAATGGGCTATCGTGATTTCCGGGTCTGCGATACGGGCCGTTCTCCCCTAGGTGACCTCCGGCAAAAGGAAGCGTGGTGGTATCAAACATGATGCTTCTAAGGGGCCGGTGAAAAGGCTGCGGACCCCGATACGATCCATGCAGTCATAGGTCTTACAGTTTTCTAGCAACGTTCGGGAATGTTCGTACGATGTGCTGATTGATAGAGCTCGGCATGGCTGTGCACATACGATACACCGCAACGAACATTTAACGTGAAACACTAAAATGGAGGTTTAAGACAAATGGATTCGACCGAAGTCATGGCGTCGTTACACTAAGTGCTCGGACTGAGGAGACCTCTAGTCACTATGACCCCCTGAAGCCGTGCTAGCCCTCCGTTGTCCTTTATCAGCTTATCTTTGTGACGAATGCTTTCAAACTGTGCGTGCATACTTTATGATTGCTGCAACCATCTCTGCTATCTTTTCGCTTATCAAAACCCATCAGGCGGTGTAGCCTCCCCGAAAGCGTCGGTTTGCTTCGAATGCCAACGTGACCTTCTTTAGTTTTTTTTTACAGTTAATTTCATTTCATTCCCTTCATTTCTAAGGTGCTACCAGGTTTTCGAGAAGGCTGGGGACCACTGAACAATATTATGTGCGACACATCTTTGCTACTTTTGGTCAATAAAACGGACCCTGAAAAGGTAGCATTCAAACCATGCGACCATGGCTGGAGCCTTGCACCCACTTGAGGCCTGGAGCCCCATGTTTATCTAGGTCACCCCAACGTGATGGTCCAATAAACAGAAAAACCTCAACAAAAAACGGTAAAAGTCTTATCATAGCCCAAACGAATTATTTTTGAGTTTCCGCCTGTGCATGTGCTATCAGTGTGCACATTATTTGTGTGTGTCATTTACTCCATGCATGCTTTGTCCCTGAGCGTAGTTTTACCAAATGAGTTGCGGGGGGGGGGGGAGGGGCTGAATTGTGAACAATGACCCAACCACCTACCTGCAACAAAATCCAACAAACAGGTTTCTCCCAAGATTTGACCCACTTTCTCCTCAAAAGTTGGGGGAGGGACTTATAGTCCAAGTTGGTGAGAGGGAGGGGGCCGAACTACATCCCAACTGAGTAGCAAACGTGGAAACCCTTGGGTTGGTCTCAAGCATTTCAGGCACCCTGCTAAGAACCAAAGCTATGGGTTATCGGCAAATTCATCTAACTCGACAATAACTCTACCGTGGAATGTTCATAGCCAATTTAGCCCCAAACATTTCATGTTTTTAACGACAAATACATTTATGGACGCGTACAAACCTGAATTCGTGCCTCCCATTCGCATATCGTCCTTAGTCTTCGCTTCCAACGCTTCAGTCAACGCTTCTGATCTGCAGCGTGCGTCGATCAAGAACGAGCAAGAGGACATACCAGCTATCGGCCTTTCCGCGGATAATGTGCAGTGGGCAGAAGCGTGTGAGGCAGAACACTCAATGACAAACTAGGAAGAACCGATTTCATTCATCCTATAAAAATTATCCCACATGATTGCGAATTGTAGGTGAGGATCACACACAGCTTGTGCGATGCCGAGTTTGCATCTGCTGTGCACAGTAGCCTAGGGCTTCTGCCTCCTAAGGTCGCACGAGACGATTGGAATGCGGGCCCGGTGGGAGGGACGCCCGATCGAGATGGCTGATAGCGAATGATGAATGCTGCCCACATTCGCCCCGGCCGGGCGCCATCGGCCAGTTCGGTCTCTGTCGAGGCTCGCGTGCGGCGCGGACGTGCCGGTCGTCACGCGTGAGACGCCGTCATCCCCGCCGGCGCATCAGTCGGCCGCATTTGGCGGCGGTGGATCGCGACTCTGGCTTTGTGTTTCCGCCCGTCCCGGCCCATCCGTCACCGTCCGTTGGCGGGCTCTCCCCGTACCGCCACTGCACCCAAGAAAAAAGACCCGCGCGCTGTCCGCTTACCACCGACAATGGAGGAGCTCTCAGCGGGCCCATGCGCTTCGAGAGAAGGCGCATTCCTGAGCTGACGGAGCAACGCCCTGCCCCGCCGACGGTCCGTGGATGCCCTTCCGGCTCGGGAGCCTGGCAGCGGCGCTGCCACCCTCAGCAGCGCGTGGAGATGCATAGGACGTACGGAGGGAGAAAGGAATGCTTTAAATGTCACAGAGGCCTATCACACCCCATTTACGTCGCCCGATTTATGGGCGATAAGGGCGGCCAGGGATTCGCGAGGCCAATGGCATACAGGTTACGTGCCATTGCGGACATCTAGTGTCAAAAAGATGAAGCTCTAGTGAGGGACGCTGCCTGCTGACAACACCGTTCACGTTTTGGCAAAAGTAGCGTTCGTTTTCCAAAGCGTTTGGTAAAACCTCGGTGCATTGTAAGTTTACGAAGAACACAAGTCATGACTTATCAGATCTACGTGCAGTGTTTTCTACACACCTCTTCAGCTCCATTATCAATACCAGTACGACGCCTTGCAACGGAAAAAATGACAAAGATATAGAGGATGCCAATCACAAAGCTAATGGCACCACACACATTTGGGTGTCCATATATGGGTCTGGTCAGCCCATTGAAAAATCCGTATTTTTACGGCAAAATATCAGGAGCGCTAAGTTGCTGCTGGATCTGGCCAGGTCTGGCAGTAGTCAATAAAATTCATCGATTTGTGAGGATTTACGATTTTGGTGGCTGTGGCAAAAGCATTGAGAAAAGCGCAAGCATCTGTGGTGGACATTAGTCACAGTGAATTAGAGCCTGACTTCGATGGCAGTAAGGTTTACGTTTACCAGCATTCCTCAGTTTAGGCCATTGCGCGAACCGTGTCATCCAGGCCGGTTTGGAAAAAGGTGGCACTGGTCGCTTCCCAATTGAATGCTGGCACACCTGTAGGCCGCACTTTGTTGAGATCTAGTGATATGTATGAGCTAAATCTGCCCAATATATGCAGCTGGTTCGACATATGCATCAAGTCTGGTTGCCAAGAGCTGACATCAATCTTCGGAAACGCCCAAGCTCTCCGAAACTGCCAGGTCGATCGTGGGCGTTCGCGCGCAGAGAACTGACCTCGGACAGGCACCGACGGTTTCCCAACAAGCTTGGCCGCTCTGTTCCTTGTCGAAGTGTATAAGTCGTGTTTTTTTACACGATCAACCATCCAGACACAATTCATGCAGATCATTCATCACACTCGTGCATGATTATGCACGCATCATGTTTTGCACATTTTTGCTACCGCACCACCCGCAGCATAGGACACACTAGGAAACTGCGCGCTCTTCCTAACTAGTCACCAGGCATAACACACTCACGGACACACACACACACACACACACACACACACACACACACACACACACACACACACACACACACACACACACACACACACACACACACAAACAACACACCACCACACACACCACACACACACACACACACCACACACACACACACACCACACCCACGCACGCACGCACGCACGCACGCACGCACAGCCACGGCACAAACACACAACACCACACACGCACAACACGCACGCACGCACGCACGCACGCACTTACGCACGCCACGCACGCACATGGATAAATACAAGCGCTTTTGCTTGAAACGCCATAGTTAACACATTTTTTGGATTGTTTCGTTACAGTAGGTCCCCACACCGCAAAAGTGAAAGTTTATGCGACATGGTATGATCATTGTTGCCGTAGCGGAGATAAGCGAGCTGTAAAGCTTTCTCATTCACAGTTTTTTTTTTGTCCCACACGAAAGAATGAAGCAGTATGCATGGCTTGTGATAAGCGTCGTGCACTTGACTCACCGCTTAAAAGTAGGCTGCCACCGGGGGCACATCGAAAGGCCCCTGGCAGAACGGGCAAGCAGCTCCAGCCTCCTGTCTCCAGCCTCATGCACTCGGAGCATGCAAGCGAGGCACCCCATCCCCTGTCCACAGGGAAGGATGATGCACCTTCCGGTGCCGTCCCCCCACTCTACCAAGCAAATCTGACATCTCTGCAGAAAATGTGCTTTACGTCAATGCGTATGTAGTGAGTTGGCGCACATCACGGCTCGATAAGTCACTCCATGTAATGTTGCTGAGCCACTCAAAATGGCACACGTTGTTGGTTATGAACATAATTAAGGTGGTCATAGATGTAGAACGGTCACATATGGTCATATGTCACTGTCATAGATGGTCATAGAAAGCTGGTCATAGATGTAGGACGGTCATCCTACTATTTCATTTTACGTAAGTTGTTCGGGACATTAGTGAGGAACTTTATTCACATAGATAAGACAGTAGTATTAGTCTCATTCCTCGGAAAAAAAACATTAGAATGGAGATATAGTTTGGTTGATATTTCGGCAGCATGCCTTTATCACGCGTGCAAGTGATGCCTGACGCGTGATGTACGATGCCTGTTCAATCGAAATAGTTTGCATGTATTATTGATGTATGATGTGTGATGCCTGTCTAATTCCGCTCGCTTGCATGTTTGAATGAAGCGTGATGCGTGATGCCTGTTTGCTCGAACTCGTTTGCACGTACACGTATGTCCGCGCACTCTAATTTTTAGATAGGCACTGTATCTTAGTAATGGCTGACAATCGCTCTTGTTTAATCCGCTGAATGTTGGTGTCCTGTAAAAACTGTGGTTTGCTGTTTCAGAAATGACCTGAAAAATCGGGTAGGACCGCCGGCAGGCAATTTTGAATTCACTTCTGCTTTCGTTTCGATAAAAGCATATTGCCGAAATATCAGCGAAACCACATCTTCATTTTCTTGATTTTTTTCCGAGGAGTAGGGCTAATACTACTGTCTTATCTACGTGAATATTTGATTTAAATTTTTACGAACCTCGCGGAAAGCAAATAAACTGACAAGGGAACATAACTAATGAAGTATCAACAATAAAATATTCCAGGTCACTAGAAAGCTCTTGAATATGACTCACGTTACGAAGAATACACCAGTTTGTGTTACGCACTCAATGTGATTGGCTACCGTTTCACCCACTAGCCATATTTAATCTTGTAAAAAATAAAGTACGGGACGATGAAGTACCAAAATGCATGCATTGTGGAGAGGTTGGTCGCAGCCAGCCGCTGGATCTGGCCGTTGGAGGCGACCATAAGTTATATTACGCCTAGCGAGAATATTGTGATTATGGTGATAATCACTCAAAATAACGCCTGCCAGACTGTATCAACAGCGGAGGGTGGTTTTGGGCAGCACATCACGTCCATGTGTGGCCCATCACCATCATATGCTTTTAAATTATTCATAACCTTACGATTCCCTTAGAATTCTGTGAACTGGTTTTCGAAAAGAAACACGTCCGCTCGTTTTCCAACTCTAGTCGAACTATGGGCCAAACGGACGTCGTCTTTTTTAACCCTGCGCTTAACGCGGGGTAGCCAGAGGCGGTTTCGCCCGGCGTAACCAGTGCGCAACCGGGGGAGGGGAGCCTGGAAATGGCCAAACGTTCGCAATTAGGAATGCCGTAACGTAATGTTAAAGGTAGTGTTCCATATTTGTATGGTATTTTGAGTTGTAATTGCCAACTTGATCGTTTGGCGCAGTTCACAGCCCTGCCCTTCTTAAGCCCTACTAAACGCGGCTAGTTGCCGAGGTACACGCCCGCGACGATGTGCGAACTATTTCGGAGCGACTATTTCAAGGTCGCCCAGGAATCCATGACGTCCTAATAGCGTCATTCAAATCCTACTATTCCATTGACCATGCAGTGATCAAGGCCAATAAAAACTAAACTGATGAGTCGTTTGTACCTGGTGTTCTGCGCAGGATTTCCGGGTAAAACGACCTTCAACTGGATCTCAATCAATATTGTGCCAGATACCATGACGTCACCAAACAACGGCGCATTAAGAAACATATTTACCAAAGCAAGAAATTGTGCTGGGTGGGGCAATCTTTTCCACGTAAGACCTGCCAATAGTTGTAAACGAGCTTGCCTCATTATATCTGATGCTTGCTTCAATATCCTTACATGCAGAGCATTTCGTTTCAATGTTCACTCGTACGTCAGTAATACAAAGAAGCACATTTGTAAGTAGGTTCTACCACATTTCATAAGTTCAGTCGGTCTAAACAAAATTATACCCGGACTACGGCCTTCGTTGCCTGGTCTTGTACAGGAACAGGAGGGTTAGGAGGGCCTGCAGCCGGAATAGGAGGGCGCAGAGTATACGGACGCTCCCTTGCGTCAATGTCTTTCTCCTGAATGGTTGAATTTCAACATATAGCTGCAGCGCATGCCAGTGTATGTACATTCACCACATTAGTTCAGCTAACGCCCCCCCCCCCCCCCCCCTCTTCCCCATAGGATGAATTGGGACAGATTGTCGTATTTAGGTTAAATTGATTAGTAGGAATATGACAACCGTTCTCGTTCGCAATAAAACACAGAAAGTTCCATTTCAACGCTACTTATAATCGCATTTCAGGATGGTCACGAAACCTCAGTAATCGCCGGCAAGGGCAGCGCCCTCTGACATTGCTCTCTAGTAACTGTGACCCGCTTGTTTTGTAATTCCAAAATTATCTCGACAGGTTATGATAATAACCAAACGTTGTGATAAAAAGCAAGCAAGCCACGAATAATTGTCACTTCTTGCCTCTTGCAAGATTATCAAATGTGCTTGCACCTCTTATCTCTTACCTCCTTACCTCTTGCACCAGACATGCCTCAACCATGCACTTGACAGACCATCCAGGTTCGCTCAGCCTCTGCAAGGCCTGTACCAAACGATCACGATCGGATACCATAATTATTAGCATACACTTCACCACGCGTATGCATCACGCACCAAACCTACCGGCCGCTCCTTCCTTTATTCGCTCTCCATACCTGTTCTGACCTGCTCCGTGCCCACCGCCACAAACGCCAAGCGCGACACCAGGATGGGAAATGGGAAATGGGAAATGGGAAATGGGTTCTAGATGGGAAAATGCTGCCAGATCCTCCGCCCCTTCAGGGAGCAACCTATGACGTTCTGCAGCTACGTCATCCACGTCATGCAGAACGCTCCAAGTAACTCCTCAACATGGTGGGTAGTAAAATCAGCTGTTCCCAACAAACACATTTGACGCGCAGCAGAGATGATATTGACGAATCGGGACAGTCAAATGTACTTCAAGGTACAAAGGTACAGATACTTCGGGCGTATCTCTCACAACAGCTGCCTATACCACGACTTTCCTTAATAAGGCTATTACATGCAAAGAAATGCAGATACTTGCCCTCGACTCAGAAAAACGTTACATTAATTCAAGCGTTGCGCGAGCCACATGCAATCGACAATCCCACGGACACGAAGTTCAACACTCACAGGAAACTTAGCGCCTTATGCCAGCGAAGGTCATCGAGCATGTGTATTGAGATCGTCCATATGTTTTGTTACCCATGGAATAATTTTGGCACGTGTGGTTGCAAGCAGGGATACAGCTTTGCTCGGAGCACGTGTGCAGGGACAAATCTCATGCTGTGGAGAGTCGCATGAAGGAGAGTTCTACATATAAACACACAGGCTAACAATATCCATGGAAACATATGACGTCAGGTTGTGCAGTACATTCAAATTGCAAAACATTCAAGGCACGGATAAAGTTCCCCACAATCATACTGTCCAGACAAACTATTTATGTTACATGATCCAGAAAGTGACTAACGCAGTGGTGCACTCGCCGACGTAGCGGTTCTGGCCCTGCCAAAGCGCCAACGTCGCGTAAACAAAGCAGAAAATTATGTACATGACGTGGTTCCAGGGCATGATGACGAAAATTTCAACTCGCAGTTTCGAGCCTCGCGCAAGTTTTTTTTTCTCAAAATCTCTAGGTAAAGCTGGCTCCTTATTATGACAATCATGGCCAGCGCAGAGACAACCAGAAACGTCCGTTGGAGGATGTGATGCCTGCGCTGCAATATCTTGCCGAGCCAGTACCCCAATACTCCGTTGGCGACAAGTTTGGAACTTCAAAAACCAGGTCACACTAGTATCTGACAACATTTTGCAAGTATGTTGCTGCAGCACGCGGTGACGCCATCGCGTGGCCAATAGGAGTGCGGCTACATGAAACCATTGCAGGCTTTGCAGCGTGTGCCGGCTCCCCGGGTGTGGTTGCAGCCATGGACGGGTCCTTTCTCTTCATGGATGCACCCAGCAAGGATATAGCAGCTGCTCATAATACCCATAAGCATCGCCAAAGAGTACATCTACGGGCTGCTTGTGATCAACACGGCGCACTCACTGATGTACTTGCAGGGTTTCGGGATCCGCCCACGATTCTCGTGTTTTTTCTTCGGAGAAGGCACCTCTCTGCTGCGACCTCAGGGAGCATCGGTGACAGCTTCCTCCATTTTAACACACACCTCATCGAGGACAGGAGCTTCCTCTTTCCCCGGAGATCCTCACCCCTTCCCGAGACAACGATCAAATCAGCCCCACTCAGAGCCACTTCAACTGACCATACAAAAGAACATGTGTCAAAACTGAACGTGCTTTCGGCATGCTGAAACACAAACTGCAACAGCTAAAACATTGCTACGGCCGCGGACTACCCCACATAGGCTACGTCTCTCCCATAATTTTCACATAGTTTACATTTAATTTCGTATACACGTTTCTTTGGGTGCAAAGTTTTTGGAATCCACTCTCGCATAAATGACATCTTTGCCCCCGGGGCAGTTGGGCTTCAAGATGGAAGGTTCCGCCAGACACCGTTTTTCTTAGCTTATTTCCGTTCCCCTTAGTCATCCGTACACGCAAGTTTCGACTTTCTAACGAGATGTTTGAGTTTCCAAAGAAAGTGTTCATCTGTGTTAGGTAGTAATAAGAACCCATCACCCGACAGGACGCGTATCCGACTCCTACTACCCGTAACACCACGCGCTCTATATTTTTTACCTCTTTCAATGGTCCACCTAAAAGTCGCGGAGAATATTCATTTCCCTACAGCAAAGTCCATATTTTGTTAATGCTTTTGCTTTCCTTCTCACCGCTTGATGAGTTGTTTGGACCCATATGGGACATGTTAAGGATTATATTATGTGTAGTGGAAGTCGAATGCGCAGATTCGCGATTCAGAATCATGTCAGAGTTGATGGGCTTGATAAAGAGCTCAGTTTCTAACACTGTGCGCCTGGTTCTTTTTTCTACCGTCACTAGTGCATTAAAATACGAGATCTCTTTCCGTCCCCTGTATTCTCCATCGCAAAAGCTACATTCAGATGCTGGTTGTTCATGAACTCAAAAATTCTTCAAGGACACGCCGTTCGTACGTCTATGCTCCAGTAAAACCATCGATGGATCTTGCTAAGAATGTTGGGTTTAATAGGCTGGCAGCCAGGGCCTTCGTTTCAAATTCGCGTAACAATATCATCGCCAGAGGAGGAGCGCATGGATTCACTAACGCTATGACCAATGCATGTCGATAATAGTCATCTCCGAGCGAAAAGCTATCATTCTGTAGACACTGTTCTAAAGGACCACAGATGTTCTCTTTCGATAGACCAAAAGCATCAACTGCATGGAAATGCTCGTCTACCTTAGCCTTCAAGGCAGCAATAGCCTCATTGACTGGTATATCGCCATATAAATTGACAACATTTACACTGAAGAAAATACTGCTCTCTCGTAACTCTCCTGCCGGTAAATAATTGGACGACCGTTTTAAGGACTCTTGTGTCCCACAGACGAATGCGAACAAACCTCAGGAGTTGGTCGAGTATTTTGTCTAAAGGACACGAAGTTTTTTCTGTAGGACCACCACACACAGATATGACAGGCATAAGGAGCACTGCAGGTTTGTGTCCCTTAGGCAGCCGTAGAACACGGGCGTTCTTCCGTGTCCAGGTGTTAGATCTTTGATGGTTTTATCCGATAGTTTTCCGCCAACTCTGCTCCTTAGTGTTCTTTTTGTTGTGGCCTATTCTTGAGGTACTGGGTTCCTATTCATTTTTTCATCGCTGTCTCCGTCGTTAAGTTTAGACTGATGCTCGTTCAGTTAAGCTAGCTTATCTAAGATTTCCAAGCCCTTCCACTAATCGTTCTGCTTAACAATTATGCCATCATTTTTTCTAAGGTCTCTGATAAGGTTCCGCTGATCTGCAGTGACATTTAGCTTGCCTACTTCACGGTTTTTGAACGTGCGCAGTACGTCATCCTTCAGTTTCTGCAGAGTAGCTTCTAAAGCAGCACTGGAAGATTCCCGAAAAATCTTACCCATATCTGAAGATCTAAACGACAGATTCGTGATGCGGCCTCGATGGTGCTGATATTCGTTACAATATTCTGCGTCTGTCCCACCGAGGCGACAAGGTGCGTTCGCTAATCTTGATGGCTGCTGTGCCATCTGTTAACACGCGCCCGGGTGGCCGGCTAGATACCCTTCGCTCGGGTGGGGGAAGTCAATTTGACCCAACTGAGATCTCGGAAACTAAGAAAGCTAAAGACATCAAATTTACAGTATGTCTTGACCTGTACGTGAAATCATCTAGGTCAAAGTTTGAGCATCCTAGGTCATGACCTTCAGGTCAAATAATGTCAAACAAGGTCAAATTCCGGATTGGTCTCCGAAGGGTCCCCAGAAACTAGGCAACTGTTTCGAAGCAAAAGGTCAAAAGTCCAATCGAAGTCAGTGACCTATTTCAACCCTTTTAAGGTCATGGTGACCAAAATCATAGCAGACTGCGCTGAGTTTTGCATTCGAATAAGCGACAAAGATTACGCGGGGCAGTGTGTTCCTAAAACAAATTGTCATCCCGAGTTATCTTATGTCAATGACCTTTCCTGAACTCGTAGAAGTCAATGGAAGGTGTATTATGCGGTTCCTGCTGTCAATAAATTCGAAATGAGCGCCTCAAACTATCCCATACAGCAAGCCCTAGAGTAATAAATCAGGTTGGCTGTGACCTTGGTCTGACCTCCATACCTGACTTTGGATCAACGTAATTTGCTCATTCAATATTTGTGGTGTCTAAGAAGGCATCTCAGAAAAGCATCGCTTTGTCAAACACTCCGTTATTGTATCAGATTGAGCGATTCCCTAGAAATGGCCTTCGCTGAAATCATGGCCTGAGTTTGACCTGCCATAGGTCAGCGACGTTACAAGGTACATGTAAATTTTTTATGTCAGACGATCCGCTATTCAATGGTTTACAGCTATGCAAAATTTGGTGCGGCTACGCCGCACCGTTCGGACACTATTCTGGAAAAACCTTCGGGGAGCGGGGGGGGGGGGGGTCAATTTGACCCTCCACCCCACCCGGGCGCGTGTTAAAACTGGTTGATGTTGGCTCGGTGCAGTCGCAGTAGAAGTTGTGTTGCTTCTATTACGCAATTTTGAGATGCAGTCTTTCCACAGTTTGCCGTATGCAAAACGCCCAAGTTCTTTTTATACTTGAAAGTAAAATGTCCTTCAATGCTGACTGCGTCTATGTAAAGTTCGTACCTTTTGCTACAAGATTAAATCCTGAGGCATTAATGGGAATGTTCCACCTTTGTAAGGGGTTTTGAACAGAAATAACCACCTTGAGGACCTTTTAAAGCAATTCACGGCCGTGCCCTTTTTCAGACCCAACACCCTCTGGTTCCGGAGCTACACGCCCGCAAAAGTGGGAAAATGTTTACTGGGAGACTACTTCAAAGTCATCTTGGCATTAATGCCATCATAGAAACGTCATACGATCGCCGTTATACTACAGGTTGTTTTCTGCTTATGGTCAAAACAGCATGACCGCTGATGCATTCGCGAAAGCGATGATGCGGCACGTGATCCAATGCGCGGAAAGTCATTGGCTGTTAATAAGATTTCACTGCTGAATGCGTGTCGCGAATGTAAGCGTGAGCACTTTCGGGTTGTGCAGCACTCGCCGTCAACGGGGCATTTTTCCTTATTTCTAGGCCATAGGTCAATGTCACAAAAAAGAGCGCCTCTGTCTGCAAAAAAGCACGTCACCAAAAAAGGGCACTCCCGAATGTCATCAAAAGAAGACGGGACGACAATTCCGTCTTTTCTCCTGCTGGCGCTTTTTCTTCTTCTACTGGCGCATTTCTTATAACAGCTAGGTTGGCGCATTCCAGCCTCCGCATTACTGCATTCTGGGTAGCGATGCTGTGACGTCACCATGGGACTAAGTGCGCGTCGGACGACACAAAATCTTGGAAAATTATCCGGGATGTTGGAAAATTTTCGGAATGGCGTTCGGCACTCCTCATACGCAAAATTATCGCAGATAATTTTTCGTAGCAAAGGAGAATCCCGGAGAATTTAGAGGGCATGGTCAAGACGGAGAATCTGTCTTCGTTATGCATAGCTATGGCCGTTGGCTGTGGATGGTGCATGGGAGACTAACCTGAAGAATAACTTTCAGACCGGCCGAGTGTAAATGGGGAATCTGTTCTTTGCTGTTCGCTGTTCTTTGCGGGCTGGTTTAAACAAATATTTTCAAAGACTGATTTTTTCGACCTGGCACATTCAATGAAAAATTTTTGGCTGGGACCAAAAAACCCTTGCCGAACCGCGGGCTTATGGGTTAGCAAGCCATTATAAAACTAGGGAAGCATTACAGCAATTTGAGATATATATTTTCACACTTTTTTCAACACATTTTTATCTTGAACAAAATAATGGTGTCATACAAGTACAACTCCTTGAGCTGCACTATCATGAACCCCCGTTGACACTTCGTTTTGAAGGGAGCTCGCGGTGAAATGCGGTGTTATAACCAAACATCTTGGCGGAAATCTTGAGAAAACCTCCAATTTGATAGTCCCACGAGCTATGCAAGTTTCAGATCACACTTATTTTACAAAAATTGTGAATCATGGCCTTCAAATTGGTGTGATCACTGGTGGTGAATGCCAGTGGCTCATATTGATCTTAATGTGATGGATAGTGTGCGTACGAGGTTTGTTCTTCTGAGGGAGAACATTGTGTTGGTATTTATTAAGTCTACTAACTCCCAATAAAAAGGGTTGCATCAATACCCGCCTCTATCTTTATGTTTGTATTTGAACATGACAAGATAATGCCGGAAAACTGCAAGAAACACTAGCACCAAAGTTGGAGGGGTTTACAAAGACAATTTACCACTTCATTATGATCTTGCCAACATTTTGAACCTACTGAGGTACTACAGCATGCAATTAATTCATTGGATGTCATTACCTTAGCAATTTATTTTGACGGTAGGGGCTGCTGTGCGCAGCCCATTGAAGGGAATGTTTCACATTTTAAGATAGTGAGATAAGCATACGTAACGATGGGAAAAGCTTACTGATAACAATTGGTAAGTTTTCGAAGTAAAGAAACAAACCTAGTACCAAAATTTCAAAATTGGTAAAATGGCGTCCCATTACGTCATCGATTGATGGCGTCATGGAATCAATTTGTGACGACAACAATACCTGGCAGCATTTGGCAGCCAAACCTAAAGAATGCCTCGAAACGCACGAAAGCTGACGCCAACCTGCCATTTTCCTCGCCGGCGCTGTGATGGATGTCGGATCAGTGAGCGGCTTGTTTGTGGATGCTTTGTTTTGGTACTGGTCGTAAGAGAAGCTTTGGTGGGCTGTTTGACGTACGCAACGTAGAGATCGCCAGCCTTTAGGGCAGATTACTAATAGCAAGGCACAATGTGCTGTGAATAATCATACAGCGTCATGAATCTCTTACCGAAACCTACCAAGGACTGTTGGGGATGTCAATACTGTGTTGTCGACTCATCGTTGGCTGCAGTGCTGTGGTCCTGACATTGATAGCATGTGATGAACACAATAGTTACTTTCTTTATTATTTGTCACTGGAAATACAGTTGCATGCAAAACTATATAAATCTGTAACATCGCTACAAATTTATTGTCAAAGCATTGGTATTGCTATTGTAAAAATGGTAAGGTTGGGCTACCAAGAATGTTTTTCGTACCTACGATTATTTGTGCAACTACTAGTCAACCCTGATATAGCCATTGTGGTGCAACAGCATTCTCGCTGGTGATAGTCTTTTGGCGTTGTTAAATCAGTTGTTACCAGTCATTCATGAATTATAAGCTGTTATCTCATGGGCTTGACATAGAGTAATGAACCAGCGTGGTACATTGTGTATGACACGGGTCAACGGTGTCATCGTGGCATTACCTCAGTGCTGTTCTGTGGTATGACATAATGAACAATGATCCAGTTTTTGTACTGCAATCACTGCTGCTTTCGTAATAAATTCCATCACGAAAAGAGGGGGCAAGCATGCATTTTTTTTAACCCTGCACCTGATATATGACTGACCAAAACACATGATACAATATACAAATTACTTTCAGAAAAGCACCCAACCAATAAGTGACATCACTTGCTCCGGCTGCTTTGCAAATCTACAAAACATATGTGACGAAGATGCAAACACGTCTTCCGCTTCCGCAGCCTTTCAACATGCTGCAGCCATCAGGCTGCTTCACTTAACAGTATTGTTCAAACAAGTAATAACACATGTATAGTAAGAGACTATTACATGTAGTGAAATGACACTGCAAACCTGCTGAGCTTGCTCAAGTTGCAGGAACTATAACAATGATGACTCACAACCAATGCTTGTTTTCATACAAAAATTGCCAGGACAGAGGTATGTGCATTCATGATAATATAGCACTATATTTTCAGAATTATTAAGTGAAAGGCAATTTTGCAAAGATGCATCATGCGGGCTTACGTTGATGTTTTTTTTCTGCGGTGGGCGACTTGCGCGGCTGCCTGGCCGCCACTGGATGTTGTGCGCCGCCGGCTGCCGCTATCACACCTCCACATACGAGCGAATTTTTAATGAGGAGCCCATTGGTCAGCATACGAGCCCGATGATGTTAGCGTACGACTCGGCACGCTGCGGCCCCGGTACACCCGACATCAACGCACACTCATGTGAGTCACAGACCTAGAATGAAGTGGGTGACCGGGACGTTGGCGGGATGGTGGGTCCGGTCAGGCACCATGAGCGGCTGTCTCCCCGCCCATGGCTGTGCGCCCGTAGCCACGGTACCCCACCTCCACCCTTAAGCCTACGATAATATTTAAACGGGGCAAAAACGGAACCGCATGCATGAAATACGCCCAACTGGCAAGGGTTCCACGCACTGGCGAAATATATTGGCAAGAGCCCGCTGGATAATGACCCTGGGACCCCCGGCCTTAACTAATCCACGCCAACTCCATGCACTCGGCGTCCCACCACACTCACTCCAAGCGTTCACGTACGCTGGCGCCCGGATCATCCCATTCATCCTTGGCTCACGCACGGATGGGACCCCCCCCCCCCCCTTTATTTCTTGCGCCTTGGCATTATAATTGACTCGTCTGCGTGGGTCCTCGTTAAGTTAAATTCATGTATTGCATCTCGAACTTACCATAAAGCCACGTTTAAGCCCTGTTTAAAGTGTTTCCCGTTAGTTTGCCAGCTTGGCACCGACGCAGCTGCTGGGCCGACATCTGGTATCTGAAGCTGGACGGCGACTCACTCCCTCGCTTGACCTCCAGCGTGACGGCTCCCTGTTTGGACAACGATGTCCACGTTCCGTCCACGATGGGCGCCCCACCATTCGCTCGGCCACGCCCACCACTCGCAGCTCCCTGCTGCCGCGCACGCGCCTTAGGCAGCGCCTCGTCCAGCACGGAGGCGTCGCTTCCGGTACTTCTGCGCCCTCGCCTCCCGCCCGCCGGAGCAGGCTTTGCAAGGCCCCACGTACGCAAGGCCCCAGGTACGCCCCACGGCGCGGCCCTCAGGGGCCTGGGGGTAAACAGCGCACTCTATGGAACGGTGGAGCCCCTCGACAGACGAGGGCCCGGCACGACCTGCATCCACGTTTTACGGTCTCCTCGGCCGGCGCGCTCCGGAGACTCAGCCTGACCGGCCTGTCCGGTGACCTGATTTGTCGTCTTCCTCCTTATGAGCGTCGACGGCGGGATCTCTATACGTTCCGAACATCCCGTAACCAATCGTTCATAAGGCCTGGCGTACACCACGTCGGAAGAGAGCAGGCTGACTCCTGCCCTCTCCCAAGGCGGAGACACCACGGATAGACTCCGCTACCGCCATGCACGATCAAGCATCCCGGGCGGCCCCCACGGGTCCTGGGGCGCATCATGACCAGTGCCTCTTTACGCCGTCACGTCTGGGTTCAAGTGGGAAACAATAAAATGAGTCAGCCGTCTCCGAAAAAAAGAGCGAAACCGTGTCTTGAGCCGCGCTACCCACAAACACCTATCTGCGTAAAAGCAGGACTATGGTCGTCCGGCCCCTCCTCCTTGTCGTAACCACGCCGGGCTGCTCACTTGCCGGCGGGCCGCGAGCAGTGGACCGCTCCGTCCATCCACACCGCAAGATACTGCCATCTGCCGGCGGGTCGCGGGTGCCCGCGCCGCCATCGCGCACCGCCGGGTGCTGCCCTCTGCCGCGATTGCCCATGTCGGCTGACAGATGGCGTCCGTGCCTCCTTCCGAACGCTGTCTCAGACGACGCCCTGCGAGTGACATTCCCTGGTCTCGCAGGACTGCGGACGATCTCTCGAGATGTAGCGGGATCGGTGCACCTCGCCGCTGTGCCTCGGCACCCCGGCAGACGGTCTCCCTTCGACCTCTAGCCAACACCCCGGGATCCTATCCGATTCGGGAAATTCCACGCCGTTCTCCGCGGTGCCGAGCCTCCGGCGTCCTTATCGGATCCCTCCCGGACGAGATGGATCTTCGCCAACCAAACATGGGCCCCGTGAATGGCCCGGTCAGAGAACGATCCAGACCTAGCGAAACGGAGCGGAAGGTAGAAAACGGGGAATATACGCGCTCGCTGAGGGAATCCGTGCGGCGCATGCGCTGGGCGAAACTAGACCGCGTTAACCTATCAAGCAGCGAGGCGAGCGGAAAACGGAAAGAACATGAATAAAAGGGAGGGAAACGGCAAAAAAGCAAAGCAGAACACACACAAAACAAACAGCAATCGAGCTCACCCACGCGCGGATGCCTTACTGACCCAGCTGATCTATCGGGGCGGACGAGCGATCAAGCGAAGGAGGGGGGCAGCATGCACATAACGAAGTGTGAGCAGGCGCACCAGGCGGAGCTTGGTAAGAGCTCGGCGTCCCACGACGGGTCGGGGGGAGAGCTGGAATGCTAGCAGCCAACTGAACGGGAAGCGAGCCTAAGCATGTGCGGACGTCCGGCGAGACCATCCCGTCCGTCGACCCGGCAAGGCGACCAAAACAGATGGCAAAGGGGCAGCGCGATTGTGAGCGGATCGCGCATGCGTGCTGACCGTGTTCTGGCGGGAGTTCGGCGTGTCAAAAAACAACACACACACACACACACACACACACACACACACACACACACACACACACACACACACACACACACACACACACACACACACACACACACACAAGCGATAACGGAAACGGAAGACCAAACGCCCAGCTGGCGGGGAAACGAGCCTCGGTCTGTGCGGAAGTCTCACGAGGACTATGCAGTCCATCGGCCTAGGCAAAACGATCAATAACGAAATGGGGAGAAGGCAGTGTGGTCGTGAGAGAGGCCGAGCATGTGCGCTGGATTGAACCCATGAGGGTTCGGCCACCTCGAGCTGTTGGGAAAATAAAATAAAAATAAGAAGACGAGATAAGGCGAACCGTCCAACTAACTCACATTGTACCGCTATTGCCCTCGGAGACCTCCAGGGGCAGGTCGGCGCGTCCCGTACACCGCGCCTGGCCGCGACGACGGCCAGGCGAGCGCCCAGACAAGCCGCAGCGCCTCTACATGGCCTCCTCCAACGGTAAACTCCTGACAGCTATGGGGCGGGTCAAGAGTGGGCCGCTGCGCCCAAGCATGCATCCAGGGCTCCGGACACAGCACCGCCCAACGCCGGGCCGAGTGTCCTCTCGCCACTCGGGCTAACCTCATCCCACCTCGCTCCCTCGCTAAACCATTGCAATGCAAACCGTCGCCTGTGTTCACACACAAAGAAAACGATGAAATGTAATTACCAAAACCTGACAAGGAATGTTGAGGATGTCAATAGTATATTGTGACCTATCGTGCCAGCAGTGCTGTAGTCCTGCCATTCATATCAGGTGATGTGCACAGTGGTTTCTTTATTATTTGTAACTGGAAATACAGTTTCATGCACACTTATTGAATCTGTTACACTGCTACGAATTGATTGCTAAAGCAGTGTTATTCCTATGGTAAGGTTGAGCTGTCAAGAACGTTTTTCTTGCTTAGGATTATTCGTTTCATTACCAGTTAACACTGATATAGCCATTGTGGTGCAACAGCATTCTCGCTGATGATAGTTCTTTCGCGTTGTTAAATCAATTGTTACCAGCCCTTCGTAAATCATAAGCTGTCATTCACAAGTTATAAATTATATCATAAAAATATAGATCTAGCATGCATTTTTGTATAACCCCGCCCCCCCCCCCCATCTGACATGTAACTCGCCAAAAATACATGATACAATATACAAATCACTTTCAGCAAAACACACGACCAATAAGTGACATCACTTGCTCAGCCTGTTTTAGGACTCCACAAAACGTCGGTGACAAAGATGCAAACACGTTTTCCACTTCCACAGCAATGCATCATTTTGCAAGCCATCAGGCTGCTTCACTCAAAAATAACAGGAAAACATTACATGTGGTGGAATGGCACTGTAAAAATGCTGGCCTTGCACAAGGTTGGAGACAAGACAAGTGCATGAAGTTATGGTTAGATGGGCAAGATGCAAGGAAGTGATGAAGCTGCCAGTGCACACAAGGCTCATGATGAAAATATTACTACGTGCTATCCAAGACACCAAAAGCAATACTTTTCCACCTTTCTCAGCACCCAGCATCTCACGCAAGTTGCAGTGACTATGCTATTGATGACTCACAATCAAAGCTTGCCTGCATACAAATTTGTCAAGGCAGTAGTATGTGCATCAAAAATAATACAGCACTATGTTTTCAGAATTCTTCAGGGAAAGACAATTTTGCAAGGGCGTATCATGTGAGCTTATACCGAGCACGTGCAGTAAAGGGAATGCTCCACCTTTACATGCAAGAGATTCGTGACACCATATGACAGTTTTCACAGCATATCGTGCTTTGCTATTAATTATCTGCCATAAAAGTTGGCGATCGCTATGTTGCGTAACTAATCCGTCATCCGACACAGCGCTGGCGACGAGAGTGGCCGACTGCTGTCAGATTTCGTGCTTTTCGAGGTATTCTTTAAGTCTGGCTGCCAGATGCTGCCGGGTATTGATGTCGTCACAAACGATCCTGACACCATCAAGCGATGACGTCGTGGGGCGCATTTTTGCAAATTTTGAAATTTTGCCACGTACGATCGTTTTTCAACCCTGAAAATTTACCAATAGCTGCCTGTACGTTTTTCCCATCATGTCTGATGCTTATCTCAATATCTTCAAATGTGTAACATTTCCTTTAAGATCTAATGACAATAAATTATTCAGTTCCTTTTGACTTGTTCGACAGTCAATCCGTTCTTCATAGCGATGGTTCACCTGGCGCTTGGCTCGAAGTTGTGTGAACCTGTTCACCAGTCTTGGTCCTTTTTTTCGCGAAAAGTGATGTCAACAACTCGCACACACCTAGCACAGGCGTAAGCGTACCTTTTGTGCTCCAGGGAAGATGAGATTGATTCAAATAAGCATGAGCCTTTTCGTTCTAAATGAGCCTTCTTTCATTAGTTTCCTATCATTGTCTCGGTCAATAAAACCGTAGCAGTTAGGAGAACTAGTCAATAATACTTGACTGTCCTTGGAGAATATATGCCTCACAAGCTCGAGAGCGTCTTAAGTAAACCGCTGGAATAAGCTTTTCTTCGCACGAACAATTAAGAATTTAATGCATGTCTGAGTTTTAACTAGCTTTTCTGGGTTCTTGGGAGGTTCAACTAACACTTTTTGACGGACATTATTCGGTTCAAAATTACTAAGGCTGTTAAGTGCATTTGAAAGGAACATAATGCATACAGATAGGACAGTAAGACAGCCTTTACGGTGGAGCACACAGGGGACAAAACGGGTTCTCATATTGGGATACACTAGTCACGGCAGAAAGGGGGAACAATAGCACAACGTTAAAAACGGAGCTCTTTATCAGGCCCATCAACTCTGGTATAGTTCTGCACTGCGAATCGGTGCATCGAATTTCCACTAAAAAGCATAATATAATCCGTAACATGCCCCATAGGGCTCTAAACAACTCATTAGAAGTGGAAAGGAAACAGAAAGCATAAACAAATCATTAACTTCACGTGTTGGGCAATGGACATTCTCCGCGTTTTTTTAAGTAGAGTGTTGGAAGAGGTAAAAAAATCTGGAGCATGTAGGATTATCGATGGAAGGAGGCGGGAACACTCCTCTCAGACGACGGGTTATTAATACTACCTTACAAAGATGAGCACTTGCTTCGGAAAACTAAACATATTATTAGAAACATCACGATTGCGCGTACGAATGGCTTCGAAAAACGACCATAAGCTACACAAATATTCACTGAAATCTTATAACTTAAAGCACAACTGCCCGGTATGCAATAAATGTAATTTATCCTAGTTTGGGTTTCAAGGAGTTTCCACGCAAAGAAACGTGGCTTACGGAGTTCAGTGTAAACTGTGTAAAAAAAAACATGGGGGGGGGACATAGTCTATGTAGCGAAGGGCATACGCCCTACCCGTTTGAGATATAATGAACACCTGCGAAACGCTTTAAACAAAGCAGGAAGTAATCCTTTCGGTGACCATTTTCGGCTAATTACGTTTAGGCTGAAATCCAGGGAGGCATAAACCCTACACCTCTTGTAGAGCTCAAAGTGATCTGTAAAGCACAGGGTCATCCAGTGAAGAACATAAGCGAATTTATCTTTATAAAAGGTCGGCGACCAAACCGTAACGTGGAGCGCCGATTTTGCAAATGTGATAAGTGTCTTCATGTATGATGCGTGCTAGCTTAAAATTGATTACATATATGGGTGATGCCTGATGCGTGATACTTGTTAAGTTGAAATCGTTTTCATATGTACTTGATGCGTGATGGGTGATGCCTTGTTTATTGAAATCGCTGGCATGTTTGAATGAAACCTGTTCATGACGCGTGTGGCTATGATACGGCATGCCTGATGCCTGTTTACTTGAATTTATTCGCATGTACACGTATTTTTCCCGCATTATAGTTCTAAGTCGTGGTAATGGCTGGCAGTTGCTCCTTGTTTAATCGCCTGGATGTTGGTGACCTTTAAAAAATTGTCTCGCTCCTTGAAAAATAACACTTAAAAATCGAGAAGGATAAGCAGGTAGGCAATTTTGAACTTATTACTGCGATTTGCTTCTATAAAAATATATTGTCCAAATATCAACGAGTCTATCTCTCTATTCTTCTGGTTGTTTTTTTTTCTCACAGGGACTAAGGCTATTGCTACTGTCTTATCTATATGCACAATGGTCTTTGCAAATGCACTAACAGATTACGGAATTTTGTACATATATCTTCCAATTACGGCCACAATATCTCCATCCTCCCATCTAACCATCGCACTAGGTGTATGGTTGCTTGTTGTATCTTTATGAAAAGGCGAAAAATGTGATGTTCGAACAATGTGGATCTAAAATATGTCTTTTTCTGCCTCATTTAATTTCAAGTACGACCCGTCCGCTAACGTGAGTTTCCACCGGCGTGGTGTTTTTCTTACTCGCGTTTCAGATATCAGCAAGTAGATCCTGACCCGAGGATGTTTGTGCTTAACCTCATTTATGTTCATTATGTGCCCATCATTCGTCGTTAAATCATCTATCATTTTGTCCCTTGATGGTATAGGTTTTTGACTGGCGTTTAGGGCAGCCCTCCTGGTCATTTATAGTCGTCTTTGATTGACAGCCTCTTATTGTTAGACCGAAACTATCTGTCTACTCCCATCCATACTTGAATAGCATCTCCGTGCTCCTTGCCTCAATGAACTGGTGCATCAGATATCAAAGCCCAGGTTCCATTACAAACCCGAATTACCCAATCACCGAACAAGACCTCGAAAACAAACATCCAAGCCTACAACGTTCGTGGAGGGCTGGGTGGTCCTGGCCCCACTAGCATTCCGAGCGCGGGGAAGTGTATCGTTTGATAGAACTGCTGCATAGAACCAGTAAAGCTCAGATCGACAGGAATCCCGAAGAGACCGAACCAGCGTTGATTTCTGCCGGCCTTGTTACTTCATAGGCCCTGCAGCAACCTGCTATTGACGCAACTCGTAAAAGGACGTGTCATGAAAGCCTATCAAAAGCCTATACCAGCAAGGAATTAAAATGACTGACAATTTAACGAGGAATTGTGGACATATAATAAACATTCATGATGTTTGGACGACTATGGTATCGGGTGACAAGACGGAATAACGCACACATTCCGAAGTCCTGAACGGCATATGCATGATGATCCACCCTACATTGAGGAATGCCAAGCTGTATGCATTCTATCATCGTACACCAGCTACACATTTGTTCCGTAGAGGTGCAAGGGCGAGTCACCAAACGAACAAGCGCCAATTGCGGAAAACGAAACTACGCGAACACGCGTCGAACAGGAGCTAATGAAGGAATGCTGTTTTGAGACTGGAACCAAGACTACAACAGCGAGTTAAGCCAGTTCATTCCCATGAAGCTGTCAAGTTGCTGGCCAGACCAGCTGTATCAGTACAGAAAAAAACTGCGAATAACGTCATCTCGGCTCGGTACTGAGCATCAGTTCAAAAGAGATTACCAAAGAGGGCTGCCGAAAAGCTCACCCATCTTCAGTTCAGCCTTGGAAAGAGCACAACATTCTGGCCCACAGGCAAATCTCCAACACATTGATACACGCCAGCTTTGTGTTCAGCTGCACCGCGATGAAGTAGCGCGTCGCCGTAATGGAAGTACCGCCTCTTGGTATTTTTCTCAAATTTGGCTCGTGTTCCAAAGCTTTACAGAATTACTACAAAATAAATGAAAAAGTGGCGAAGGGGGAACAGGAAACTAGCCAGAAGAGTTTGTCGCAACAATTACGCATCCATTAAGCCCGAGTTTTGGCAAGGTCTTCGCGAGTGATTCGAACTCGTGTTTTATTAATTCACGAAATCGAGCTAGAATTGTACGCGGCGTTGAACAGTTTTCGAAGAACCGTAACAGGGCTCGGTGTTGCCCGTTTGAGAAAGCATTTACTCGCCTCACCATCGCCTCAGGCAAATCACACGCTTTAATTTCATTACGCATTTATGTTGCAAACTACACATAAAGAACGCAACGCATGACAATGCAATGCCAATTTGGAATCAGATGACTTTTGCCTCACCAGGGTATTAGTCAGAGCCGACGAATCAACAAATTGCTCGTAGAGTCGGGGCGAGATTGAGTGGGAGTCGGAGTTGACTCAGCCATATCATCGACGAGGCGACTTGAATGTAAATGTATTAGTCTACGCAGAGCGCCCATCGACCTAAAGACTTGAGGTGACCCACGGATGTAATATACAGAGGGCGCTCTTTGACCTTTAGGCTTACATTTCCAGGACCAATTAAATTTAGGATTACAACACATTACATTGATATAGGGTCGGGAATGAAACTCAGACCGAGGTCAAAACCATCCTGGCTTTTACTGGAGAGCAAACTATATGAGGTAGTTTCTGATGCTGATTTAGGATTTCTTGATGACAGGGACCACAACAGATATCTTCCATGAACTTCTGAAAGGTCAATAAGCCGCTGCCCTAAAATGATCCAAATCAACCACTTGTCTACTAAAGCCTCTGCCCGAAAATGATCCAGATCACCTAATTATTTACTTTAACACCAGTGATCTTTTGCTTAGAACAGATATATAACTTAAAGACGGTTGCATGATAAAGTCTGGGAGCACTCTGAACACCAATCTTGAGCTTGATGTTCTTTGACCTTGTTTGACCGAAGAGTATGGCCTACCAACTAAACATTTTCCCGAAACTGAGTTCACATGCAGACTAATCAACCCTGTGAATTGGTGTACCTAACTCTCCTAGGTTTTGAGATCTCATGGGGTCAAATTGCCCCCCACCTGAGCGATGGACACTTAACTAGCCGCCCGGGCGCGCGTTAACATTGAATACACCCGCCGTCGCCTTCGTAATGGTTGTGCATTAGAGTATTTCCCTTCTATCGAGCTGACCCTTCGTTTATTCTTGTCACCGGTTTGAAGCAACCCGTACCTGGATCGCACATCCGAAACGGTCGGTGACAATAAGCATAATAATGTCAGCAAATATTTCTAAAGTCGCCCCCATGGGATGCAGAGCGTGGTGCAGCAACACGGGCTGGGTGGTTGAATATGTGACCAAATACAGCTGTTTTAACCCAGGTAATAAGTAAGAGGCGCACTACAAGCGTCTCGAAACTCACTGTATAGGAAAGAACTGGTGCCCCCCACCTCCCCCCGCCACCACACACACACTGTTTGCAACGGTGGCAGGCCACCGCTCGAACCGGCAGCGGGCTGCACTGGCTTCCGGTCATCGATACGCAGGCAATGAAAGCCCGAGCCCGTCCAAACATCCCGTCAATGCGAGTACCAACAGGCGACAGCGTCACATGAGCGTGGTTCGTCGCAACTCATGGTGAGCGTGGTACGTTTCATTTTCATTGTTACATTTTTCATGTTTCGCCGCGTTTCATTCCGCCAGCGCTGGCGGCAATGTTTGGAAATGGCCGGCATATCACCAAAGTTTCCGTTGGGGATCGGTAACGCCGCCAATTTCCGGCGTCAGGCTTGCGAGCAAAAGTCGGATAGCAACAAATGCTGTGGCACAATTTAAAGCAAGACTTTCCCTCGGCAGGACAGCCCGCTCTCAAAAAAGGTTGCCGAAATGCCGTGTACGTCATCCTCAAATAACTGCATTGCGGCCAGCTGCATATCAGCCAATTTGATTATTTTGTTATCGTAGTCCTCACGTGTGCAAAAGTGGATATTTGCCAAGCAGAAAATGAGATGCATTTGTTCAGCATCGATGCGTTCTAAAAATGTTCTTGAGCAGACCGTACGCTTCAAATATTTCGCGCATAGAAAGGTCATAAAAATATGCTAACACGTGCAAAAGTACCGAAAACCGCATTTCAAATAGCACCGAAGCACAAACATATTGCTACAAGCAATGCTTAGTCTCAGGGAGCTATCCACTTTTTAACTCGCGCCCGGGTGGCCCGTTGGACGGGCTGCACCCGGGTGATGGGGGGGGGGGGGGTCATTTTGACCCCACGCTCAAATTTCGAGAACTAAGAGAGCTATAGGCACCAAATTTACACGGCGTTTAGGCCTTACGTGACCTCACTTAGGTCAAAGTTTGAGGTTCCTGGATCATGATCTTCAGGTCAAATAAGGTCAAACATGGTCGAACGCCATGCTGGTCGTCAAAGTGCCGCCAGAGCCTAGACACCTATTTTAAGCAAAGTTCACGTTCTCATTTAAGGTCAGTGACCTTGTTTATTCTTTAGAACTTCATGGTGATCAAAAGCATACAGAACTGCTTTGAGTTCTGCATTTTAATAAGCGGCTAAATATTACCCAAGGCAGTATGGCCATAAAAACAAAACGCTGACCCAGGTCACTCTAGGCCAGTTACCTGTTCTGGCATTTAGGAAGTCCATGGAAGATACATAAGCGTTATACCTCCGACAACACAACACAACACACACAACACACACCACCACCAACCACAAAAAACACACACACCAACCCACACCATACACCACAACACACACACACCACACACACACACATATATATATATATAATATATAGTATATATATAAGAATATATATATATATATATATATATATTATGTTATGTTATGCCAAAGAAACCCTAGAGCAATAAAGCAACTTTGGTTTTGACCTCGATCTGACCTTTATACCTGACCCTAGGCCAACAAAATTTGTTCATTCAATTGTTGTGTTGTTTAAGAAAGTATCTCAGAGATGTATGGCTTCGTCTAACACTCCGCCTTTGCACCAGATTGAACGATTCCTTAGAAATTGACTTCGCTTACAGCCACGACCTGAATTTAACCTGCCGTAGGTCAGGGACGTGCATCTAAATTATTGGACACCAAGCGATCCGCTATTCAATTGTCTACAGATATGCAAAATTTGGCGCGGCTACGAAGCACCGTTCGGAAACCATTCCGGAAAACCCTTCGAGAAGGGGGCCAAATTCACCCCCAACCCGAGCGCGGGTTAAATGTGACTGGGACACGTTATTCTTATATTGCCAAACACAACTATTTCAATCTGACCAAAAGTTATTGGGGTCCGGACCCCACTGACACTAGCAGGGGTCAGAGTGGTGCCGGGAGCTTGGATCAAAACAATGTCCAGTAAACTGATGCTTTGTCCTCCACTCAGAGGCGCCCTAGAAGTAGCCCCTGTCATCCCTTTACGCTGACCTATGGCATGACCTTGACCTGGCTCTCATTTCGGCATCAACATGTTGGTGACACAACATCCTCACTTAGCGCAAGAGCATGCACTTTTTAAAGTCAGGAAACACGCCTCAGCTGGTCCAATTCCCGTAAACATTGATGATAAGGTCTGCTGGCCTTCGACCTGACTTTGATCGTTCTGTCAGCACGATTTGTTGTTTAAGTTTCCATTAACCACTGCACGGTATCAATTAACCCTTTCCGTTTGCGCAACTATCTTCAAATTTGGCAATTACTTCCCAAGAAACTCCATGAAACTTTCGTCTCGCGGCCAAGGCGCTTGGCTGGAACACCAGTCGATTCATGAATAATTAGGTTTGAAGCTGATATTTCAACCAGTTTCGAGAACAAATAGTCCTGTTATAATTCAACCAAAAGTATTTAGCAACCGTTAGCTGCACGCAAACGAGACGTGCTTGTAGAGTTTCCATTATCTCCACGACGTCCCTTTATTCTACTCCTTTCGCAAACGCCGTAGGAACCGCTGATATGCTTTTGTCACGTAGCACTTGATCTGAACATAATGATAGCTAGCACGATGCATCCCATTTAAATCATCTTCAGCAATGCAATGCAAGGTAATGGATAAATGCAAACTTACTGCGTTGGACGCCTACACCATCTTGCTGAGGAACTGAAGCTACTGTTAAAGAGGTAGGTGCCATGCATCCGATTTCAATATTTCCAATCTGTTTTGAAATCTCGCCAGAATTGATCCGTGATCCGACTGAGCTTGTTAACTTATTGCTTCAACAACAGGTAGTTTTGCCCAGGTAGCTTTGCCCAGTTTTGCTCAGGACGGCAATGAAGTAAATCAAGCCAAGAATGACATCAAAGCTGGGAACATTCAAACAAAAAGTCTTAAAAAAGTCTTATCCAAGGATCAATTGTGGGCGTAAGTCTCTTCATAAAGTACATAATGGCTTGCCTAAATTAAGCAGTAACACGATTCACCTGTCTCACGCTGATGCCAATGCGATTATTTTCAAAAATAAAAGTATTATGGACTTTCAAAACAAGGTCAATGCACTTTGCTTCTAATGACCTGCTGGCTTAGCACAAATTTTCTTTCACCCAGTATATCAAAAACATTTACACGGCAATATACTATCATTTCGTTGCATTTCCAACTAAATGTATAAATTAATAGTTCACCTATTGAAGAGAAAAAACATGAAATGTCGAAGTGAGCTTCTTACAAGTCACCCAAATTTACACCTCACGTTGACTTCGTTGCAAGCATAAGTAGAAATATTGGAATAATTTATAAGATTAGCACACTCAATACGTCGGCGGGCCAAAGGCATAATGAAGGCATCTACTTCAAGTGCCGAAATGGGGGATGTGCGCAGTGCCCGTCGTACAAGCCGCAAGAACATATTTTATGTAAAAGTTAGGGACTTCAGACTGCCTTCCGTGTCACCTGCATGCACCACTGAACCATATTCAATAATAGGAAGAACCAGCGACTTATATGGTAACAATAACGTATGCCGGCCAGCACCGTATCTTGATCCCGAGATGCACCTAAACAAATTCAAACGTGTGACGCATTTGGTGCGGACATGTTCAACGTGCTTGGACATGGACAACCTCGGGTCGAGAACGAAACTAGAAATTTGAACGATGAAACAAAGGGAATATTGTGCCCGTCCAGTTGGAGAGAATATGTCGGTGTATCTCATCGCCTTTAACTGAAAATCACAACGGCTGATTTTTTAGCGGAAACATAGAGACCGTAACGTATTGACCAGTGGTGTAACTTGTAAAAGGCGTGTTGAAGGCGTAGCAATGAGTGATCATATTCTTCATCTGAGCACCAAATCCCGCTGTCATCCGCAAAAAAGTGACGAGGATATGCTTGACGGAAGATCATCGAATAAATCATGTATCATTCTGTTAAAGAGCATTGGAGATATACAGTTACCTTGTGGAAGGCCGTTCCCTTGAATGTGAACATTAGAGACCGCCGATCGGCATCTTACACGGAACGGCCGCGTTCCTGAGAGAAATCCCACAAGATAGTGTGCCAAATGTCCTTTAAATTTCAACTTTTTTTGCTGAAAAATTAAAGCTGGTTTATATACCATATCATAAGCGCGAATGACATCCAAAAACACGGCAGTGACCTAACGCTTTTGCCGAAATGCGCGACGAATAGCTGTTTCGAGACGAAAAATATGTTCACATGTAGTATGGTTACGTCGAAATCTACATTGCTGATCCGATATGAGTTTTTACAAAATATCATCCAGGCAGGGCGTTTGTCAACCATGCGTTCCATACATTTTCCCAAACAGGTGGCCATTGTTTCTTTCCATGCTTCCGGAAAGTATGAGGGGACCACAAATCATTGAAAACTTTCAATATAAGTTGAAACATGCTGTCAGGTAAGGGACGGAAGAAAACGTAATGTAGCTTATCCTGGACTACTGAAGTGTAAGTGGTGGATTTAATCGCATCGCAGAGCTCTGAGAAATAAAATGGTACACTGTAGTCCTTTGTATTGTCGTAAAGAAAACAATGGGGATGCAAATAAAATTGGGGCCCCGCTTGTTCTATGAGACCTACTTTGTAATCGTCAGAAAAACTACAATGTGCTAGACTTTGGGCAAGGGCGTCCATGACCTGTGGCGATGATGTGGCTAAAACATTGTTGATTCAGAGAGCTGGATGGGAAAAAGACGGCCGCTTACCAGCAAGTGTACGAACTAATCCACAAATTTTGATCAACAGAGTAGATGATGGAAATTGTTGTAGGAAGCTTGTTGTAACCAGGAACAACGTTTGGTGGCTCTTATGATTCTCCTGGCTCGAGCTCGTTCAGAATTGCGAGGGAGCAAATGTCGGATATCATGATTGCGTTAATAACTTCGAAAAGCACGTCTACGTCTTGCACTGGCCTTCTTAACATCATCTGTCCACCACAGCACAGGAAGGCGTCGTGGTGGAGGTTAAGTCAGTGGAATTGTCGCGGTTGTTGAGAATGAAGAATATGTGTGATAAGATCAACTCTTTGCTCTGGTAAGTCATAGCGATGATGGTTGGTAATACAAAGCTCCTGAAATTCGGTCCAGTCTGCCTTTCGCAGATTCCAACGGGGTATATATCAAGGAACTGCATCAGCAGCAATATAAAAATGGTATAGATTTTAATTGGAAAATGGTGGCTGGCGTGGACATCTCCCTCAATAGTCCAATTAGAGGAGGTTCCTATTGAGGTAGAGCACAATGACAGGTCAACGGATGTTTTCGTTCCAGTGGGTAGGTGGTGATCAGTATTATTGCCTTTGTTTGGCAGGACTAAGATGTGTGTATCAATAAAATCTTCAACCAAATGTCCTCGGCGATCAACGGCTTGCGTGCCGTTACTCCACGTTGGTATGTGAGCGTTGAGATCGCCGAGGATGAGAAAAGGGTTTTGAAATTGAGCAACGAGTTGGTCAAGTTGCCGTAAGAGCTCCGTATTATTATAATTTGGTGTAATGTATATTGAGCATATATCGTTGGTACGGCCATGCAGCCGAACTGAGCATACAACAGCCTGAAGAGGTGTGTTAAGAGTGAGTGGCGTGTTTGTTAATTCTTGACAAATGTACAATGCCTCCCCACCTTGGCGACGCTCACCGTCCGTGGTGTCACAGCGATACAGCGAGCAGTTTGGCATTTTAAAGTCATATGTGTCGGTGGGCGAAACCATGTTTCCTGCACGGCACTGATGATTGGAGCTGATACGGCAAAAAGTGCTTTCATTTCGCACCATTTTGAAATGAGACCCCGACAATTCCACTGTAAGATGCGATACATTTAATGATGAAGGGACCCATTCCCACCGATTGATAGAAATCGCCCTAAAGAAACAGACCGAGGCCGTCCCATCGCCACCCTCACCGATGAACGGGACCAGCGGTCTTCTCTCGGGCGTGTTTCGACGGGTGTTGTGGTGGAGGGATGAGAGGTAACGTTCGTGTGATGACCAGAGGGACCGGGCTGTCGACTGTTCACAGCCGGATACCTAGAACGCCGGACGGCCTGAGCCGGACTGGTACCACACACAGCCGGCGGACTGGAACGCCGGCCAACCTGGGAACGGGGGTGCACGGGGCGCGTGCGCATCCGAGCGCCCAGCCAGGGGAGACTCAACGACATTTTTCGTCTGGGACTGTGCAGTTGACTCGGCTGGGACCTAGAGGCGGGGGGTGAGAAGCTTCCGGAGAGGCAGATAGGTAGTAGAGTCTGTGTTCCACATGTGGCCATCGTGGCTTTTGCTACTCGTGCCCATGTTTTGCTAGACTGCGACGACATTTTGGATTCAATAATGTGCCGTGCCTCGGGGTACGTCACACCTGTCTTGGCCTTTTCAGAACAACTTCTTTCCATGTGGGGCACTGAGTAGAGTTGGCGGCGTGACCAGCACTCCCACAGCTCAGACATTTCTGAGGTGATGTGCAGGCAGACCCCTCGTGGGGAGCCTCGCCGCACTTGAAGCATCTGACACTCTGTAGTACTTGCTGCCGTGTCCGGGCCGTTGACATTTAAAACACTTGAGTGAGTTTGGAATGGACACTCTTGCTTTATAACGAAGGTAAGCAGCGGTGTAGAAGCAGCAGCGGAAGGTGATCGTGCCTGGAGGTCGGGTGGTAGCAAAGGTGATAACGAGCAGGCTGGTGTCGCAACGCTGACCATCTCTGAAAGTTATCAGCCGTCGGACATGGCAAGCTTGCTCGTCTCTAAGCTCCGCCAGGATCGCGTCCTCCGTCATGAAACGGAGCTCAGGCGGAAGATGGTGCCTTTGCTAGTGTTTCTGGCATGGTCCAGGGAGACTTTTACTTGCTTGCCACAAAATTCAGCTGTTTTGAGTAGGGCCTTGGTTTGTGCGCGAATGGTTGTTTTAAAGATGAGTGATCCGTTTGGTGGTGCTTCAATTTTGAGTTCGCACAGACCGCAGATAGCCTTGACTTGTTTTGATGGCCAGAAAACGTTGATCTTCCGGAATGACACGTTCTCATCACAAGGCTGAACAACAACGTAAGAGCCAAGAAGATCCATAATTGGTTCAGAGGACAGGCGAACACTGCTCACTGTCGAGCGAGGGTCAGCATCAGAGCGAGCAAGCACCGGGGTGGTCGAAGATGAGAGGGAGTCGGAGCCAGGGGCGTTGGGTGGAGACGGGTGCTGTCCGGACACCGCGGCGGAAGTGCATGAACCAGTGGATTGGGCCTGGGGCGCGCGAAGGTCATCAGGCGAAGTGGTAGCCAAAGCGAGTCTAGCGGCACTTCCGTCGTCTATGTCCAGGGAATTATCGATGTCAGGGGCCGAGTTCGAGTCTGTGTCAGCGTCGTCCTTACTGCGCTTGCTTCGCTTCCCCATACCGCAGGAGCGAGAAAAGAACAACAAAAATTAAGCGAAAAGGTGCGTTTTGAGCTAGTGCAAACGGAAATCACGAGAACGACGACACGAAAAAGAACTCCTTGGCTGGGGGCCGCAAAAGAAGCAAACCACTTGCTTGGGTCTTGCCAGACGGGTATATGAGCACTAAATGGGTCAACGCTAGCCTTCTTGTTGGAGTTTTCTCTTAACGTTGTCATAATTCTGCCAACGACTTGCTATGGAACTGGCCCTAGGGTAGACGAGTTCACATAGTGGTACTCATCTTGTCCGGCCGGAAATTCAAGTTCAATATATCCAAAGTTCAGCCACCTCTTTCTCATTTATTCGATTTTTCTGCTTTCCAGCTCACTTTTTACGCCGCACTAATTGCGATTTTTGGGGTTTAACACGGAGCTCTATGGGAGAGAAATGATACTTGTAAGTAAGCGGCACTGTCAGAGATGGCAGCACGGTGGACAGTAGACAGCTGAGCTTGGCCCAACGAAACATTACAAAAGTGACAGTATTGCTGCGTTCGTCTGCAGGGGCTGAAACGAAACTTTTTTTAAAATTAATATTGGCACACTTAAGATAGGTACGCTTGGGAAACTTTAGTGGGCCGAATGGCTTGAACTGTCCGAGGCCTTACATGTGCATTAAATGGAACACGCATACCAAGTCTAGTAGTAATCCCCGAAAAAAACGAATACTTCGAGAAAAAAGCAACAAAGGAGCTTAAATCCGGTGACCGGGACGAACACCTCACATTTAATTTCGATGAAAGGATGCTCTCTCCAAAGAAACTTCAAAATCAATCTCGGGTTGGCTTTGCCGTGTGAGCCGCTGCAACGTCCACCTGGAAACGCTGCTACAGAGCTCTGTCGTCCATGTTGCTCCCTTGGACAATCCAAAATTTGGCGAGGGCCGGCGAAGCCGTCCGACCTTGACCCGCCGTCGATGCTGTTGAACTTTGACACTCTGGCCGTCGCCGTGGTGCTGCTATCTCTGGTGGTGGTGGTGCTGAGCTGGTGCTGAGCGCGCGCCGAGCTGCGCAACTCTCGATGTACACGGTAGCCTCGTCACCTACGCCCGGTTGTACTCACGACCAAAATCTGCTGCCCAGCTATCAGCACGGTCTTCCAGATAAATAAAGACCTCAGGAACACACATTATTCACGAAAGGTCGGCGGGTTGTGGCGTTGTGTGATGGACCAGCCGTAAAACTGAGCAAGCGCAGCCCAATCGCACGTGTGACATACAGTGGCGGGTTCACTCTTAGTGAATGCTGAGGCGCTCTATTGCTGCAGCTCAGCTCCTGGCTCAACCACCGCAGTGACTTGGCAGAGGCACCGCCTAAGAGGCTCCCGGGCTTTGGCTGCGTTGGCCACCGTCCGCTCTGATCGCCTTCTGCCACATGTCTGTTTGTGGCGGTTGCCTATACTTGTAAACGTCTCTGTGGCTTTTTTGCTTCGATGGCATCAAAAACTCGGTTGAATAAATGTGTTATTTTAATTTTGGCTCAAGATAAAATTGGCCAACCCTTAACTTCACGTCTACCAGGACGAAAAACTGCACTGACGATTAACTACAATGGCGAGAAACTGAAACTCTAGGCCATCGTTCACATTGTCCTACATTGAGCATTTTTTCTAGTTCGATTCCGAATATGGCCATCGCCCCCAAACGGGGAGAGCGGGAGAGTCGCCCAAAGGGAGTACAAAGACCTCAGAGGGATAATGATATAGCTAAATCATGTCTGAGAGAAGAAGCCTGAATGACTGTAACGATGTCGTACTGTTTCATGGTTGCATCGACTGCAGTGGTCATTTTGGGCGGACTGTAAGATTATGTTGCCACGTGCACTGTCAGTAGCTACATGCACTATAAGCCGAAAATGTCTACTATAGCAGCAACCTACAGTGCAATGATTCCATTCGGTTGTAGATTCCATTCAGGGACTGTTAGAACAGAGCGAGACACTGTGAGTTCAGTTCTGTAATTTGGTTTGTGTTGTTTGAATACAATCACTGCCTAGTACACTTCCCTGAATCTGCCCGCCACTTGTATGAACCCGTTCACAATGACAGGAAAGAATGCGGACGGCTTATGTCGATTAAGCTGTTATTTGGTCTGGGCAAATTATTACTCGGGCCATTCTCGTGCAAAAATGGACAAGAAAGGCCCAAAAGCACTGAGTTTTTGCTCCCGGGCCAGGAATCAGATTCAGTTGGACTATCAAGAGCCGCCTTAAATCGGATTTGGATTATGCTCCACCGCTGTAATTCGGACTCAGGATCAATTCCACCGAAGCCCAATCTAGCATAAGCTTGCGAGACAGCCGATTGGACGACGTATTTCATGGTTCACTGCCTGTTCGCCAGATTCCTGATCAAATTACCGCAAACCTGACTCGAAGTCGACAAGGTCAAATCACTTAATAGGTCATTCATGCTGGGAATATTCGACGTTTGATCTGGCAAATGAGCACTAATGCAAGTGGGCGTCTTAATGATAAAGGCGATCTGCAGGATAGTGAATGGTTGAAGGTCAAGTCACATTAGCGCGCTGTGTCATGCTAGAAGAAGGGATAGCGATGCACCGAGACTACCGGCAGGCTCTAAAAAGCTTTAACACGCGCCCGGGTGGCCGGCTGGATACGCTTCGCTCGGGTGGGAGTCAATTTGGCCCCCCTGAGATCTCGGGAACTAAGAAAGCTAGAGATATCAAATTTACAGGGTGTATTAACCTGTATGTGAGCTCACTTAGGTCAAAGATTGAGATTCCTAGGTTATAGCCTTCAGGTCAAATAAGGTCAAACAAGGTCGATCTCCGGGCTGGTCTCCAAAGTGCCCACAGAACCCAGATAGATCAGCGACCTTACAAGGTACATCTAATTTTTTTGATTTCAGACGATCCACTTTTCACTTTTCTACAGCTATGCAAGATTTGGCGCGGCTACGCCGCGTCGTTCGGAAACCATTCTGGAAAAACCTTTTGGCGGTCAATTTGATCCCCTCCCCACCCCAGCGCGTGTTAATGCACATTTATCCACTGTTCCCGTGTCCACGAAAAAGGGTTATGGCGCCAATGTAATTGATATTTTGTTGTTTTTTTAACTGATAAACGCGCCAAGACGCGCAGCAAAAACATTTTGCGTTTTTGCATGCTCCGTTTAAGATGATCACCGTGACCTGAAACAAAAAGCTAACTTATTTGCAAAGGCTAGACAGTGGGCAGCACGCTCCATTTCTCATTTTGAGCTGGCAAGTAAATACTTGACACTTCACAAGGCATGTAGGTGGTGATGATACGAATCTTGAGGTGTTGCTTTGCATCTAATTATTCATTTGGAGCAAGTTGACAGGAATTCGAGGGGCACACCCATGACGCTACTATTTACCTAGCTCAATCGGTACAAATACAAAAGGACATACCAGCATCAATGTTATTTGAAAGGTCAGCAGCGAGTTGCAGCCAAATGTCATCCCAGTCTCGCCAGGTGACGCGTACCGGGTGTTTTATCATGCGGGAGCCCTCCAATGTGACACGGCAGGCGGCTGAGGCAAGTGGCATCGCCGCGGACTTAATGCCTTTATTTATCCTTCGATCTACAATGAGACAAAGGAAAACGCCAGTCATGTTGTGCGTTGTGGTCAGGAATATCACTTTTGCACACAATCTTCAACGCGATCGCGTCTGGTTCGCCGCCTCTCAGCGCCCTGTGTGCGAGGTAGATGAGAGTGTTCCACAATTACATTTGGTTTTATACTGAAATAGCCATATCGAATGCCATTCGGTGGAGGTCACAGCCCTGTCCTTTCTAAGATACCCCTACCCCTACACCCCTCAAGTGTCTGATGCTTACTTCAATACCTTCAAATGTGAAACATTCCATTTAACGGTGCTGATTGTCACCAGCGCCAGCCTACGTTGTGACGCAGTCGGTCGGCCTAGGTTCTCTGGGGAGCCAGTGACAAAATCATTGATGAATGTTTAGGCTACACATAACATTATCAGGGAGCCTGGCAATTTTTTGAAACCTATTCACGTTTTTTCTGCTTTCGTTTAGCACACAGAAAAGCAATGTCTGATCCCGTAGCGATGATCGATTACGTCATAAGAATTGTAAGATCTCACCAGGCAGAATGGAGAAAATAGATGTCGGTGCCCGAGGGGATGCGGCTGGAGACGGCCACAACGCGGCTTACGTCAAACGATTGAGGCGGAAACCATGCTGTGTTAGGATAATAACTGGTGGTGCACATAGGTAGCTTGAAATCTGTCAGGGGATGGTCTGGGGTATTACGACATTTATGACATAAATATTGCAGGATAAATGGATGCAGATCAGGAGCTGAAGGATCTGGATGGTTTAAGGTAGCAATCTCAGTGTTTGTGCGAATTAAATTAAGGTAGCATGGCATTCTGCAAATCTCTGACCTTTCTCGGCGGTAGTAAAAGAACTAAGGGTTCGAAAATGTTGTACATATGCCAACATTTCATCTATCTCTATATATTTACCTGCACACACACACACACACACACACACACACACACACACACACACACACACACACACACACACACACACACACACACACACACACACACACACACACACACACACACACACACACACACACACACACGCATACGCATATGCACGCGCATACGCATACGCACACACATACACATACACAGGTGCAACATGCCTACACATGCCACTACACAGTTTCAGTGGCACCCAGTTCACATGCGCAGGGCGACGTTCATCTAGTACGCCTTCTGAACAACTAAAACGTCCATCTCAACTCCTCATATGATACTTCAGGTGTGTATCCATTCGCGTACACACCATTGTGCAATCCATTTGTCAAACGAAACAACCTTAATTGCGACCATTATTTCCTGCTAGATTACATGCTGTGCTAGCATATTGCTCGATTGGTCACTGCATACGGTACCTGCTCTCTTCATTCAGGGGAATGAAAAACTTGCACCACTTTCGGATCCTATCTTAAATGTCAAATGCTACCAAATGTCCCTTTTTGCACATATCGTAAAAATACTGAAGTTACTTCTAGTAGTAATCATCATCAACTGGGCATTACACAGCTACATGAAGCCCCTTTCCCCTGGTCAAAAAACATTTCTTCCATGTATTTTGACAACAACTTGCAATTTTGTGTCTGTTGTTTTGTTTTCAACGCGCTAATAGAGTTAAAATAACTATTTTGTTAGATGGCACAAGGTTTCAGTCAAAGTGCGTAACATTTATTGTGCGCTGTGAGTGCCTTAGACACGAATACAGAATTGCCCCATATTCACAAATTGTGTTGCGAGAGTTAGTTGCAAACTTGTCACACATCATACGACATCTGCCGTGACCGCTTGCGCTTTAACACCTCATATACATACTTCCCAGTTGTCATAGACTCTGGCTATCGCACAAGCTAGTCCCAATCTTAGCAAATCTTAATTTGAGGTATGAATGGACGATCTTCACCTAATGTATAAATGAATGGGTGGCATGTTCACCCACGTCGATTCCCTGGCACTATGTAAAGCCTGTTAAACCTTTTAAATGACTACAGGAGAATCATAGGTACGCAAAAACATTGGCAGCGCTCAATTTGTGCATGCGATATGCAACTGGGAGTAGAACAGGTAGGACACAAATCAGCAAATACCAACCCAAAAACTTTTTCTGGATTCAAAGAGTACTGAACTAAATTTCGGCGAGAAAGTTAGCCTTGGTTCGTGGTTGCGTAGGACACCATGCCCATTCCTTGAGATGCATTTATCGGGAGGGTAGTGGGTAAACAAATAATTGTGAAGATGCAGCACTCTGTTCTGGCAATCACCTGGACATGGATCGGCTCAAGCATCATACTTAAGTCGGAGCTAATGTGTAACTTAAAATTTGGCTGGCACTATACAAAACGAAAACTATAATTTGCCACATTTTTAACTTTTTTGGACAGGATGCTTGTATTTCAAAACTCTGCGGTATGCTTTCTGTTCACAAAACATGCTCCTGCCCTGTGTTGCAACTTTGAAATGCAGTGTCACCCACAAAGGTTGGATTATGTTGCTGACAAGATTAGGAGAAATGGTAGACATGCTGCGAAAAGATAGGTGCTTTATCCTTAGATAATTCAATTACCGTGGAAGGAAGGGAGGCTCTTGTTTTCCATAGCAGCATATGTGAGTGCGACTCATTCATATCAACTTGTCTTTGAACGTGGCACGTCGGTCGAGTGTAGGTGAAGACGTTACCTGGAAGAGGCGACGCTATGCGGTAATTAATTAAAAGCTAAGACGACAGACCAGCCCGAACACTCAGGGAACTCTATTGGATGCATCCATGCTACTTACACCACGACATCGGACACGGGTGTCCCTAGGCCACGCGTGAAACGCTCCTGTAATCACGGATGAAGTGATGTGAGGATGTGTCACAGATCTTCGACTTGTAGTGGCTAACAACATGACGGACATTATCTGATGTCATATCCAAAATCGATCCAGTTTGAAGAGTAGGACCGAAGGTAAGTTGCGTAAGACCGTACATAGACGCGGGCTTAGTCAGCTTCCAATTCACGGGCGGCGAACGATCGGCCAGCAGGCTACAAATCAAGTCGCCCCAGATTAGCAAAGCGCTGCTAGAGTGGTGGTAAACACATTTCGCAACCGAGTTCCAGATCGTAAAAGTTAGCATCACGGGCGGCAACCGCCAGCCCGGTGACCTCGGTGGTGCGAGAGCCAACTATCAGTGGCCATCGCTAACGTCGCACGACATGGATTCAAGCTGTTTGGATGACACGCCCGCCTGGTCTTGGATGTCACGGAGACTTGGGGACGTCCTTTCTCAGGATTGCCAGCCCGCTGACTCACTGACGGCCTGAACTGTCCGCCTGGTCTGGTAATAAGGTACGAAGAGAAGGTGGCTCAGGGCAGACCGCACCAGCCGGCACTTTCCAGTCCGTACAGCACCGTCGCGCCCAGGCCGCTGCGGTGAACTGCAGCACTGAGCTCGAGCAGTTTAGGCTTCGCAGACTACATGTTCGGCACACGGAATCGCGACCGGGCTAGCGTTGCCGCGACGCGATTTTGGGGCGTGCCAGGGGATTGTCCAAATCGTGCCAGGTAGGTCCAGTCCCCTGCTAGATAGGGGCGACAAGTGTTACGTACCGCGTTAAAACAGCGCAAACTTCAACAATTTCAAAGGTAAACACGTCACGATCGTTTGCTTGGGTTCGTAAACCGTGAGCTGACTTCTCACAAGACATCAGCAAGCGCTGCAGCTCCGCAAAACGCTGCAGCTCCACAAAACTCACTGCAGCTCCACTGACAGTGCCTAAACATCCGCGAGAAGCTCGTGCGTGAGGTCCCAGTTAACGCTGCGGTTTAGCGCAGTCATTGCTGGGTCCGGCGTGCTGCCCAGGCTAGCGTTAGCTGTGGCTGAACTCAGTGGGCATCTGAGTCTCGGGCGAGACGGCACATGTCATGTAGTTTGCATATGCATGTGGCGCTCTTGTTCCGTTCTTCCATGTGCTTTAACTGGTGTTGTACTGAATTCAGAAGTCATCTGAGGTGGACGCAGGGGCAGGCGCCATTACTGCCAAAGGCCACGAAAGGCTCAGGAAGCAGTCAAGTATCTCAGTAAGCATTTAAGCACCCCGGTAAGCAGTAAAGCAGTAAGCCGTAAAGTAAGCAGTAAAACAGTTACAGTTTCAGTAAGCAGTAAAGCAGTTACAGCGAGCACACCACACGGGCCAAACGAAGCGCCTGCCCGTAAACTCCCCTAACCACAGCCTCATCGCGTGCCGGTCGCCATTTGGCGCGGCCCGGGGCGTCCTGTTTGCCACCTGGTCCCGGCGGCATCGCGGGCCCCTATTTCGTCTGCCGCCGGTCGACCCGCCGCTGCGGCGGCGCGCGTCGGCGCCGACAAACCGCCCGAGGCGCCGCGTCGGCATCGGCACAGTGCCTGCGGCGCGGGCGGCAGCGACGGCTGCGGCGCAGCTAAAAATACAGCCGCGGGCGGTGTATCGGACAGCGGCACAGGGACTCTGCCCGGCCAAGCGGGACAGGGGTCGCCGTTGGCCGCGGCCGCGGACAGGGGACCGGTCGGAGAGAGGCCCGGTGGGTGGCCAGAGCCGGACGGGAGACAAGGCGGGGTGAGCGAGTGGACCGGACTACCAGGTGAGATGTCAGGAGGAGCGGACGTTGAATACGACGCAGGCATCGCATCTGTGTACGACACCACGATACTGCATCGCACGTGCGCTCCGTTGCACGCATAGCGAGATGGCGTCCCGTGCTGGTCTCGATGACTGGTGTATGTGACAAATAGACGAAGTCAGCTTTCATGGACACCGTCACTTATGAATCAGACGTTTTGCAGCGTGATCGAATCTAGTTAATGTCGGTCGATACGTTGAAACAAAGCGAATCTACGGCCGTAGGCTCGCCCCCTTCAACATCTTAAAACCGTGCCCATAGAAATTGAAACAAAGTGGAAACAAACTAAAGATGAACACGCTGTAGTCCCCGAGTAGAACAGGCAACCTCTGGCAAGCATGCCAAACGTCTACTGAGAAATCCGGGTATAGCTGTTACCTCGAACACGTGGTAAACATGGATGTTTTAAGTTATTTTCCTTGGTTCCCATCGACTTCAGGGGAGAAGCTTTGAACCTCAAAGGTCTTGAATATTGAGGACAAAAATACCCACGTCTTTCGCCTCTCAATAAATTTTGGAACTTCGGTCTTACTTGTTTCATTCAGCTTTATCCGGTTCAGTCTTCTGAATGATTATATGCTGACTCGTGGCTTGGTTGATATATTCTTCATGCCACCCTAGTTGGTGTGCGCATGAAATGATACACGGTGTCAACCTGTGCACTGTTGTGTGTATTTTATTTATTTAGTTATTTTTATTCTATTTCTTGCTGAGCGTAACCCGCTAATTCCGAAGAATATAGAATTCACTGTAGGTAGCCCAATGCCATTCTTGGCCCAAAAAAGCCATGAAAGTATCGACCTGACGCTGCTACCCAATAAAGCACCGTGAAAATAAGCAGATAGCGGCCGCCTGCCAGCCGGGCAGTTGGCAGTGGGATTCTGTGTCAATGAACACGTTGACGGGTATTGTTTTTGAGCGCGCGCCGAGACGTGACCGCTGGCGCATGGTCAACAATTTCGGATCGACACGTGGGCCAGCCGCAACCGTGCTGGGAGAGCACACCGCTGACTCAGCCCGAGCCCATGTCCGGGAGCGTCCTTCAGGATTAGAGCCCCAGTGACACTGATGTCCATTTCACGAGGGATTTGGTGCAGTGTCATCTGCTTGGTGCAGTATCATCCCATGAGTGATACCGCACCAGACAGATGGCATTTTGAGTTCGAGTTATGCGATAATGCTGTTCAATAAGTGCGCCGAGAATATTAATGTTAGGCGATAATGCCGACAATAATGCTACTAGACCTCAGCGCGAATGTAAAAAATTGAAGCTCAAAGCATTTCTTTCTTATGTCAAATACACCACAGTGCCATCTGGATCACGTTTTTTCTAAGCGCGGTTGGTTCCACCTCGTCAGATATTTAGGGTCATTTTACCCAAAACGGTGTGTCACGCCCTGTCAACAGCAAACGTAGCTTGACGCTCGTGTCATTTGGCAACACTCTGTCATTAAGTACCTGCCATGGTCGGTACCGTAGTCGACGTGTAAGGCTTTTGTAATGTATCTAGGTGTCCAAGCCATTACTCGGACCAGGCGCGCTCACAGGATCTTTGTGGGAGCGGCTCTAGCTCGAGCGACGGAGGGCGGCGCACCCCAGATGCCAAGACGGGTGGGATCGTGAGACGACAGCCAGTGGGCTCCATTCATTAATCGATTACAAAATCAACTCTTGCTACACGCTCGCGGATCGCGGCTTTTCGCCCAATGACCATGCCAAAAGAGCGTCACGTATCGAGGCGATGCATCGGGGTGACTATAAAAGCAGCAAATCGAAACTCAGGCTAGCTGACAGGGGGTGGTCTCCGGCTGTCACCAGCCCATGAGGGCTATTCTGCATGAGTGGTAAACAGGGCGTTGTTCGACATACCGGAACAAGTGCATTGATCGTTTGTACAATGCACTGCCAAACTGCGGTATCCGTTCCTTGAACACATTCCACCAAAAAGACGGCCGGTTTATTTCAGACCACTGCCGTAATGTTGCATGCTGCCCAGGCTTCCATGCCGACTCGACGACTGCCGCCGACTTCCCTGCCGACGAAATGACTCGATTCTGCTATTCTGAAGCACTGGTTGTGCCCAGGCCAACGGGAAATTCTCAGTCAATGAAAGGCATTGATGAGGTCAAACAATTAACGGCGTGATACAAACTTAACTCAGCCGATAAACACATTTCATGGGCTCTTGTGATTTACACATATTTGAAGCCGTGATTGGTAAGGTACCACACAGCTATTTGGAGCCCATAAGCCGTTTTAACCGCATTACCGCTTATATCAATTATATAGGGTAAACAACAGCCGTGTAGACGATGATTGGAATCGCTATGCATGCATTTGAAATTCAGTGCACAGAGTGCTGCAGTTGTTAGTTTCCACCCCGTCAGCCTCTACATTACCATTCCCGCATTTTACAGTCGCACCCATCATTTGATCGCTTTGAAATTCACGTTCCTGTTATTTACGTTTCCAGTTATAAACCTTAAGAAATGTGTTGAACTTACTGCTTCACAAGTTTTCTTTTAATTACGTCTTTATCATGTCTTTATTGTTCTCATCACGAGTGAGCTGACCGGGAAAACCACCATTAACACGCGCTCGGGTAGGGGTCAAATTGACGCCCCCAAGGTTTTTCAAAAACGGTTTCCGAACGGCGCGGCGCAGCCATGCTACATTCTACATAGATGTAGACAATTAAATAGTAGATCGTTTGGCATTAAATATTTAGATTTACCTTGTAAGGTCCCTGACCTGCTGTAGATCAAAGTCAAGCCGTGCAATCCGCGAAGTCAGTTTCTAGGGAATCCTTCAATCTTATGCAACAACGGGGTGTTAGAGGAGACCATATATCTCTGGGATACTTTCTTAGGTAACGCAAATATTGAATGCACAAATTACATTGACTTAAGGTCAGTTTTGAAGGTGGGACCAAGGTCAATGCCGATCTGTTTTATCATTCTAAGGCTTGCTGTATGGAGTTGTTCCTGGTGCTCATTTCAAATTCATTGACAACAGGAATCGCGTTATGCAATTTCCATGAACTTATCAAAGGTCAGAATAGGTCACTGACCTAAGATGACCCAGGTCAACATTTTTTTTCAGGAATATACTGCCTAGCGTACTGCCTTTGTCGGTTGTTCAAATGGAAAACTAAAAGCAGTCTTGTATGATTTTGGTCATGACGACCTTTGAAGGGTCAAAAAGGTTACTGATCTTAAATGATAATGTGACCTTTGCTTAGAACAGGTATATAGCTTCTAGGGGCAGTTTGGAGACCAACCTGGAGATCGACCTTGTTTGACCTTGTTTGACCCGAGATCATGACCCGGGAACCTCAAACTCTGACATGAGTGAGATCAGGTATTGGCCAACGCACCCTGTAAATTTGGTGTCTCGAGCTCTCTTAGTTCATAAGATCTCAGGGGGTCAAATTGACCCCCCAACCCGAGCGAAGGGTATTCAAACCGGCCACCCGGGCGCGTGTTAATGATGTTCCATAATCCTTGTGCGATCTGAGTGTAAGGACATGTATTGCATGGCTCGGAGTGGCGGATTGCAGCTCTAGTAGGCATTAAACTAAGGTCGTTCCATAATTTAAGGAGGACCTTTATTTTTTTTTAAAACTCAGACAAGCGTACAGCAGGGAATGCATCTTAGCGCTCAACATCTTAACCACTAAGCCGTACACCGTCACCAAGCCTTTCCTGTTATGTACTGCGCGCCGCTCCGAGCTTTTCTCTATCAGTACCGCCGAGGATGCTGCTCACATGTTCCAGTCCCCCGGCGCTGAGGCAGGGGTTTTCACGCAGTATTTTCTTGAGTTTCTGGAAGAGGAAAAAGTCAGCAATGACCAGATCAGGTGAATAGGTGATTGGGTCCTTGCTTCTGAAGAATCCACAACTTTTAAAAACATTGCCGTCTCGTTCGACGTGTGAGGTCGAGCGTTGTGATAGGCTTGAGTTTGTGGTCTCGTTTGGACAGTGTTTTTTTGGTTACGGTCTGCATCATCCTCTTCAGTAACGAGACTTACCTCACGTAGTCAATCGTCTCATCCCTGGATGGGAGGCCGATGATGACGGCGCTGTCATTGTCAAAGAAAACCGTACACACAACCTTCACATTCGTTCGCCGTAGGCTAGGCTGAGTTGGGGTTCCTTCGCCAGCTTTATTTCACTCCTTGCTCTGGCTTTTGTTCAGCGGGTCGTAGAACCTGACATTGGCTGGAGTCCCATAAGAAGGGACTATTATATCCAGGAATCGTTCGCGGCCAAACTCGCACTGACCGAGCAACTGCTGCGCAGCCTGCGCGCGTGCATTCGTCTACTCCTGCGTGGGCCAGAACCACTCCATCGACAGCACACCATTGAGTATCGGAGTTGTTATACCGCCCGTCCTGCTGTAGCTTGTTGGTGCTGACTCGATTGCTGGTGTTTTGAAGGCTCTGCACCGCCGGTCTTCGAGATCGTGACCTCCGTTGGGCGCCCAACGTCAGCCATGCGTGCGCGCCCTGGCGCCCTCTACGGGGTTTGCCCGAGGTCCTGCTTTGCCCGTTCTTAAACCGGCTCATCCAGCGGCATATGGTCTGCAAAGACTTGGCACTGTGTCCGAAGACTTTTTTCAAAAACTGCTGCAATTTAACACGCTCTACCCCAGACACAAAATGAGTGCAAATGACCCCGTACTTAGCTGCCAAGCCGTCTGCGGTTTGAACGGCAATTGGTCTGTTAATATTTTACGCTAACGTTTCGGGTGCGATGAATTGTGTTGTTAGGAGACAGTTAGCTCTGAACACACTGCGGCACCTTCGAAAATTTGACGTGCTTACAGAAACAAAAGCCCACGCAAAGTCCACGGCACCAATGGCCATGATACAGACAAGAGACCATACAAAATGATGCGACTCCAGCGTATGTTCACCACGCTTGCACATGAGCTTAATAACCCGGACCCGTGCGATTTTGAAAACGGTTAAATTGAAGGCATGATGCTAGAAGCTATATCACCCAAATAAATCACTCCTGCCATCACCCACAGTTGTGGCACTGGACGTTTGCCAATGCACCAATCAATATCTACTTCCGCGACCGAGAACGGAAATCCTCGCGAACGTCGCGTGTCTGTCCACCACCGATACCAGCAAAGCCGGCTGGCAGCAGCATGGATCCACGGCACACTTCCCGTACTAACCGTGAGGTACACTTGTAAAATGCATGGTCTTTTGAAAGTTGCAGAACCCATTCTCTGTGACGGGTTCGACGTAAGTAAAGCCATAAGCAAGCGTGCTTCACTGGCTGTCAGCAACACACCGTTTTTTCTCCAGCCCAGCAGATTACATATATTTTACCAGGCTAGATATAATTTCTTTGCAGGGTATGCCGCGGATTGTTTTACTTCCGGGCTTACTTAGTCTTGATAGTACAGCTGCCAGTGAACGGCGCCGCTGTCGTGCCCTCTCCCATACCGAACGTTTCTAACAGGGTTACGTGTGCTACTACCCATATTTTGCTTAGCATATGGATAAATTATATCAGTATATAGCTTGGTAATATTGCTATATAGATTGCTCGCACAACGGTTAGATTGCTGTTGTCGGCATAATGGTGTCTTCACCCTCTTGGCAGTTCTCAGCAAACATTCTATACGTTACACCCACCTTTCCCACATGTATGTTAGTTTTTGGAATATCAGCGGCACGTCGCCTCCAATTGCCGGGCAAGATGCCTTATGCGGAAAATCGTTGGTCATCTCGGAAGAGAGCTCGAATGCGTAGTCCCAGTAACGAAAAAGCTCGCAAAACAAAATGCAGGGCCTGTCTCAAACGATTCTGAATCATGTGATCAGTGAATCAGTCAATCAATCAATGGATGATCGACCAATGAATGAATCAATCACAACGATCTAGGAGCATTTGGAATGCTAGCATGGCTGAGGTTTGCTCAGCTTATGATGGCAACGGCCATTTACGTGCAAGTGAGTGAAACAGCATGGAGAGCGTTTTTAAAAAAAAGAGAACGCGTCGCCCTCAGTAAGATACGTAACTACATGCATACTCGAATACGTATTCTGAAGAGAAATGGTGGGATATTTTGTGGTCACACTTAACGCAGCCATGAGGACTTAGATTGGGTCTTTCCCTCCCGCCCAGTGTGGCGCCATTTCGTTGCGTGAGGAACGACAAAGTATAGGGAAGGTCTAAAGAACAGGAATAAGAAGTTCTTGAAAATGTTGGACTTCGGTACAGTGGACAAATTTCAAAAGAAAAAGTTGTTTACAAAATGTTGTTTGACTGATCAGGGATTGAAAGCTTTAGGGCGCGCCAATGGCTCGTAAAAACAGCTCATAAGCCTATCACTGCCGTTCAAAACAGGTTTCTCAAAAACATTTCGTGTAGTACTCTTATTTAAACCCATATGCTTGCGTTTACGTTTGCGAGATTAGCTGGGCGAAGCGGGCATCCGCCTAGACGAAACAACCAACAAACGTTTGATGAGCTGGCCTCGTGGCGTCGCACAATCCTGCTTGAGTTCGACCTTCATCAGGTTAAAAATGTAGCACACCCGGAGGGGGGGTTTGCCCGCACAGCAGCAGAACGGGTTCCGCTTCACCGAATCTCAGTAAATATATTTTCTGACGGCTCGAAAGGCTCCGCTGGCACTGGCTGTGCCTTCGTTTGCGGAGACTTGGGGCAATCCTTCTGCCTGCCACGGCACCTATCCGTTTTGTCCACTGAAGTTTTCGACATCCTAACGGCCTTATAATATATCCAATGTCGTACGGAACGTGACTCTCCGATGCTAACTAGCTCGCTTAGTGCCCATTTGTCACTTGACGTAACCTTACTATCTCTCAATCACGCGTATCTCGCACGATATAATTGGGATGAACGTAACAAATAACGCTACCAAAGCGTTAAAGTCACTTTCATATGGACTCTTAGCCACGTTGGAATTGTAAAAACGAAAGAGAAGCTGCCGCAGCGGGAGGGAACACATGCCGAGAGCGCACCCTTTCCTTCAACCTGCCGTTGTGTGACTCGAAGCTGACAGTTGCCAGATATACCATGACAGATGGCAAAATGATTTTGACAAAATAAATCACGCATTCAGGCCCCTTGAACCCCTGATTTGCAAGTGGGAGTCGTGCAATCAGAAGCTTTGGGGAGGTTACTCTTGTGAGCTACGCCCCAGGCACACCTACGCTAGCGCACTCGTTTTACCTATTGGACCCAGGATACGCCACAGTGCGAGGGTGTGGCGTGCGTCTGATCGTTGAACATGTCTTGACCTCGTGTCGTCCCCCTGCCAGCGGTCGTCTGCACTACTTTGTTTTAGCGCCCCTCGCCCGGCTGGTTGGTAGCGACCCAGGTTGTGGCGTCGTCGACACACTCGCTTGCGCAGTCCGCATTGACTTCAAATATTATTTATAACCGTCCAGCCGTATGGGTATTCAGATGAAGTGCGGAGTAATATATAGGTGACACAGTTCTGATCGAGTGGCATGTAGTAGGCATTTTTCGAGAGGGCACGAAATGGCTACGTGATCCACGGGCCCATAAACCCTAAATGTCTTCATCATCAGATGTATACGTGCATGTCTGGAAGTTGACACAACCGCATACCGAGACAGTGATCTTTCAACTGTTTTGAGCACAGGACACTATTTGTTTCATGTTGATGCAATTTAAGTAATTAGAGTGTAAATTGAGTGTTTCTGAAGACACTGTTATCAGGTGTTAATTCCATAAATAAATAATATATCGTATATATATATATAATATTTAATATAAAAATATAGATAAATATATAATATATAATATAGTATACATATATATATATATATAATATACGTAACAATATAGTATATATATAAAATGAAAATATAATAGATCAAAATAAATTTCCATGAAATGATTCATTGACATACATATTGGTAACACAGCGCATGGGTAAAAACTTTCACTTTTAAAAGGCCCGTGCCCGCATGAACATGTGTGTGATAAAAAACGCAAATCTTGAGCGCGACTGACTTTCTTAGCGTCGCATATGTGTTCAATTTCTGTAACTAGACTGTCGCACTGATGTATCTTTATTTTCACAGGCTGGTGCTGATCGGGGCACGCTGCTGCCGTCGGCAATTGTAGCCAGCAGACAATGCCCCTAAATTTAGCCGACTTGCAACTCATCTGCACTCTCCTGCTTCTTGGTAAGTGCTATGGTGGTACGCCATTTACAATGGCTGTCGGAGCCACGTCACCTGCCTTTGATAAGGGAATGCATGGAGAGGCGCAAATAACCTCCGCCGTTAACGTGCCTTAAACACGCGCTGGGATGGGGTCAAATTAATCCCCTTGAGGGTTTTCCAAAATGGTTTCCGAACGGCGCGGCGCAGCCGCGCCAACTTCTGCATAGTTGTAGACTATTAAATATCGGATCGTGTGGTACAAAAAATGAAACGTACCTTGCAAGGTCGCTGACCTACGGCAGGGCAAATTCAGGTCATGGATTCGGCCAAGTCAATTTCTAGAGAATCGTCCATCTGATGGAACAACGAATTGTTAGACGAAGCCATACATGTCGGAGGTACTTTCTTTAGCAACAAAACACTTAGGTGAGCAAATTCCATTCACCTGGGATGAGACATAAAGGTTAGACTAAGGTCAAAACCAGCTTGTTTTATTACTCTAAGAATTGCCGTACGGGGTAGCTTCTTGGGCCTATTTCGAATTAATTGATAGCAAGAACCGCATAAGACGTCTTCCGTGCGCTTCTTAAAGGCTATAATTGGTCACTGACCTAAAATGACCCAGGTCAAGATTTTACTTTAGGAACGTACTGCCTAACGTTATATTTGTCGCTTATTCAAATGTAAAACTCAAAGCAGTCTTGCATGATTTTAGTTGCCATGAACTTTGAAATGTCGAAAAAGGTCACTGACCTTAAATGAGCATGTAATATTTTGCTTAGAGCAGCTATCTAGTATCTGAGGACACTTTAGAGACCAACTTAGAGTTTTCCCTTGGTTGACCTTATTTGACCCGAAGATCGTTACCTAGAACCTTTAAAATTTGACGTGAGGGAGTTCACGTGCACGCCAACACACTCCGTAAACTTGGTGTATCAAACTGTCTTAGTTCCTGAGATCACAATGGGTCAAATTGACACCCAATCCGAGCGAAGGGTTTCCAACCGGCCACCCCGGCGCGTGTTAAACCCAATTACTACTGCTGCCAGAGCAATGGTTGTGGCTGTGCGTATCAAACAAAATACAAACAGCACGTGTAAATAGTCATTGGCTGCTTGGGACTCATTATCAGACCAAACCGGCTACAGCGTGTGGCAGCGCAATTTCAGCTCATCAGCGCCACGTAAGTAGCGGCGGGAAATAACGCGTGGCGGGTTTGCCACCTTTTCCCATAAGAATTGGTGGAAATAAAGAAATGAGCCCTCTACCATCTGATAAACCCAATACAGTCGTAACAATGGTGTCGGGACTGAAAGGTGCTACGTCTGCTATGTTTCAGTTTGTTTGCACGCAGCCAGCATGCAGTGCTGGGTGAAGAGAAACTAGTGTTTAGTGAGCTGTCGAGATTGGCTTGTTGAGAGGGAAGTATGACCCACACAGGTCTAGACGTGATTTTCGTTTTGTGATTGTTCTTCGTACCAAATCATGCCGGGGTAGTAGTATCTCAACTGTATTCGCGAGCTCCCATCCGTACGCATATTTTCAAAGCGGAGATTCGTATAGTTTTGGCGCACTCTCTAGCCTTTTGGAGCATAGTCGAAAAACCCGACGTTTTAGAGCAAAAGTGTACGAGAGTGCAGATTCACACTAAAATAGTGACCAATTAACAGCAAATGGGAAACGTACGATGCAGCTGACAGAGCTATACGAGAACAATGCTGATGAAAACCCGTCGCCATGCAAACCAGGTGTGCCAAACGTACATTTTTATGATTGTCATTACAAGTACGGGTTGTAAATTACTGAGGGGCAAACAGGATGCATCGAAAATATGGTCTTGGTCTTTGGGGAAGCAGTGGGTACAATGCGACACCCTGACACCACGTTCTCATTACTTGGATTCCAAGAGCATTATCACACTTAATTGAGTGATGCTTTACAGTTCTTAAAGTACCCTCACCTGTGAAATTTTTTTACGCTGCCTTTAAAGGGATATGATGTGATAATTCGAGTGACTAACTGCAAAATACGTGATCTTTACGACCCAGACCACGCCCACCAGATCGGTGTTACCAACACTGGTCAAATAGCATTGACTGGTGTATAACCGTAGGCCTTCCACAAATGCTGAACCTTATCTCACAACATGAACAATTCTGCAGTACACTCAAAATCGTATCAAAACTGTGTTTTGAATACTTTTAGAAACATCGCACAAAGAAACAGAAGCTAAAAAATGTACGAGTTAGTCATGTAATGAAAAGGGTGCAAATGACCATCAGGTTTATGATTACATACAAAAAGGGCTGATCGCTATTCATTTGAAGCCAATGTCATTTTCACAAAGAGCTCCTTTCAAGGCTAGCATTAAAGGGAGTGTTCCACATTTGCATGGGCTTTTGAGATGAAATAGCCATCTTGAAGACCTTTTGGCGTGGTTCAATATCCTGCCGTTCTTAAAACCTACGCCTCTCTAGTTTCAAAGCTACAAGCCCGCGGAAATAAGGAAAGGTATGTCGGGAAGAGTATTTTAAAGTCACCTCAGCCTTTATAGAGTCATAATAGCGCCCTTCAAATCTTGCCATTCTATAAGCCATGCGGCGATCAAGGCCAAGCAAAATATTACTGTCGAGGTGTTCATATCTGACGTTCGTAAGTGTGATTTCCAAGTATAACGGCCGTCAATTGGCTCTCAGCCAATGTTTTGCAAAGTACGATGACGTAATCAAACCATGGCACATTGAGGAGCATATTTACCAAACAAAGAATGGTACTGTCTAGACCAGTCTTTTCCACTTAAATACATAACAATAGGCATAAGTGAGCTTGTGTCATCATATCTGATGTTTGCTTCAAGATCTTAAAATAGGAAACATTCCCCTTAACCTAACTCTTGTTCTAGCCCTAATCCCAGCAGAATATAATGAAAGTATAATGGAAGTCTGTGCGCTCAAATAGCTGAGCAGATATTTCATATAAAACAAACTTTATGGCAAATGCTAACCAGCAGACCAGCGACATCACAGCCGTTTCAGAGTGGGGGAGATAAGGGAATTATTCTTTCTGTTCTTCAGTAGTAATATCATGCTTGCTTTCTCGTCCGTGGAAAAGCACGGTGTGGGAAGGGCTGGAAGAAGGGGCGGTTAGCAAAAACTAAGGATATTGGATCGTGAATTTTAATATCAGTGGATTCAAGGTCCTGGCCACTGCCTTCGTCTCACATAACAGATCTGTACGGGACGGAACCACCTAGTGGAGCCCATGCAACCATTGTTTGCTGGACGCCAGCAGACTGAGTTTCTTGACTGAATGGTGGGGAATTCATGGCGTGCTGGTCTCTGCATAGGTTAGATATATCGCAACTTAGTTGATATACAGTACATTAAATGAATTCGTAAAAGGCCCTGGACCGTTTCGGCGTGCTTGTGCATGAAAATCTAATATGTAAACAGGAAAAGAGGCGCAGAGCGAGCATTGTTTTGAGCGATGGGTGCACGTGCGTTCCGTGGCGAAGTGAAAGTCCCGGAGCGGGCGCGTCGCTTTGCCAAACCATCGAAAAAGGTTTGCTGGCAACTGGCCAAAAGTGATTAACCTGGTCCGCGCGGCAATGTTCAAGGCTTGAGAAACTAACGAAGAAAGATCTGCTGGTAGTTAGCCAAACCAGAGCCAACCTGGCCTGTGCGACCGTGCCGGAGTATTGTTGGGCCTGTATTACACCATGAACTGGATAGGCCACTAGTTGGTAGGATCAGGGAATACGCGATAAGCGACGATCATGTCATATGACATGAGCATAAAACCATCCACGTAGAATACTCCATTTGCTTTTGTCTGGGATGCTTAAAGCAGCGAGATGAACTCCAAGTAAGCAATGAAGAATGGAAACCGCAAGAGAGCGCTGGCACAACATGGTGTGGTCAAACACGGCAACACCTCATACGACCCTGCAGTTAGACTGGCTTCTGTGCTGGACCCAACGGCCGTCGTTTGCGAACGCCGATTACCGTTACGACCGGCTGTCGGCGGCAGTGCTTACCACGCAGCGACTGTGAAGGACCCCATTCGAAGCGAATACTTGGCCGTCATCACTGTCATGTCAACAAAGCTCAGAGCGTGCTTTCAGTGGGCGGAAATGCTCCAGACGGCTGAAATAGAGAGGCTGCTGATGGATGTGCCTGTCAAACACAACAGCTCAACGATGCTGACTTTGTCTCCGTGGACCGAAAGCCTGGGGTCAAAGATCTTTACTGCGACCTGCGGTCTTCGAAATTTAGGCGCATTAAGAATGGGTGAAAGAAGTTCGCATATACCTTCGCATAATCATTACCGGCGCAGAACTCGCACTTCCAAACATGATCCCCATTATCCAGAGCGAAACCCACGCAGTATTGGTATCAGCAGATGCAAGCGACATTTTTTAACAGCCCCTGCGCCTTTTTTTAGCTTATATGCAATATGGTGGCAACCAAAAGCGTTTTACTTCGCGCCTGTCCACCCAATCAGCGCCCTCAGTCTAAGATGCAACGGGCGGTGTGAGAGACCCACACCAGCGGTGCTCGGCCTCTTACCGTAAACCCACTGTTTCTCTTAGCATCAGGAAGTTTCGGATGAAGCCTTGACATGTGTCGGTCCACCATTCTCCGTTTACTCTGAAGCTACAGCCCAAGTATCCACAAACAA
>NW_023596746.1:20188286-20251069 GCF_011947565.3 Pollicipes pollicipes
TGCTTGTCTCAATATCTTTAAACGTTGAAAATCCCCTTTAGATCTCCAGGGTAGCCTGTGATTTTCATTAGTTACCAAGTTACGATTCATTACCACTGAGCACCCGAGTATGCTGAGTGCATTGCTGCTTACGGTGGATGCTAATGAAAGTCAAGCTTAGCGGGCACCGATGTAATCGTGAATTGTGGATGCTTTCTTTTGTATAGGTCGGAGTTATTTGTCAGTTTTTAACTGAAATTTTTGGGCGCTTTTGGAGGGACAGCTGGTCCATGCTTCGATTTTGGATAGGAACCTGGACAAGAACTTTCATAATACGGCAGCTCTGTGCCTGATGAGGGTTGCTGCTTATGGCGGATCGTCCCATCGCAGCCCCAGGAGATACACGCCATCCCGGCGGTGATGGTTAGCACGCAGGTCTCGTCCCATGGCGACGTGGCGGACGCACATGAACGACATGTCGTCCCGGCGATGGTTGGCGTCCCGGTCCCGTCTCACGGCGAAATGACAGACGCGCACGAGTTACGGTCCCACACCCGAGAGCGACGCTTCGTGGATTAATTTTGCGTGTAGGCCGTCGAATTTGCAAAAAAAGACGGTAGGCGTAGCGAGGGTGGCCTGTCATGGCCCTGCACGATTTGCTGATACTTTATGGTATTATTTGGTTGATGGGTTCGTATATATATATATATATATATATATATATATATATATATATATATATGCATGTATCATCATGTAGTTAGCCTGCTCGCGTGACGTGTTCCGCGCTTGCGAAACAAGCCTGGCAACGGCTTCGATCCACAAAGTGTTTGAGCAAACAATTGATGTGACTTGCAATATAAAAGTTATGTCAAATTACTTCATGACAAAACGCAGTCTGAGCAATATTTGTGGTGAGGTATGTGCCGGAGCAGTCACTATTGAGCCAACATATGTATTGGCGTGAAATGCCCACCACCACCGGGACACCTCCGCTGCCGGACCTCACCCCTCCCCCTCCCCCCACACAAAGAGCCTTTTTGGGGCTTGTGCGGTCGCTCGCGCGGGGCTACCATCAGGGTGCCACTTGCCGGCTCATGGCAGACGGTCGCAGCTTGTCCCGCAGTTGCGATTTTGTGAGAATTCAGGATGGATCAGTGAGTTGTTTGGAAGAGGAAGAAGGAGGTGACGCATGCTAGCTTTGTGTCATATGCACAAGCTTTCGTGTTACCGTGCTGTCGCGAGCTATAGGTTTCTTGTCTTTTTTAGCCAACAGTTGACGAGCTCGGATGAGGATTGAAGGTGTGATTAATGTTACCCTAGAGATCTAAACAAAAACTTCGGGAGTTAGATGCACCAAAGTCACAGATAAGGTGGGGCTTTGTGTGAACTCATTTGTTTTAAATTTTGAGACCCATAGGTCGTTACGCCTTGGCTAGATAACGTCAAGCGAGGTCATAATCCACATCGGCATCCGAAGTACTCTCAGAATTCTCACTCAACTCTAGGCCTAGATACCTCCTCTAAGCAAGACATCACTAGTGCTTATATCACGTCGCCGACCCTTTTGACCTTCAGATGGCCAAGATGACCAACAACGTTCGTGTTTCGATATCAAAATTTAATATTAGGGTCGAGAACTACGTCAGGCAGCATGCTCCTCAGAGTAACAGGTTGACTGGGGTCACGTTAGGTCAGTGACCTCCCCAGGTCAACCGTCTTAGTCTGTACAACTGCCTTTCGAGACCTCAAGGGGACCTATTGCGACCTACAAACAGAATGAGAGCGTCACAATATGAACGAGAAAAGGGTGAATTGATCTTGATCTCATCTTGTCACTTCTCACGGAGTCGTGAGTCGCCCTTGTGGCATAAATTATTCCGCTCCTTATTACGCATGTATTTCTGTACCCCGCGGTAACGCTGCTTTATCGATGACTCGGATGCGAACATCGAACACAGGAATGCTGACTTGTTCCTCAGATTTCCTCAGGCGTATCTGCCTGGCTGGATGTTTGATGTTGAAGTGTGATGTCTCGAAATGGACTTCTACCAACGTTCTCGCATGCGCGGTTTCCTTGATGTTGAACGATATTACCGCGCGGAGCTCAGGATGAAATCAACCAGTCGGAACGAAGCATCCAATAGCTTTAGCGCAAAATATCAACGCCCAAATGTTTGCGAGCTACAACTAGAACGCTAGGATACATTTAACTTCATTCTTTTGCGAACGGAAATCAAACCGAAAGAAATCAACGGAAACTTGCAGTGTAACACAAGGATAGAATAGCACAGATTAAGAAAGGAGGGAAAGAGAGGAATGCAATAAGACAATGAAACACACAAAGATCGACATTAGCGACGACCCATACCTTGCCTTACCCTTCTTCCGCACATGTTTTTCGGTTCTCCATGCTGGCAAATCGTTCAGCGCGGCTTGTATAGTAATGGGCAGTCAAAACCAGGCGGCCCGGTGGCAGCACCTGGCGCCATAAACCAGTGGTCTTCAGCCTGTTTACACCCGTACCACACGATTTAATGCCACGGATCGCTTCGCGGACCAATTTCCTGCAAAAATCGTTAATCATGCATTGATAACATTGCCATTCAGAGTTAGATTGACGCTATTGGCTTGTATCTTGTCATGTAATTGAGACTAGAGTGAAGGCCACTGTTTTAGGAAGAGGATATGAATTATAATTCGGCGCCTATGTCAGCCATTGGAAATAGTGATTAGCATTGATCGCAGTATATTTGGTACGATAGAACTACCTGCCCCCGATTTTCTATGTCGTCACAAATGGAACAGAGTTCTGAGATTACTGGGGTGAGTGTTGATGTAATAACCTTCACATAGACAGCAAATGCATCTTAATAGTGTTATCTAAGAAATATCAATACCCACCCATTTGTCGATAAGCATCCACTAGTTGATGCAACTACATGACCTTAACGACGTCTTCAACCCGGATTCATTTTGACGAATACTGGGTCAATCTTTGCATACCCTCACCATTTTATATTGTACAAAAATCCACGCCGCTTTTTTGAATGTGGTGACTCTGGGTCATGCAAAGAGATAACGAAAGTGGCCAGTCCTGAACCAGATCACTTCATGTCCCCAACACCGAGGTCCGAACTCATGCCTTCGATTGACACGAAACATATACCATGGAAAACCAGTAACGTCAGACCCAGACTCATTCTTAGATAATCTTTACTGGATTATAACCTCGAGTGTTGGGTGACGGTAGCCGTAGGACACGTAGTCGAAGGTCATACAACAGCATTGGAAAATCCAGGTTACTTAATCCAAATCCAGGTGAATTAAAGTTAGTTAGTTCGGTAGTAGATTAAAATCCAGGTTAGTTAATCATGAAAAAGATCATTGTCAAAAACACCATCTTTGAGGCAGTGCAAGGTAGAGGCAGTATTGGCACACAATTGTGATATAATTGCTCAGGTTTGGGATAAACAACTACGCCAATTTGGATCTCAAATTTGGATGAATGGCAGACTAAATGTCATGTAAGGAGGTAAGCACTAGCGCTTATGTTCTTATGAATCTTTTTTTGATGAAGAGTAAAGGACGTCGGATATCCCGGAAGTACAAGTATGTGGCAACAGTGGTGTACAGATCCCGCTACTGTTTCTGATAATGATCATGTTTCCGGGCCGGATCTTAGTTCCGGGCCTCATCTAGTTTCCGGTTCTGATTCTGTTTCCGATACTGATCTTTTTCGTTACCCTCGTGTCCTGTCACAAACGGCGGCGCCAGCTTCTGCTAATGAGGAGCTGCGCATGGGCTAAGGTCGAACTGAGGGATGTGTTTGCGCAATGACAAACCGTCCTTTAGTAACAACCTCAGACGGCAAACTAATAAAAGTAAACGCGTTCTCCATTCGGGTATAGCTCCTAGCTTCGTCGTGCCGCGAGACCTTGTTCGTTGGCGCGGCCGGCAGACGGTCGCGATAGTGGCGTTCTGACTTGCCAAGTCGTAACTAAAGGCAAATTACCAGACGAGTTGACCATTTTCTGGTACATTTGACGGATCGTTCTGTTACTAGTGGAAGCACCGCAACTGTTGGCTTGCAGGATTTGGTTTTGATGCTACTTAATAAAACCAAGAGGGTGCAACAGATTTTGTCTCGTCTTCCAGACCCAATGTGCATGGTAATATCGGTGCCGTTAAATCAGCATGGGAAATGAACCAAATATTTAAACTGCCCCTTCAGGCGTGTACATTTGACCTATGTACTCCCCATCATCTCAAAACATGCAATCTCTAGCGGTCATTATTTTGAACGGCGTAGATACACAATCCATTTTCAACCATGTCCTTACCAAAGTGGTGTTCACTTTGCCTCTGATGGTTTTACATATTATAAATAATAACATTGGGAACGACATTTTTCCCATTAAGTCCTCAACAAAGCGCTTCCACGAAACAGAAGGTCGTGACATAATTTCAAGTATACGACAGGGTAGTGGATGGAAGGATGTTTTGAACATCGCTGATTCACACTGCCTAAGTACGACCGCATGGCCGCCTAGCCTTGTTTGCCCCTCGCATGCATAACATTGTATTTACAACATGAAATGCACGCGTAAACGGATGCTAGACCGGATGAAGACATATGTCACTTCATATCGTCCTTGAATGAAACCAAAATTCAAGGGATAGCGCTGCGTCTTCAGGCGATAGTGATATGCTAATCGTGATCGTGGGTGAAGCTTCGCACCCCTTGGGGGTACCTGACCCTCCATGCCTGTACAGGTCGACGCAACATCGAATCCAAATCACCAAAACAGCCACTGAAATGATACACAGCTCAGCAGACCGGCATGCTGATCACAATGAAGGTATTAGTGACACCGCCGCAAACTTTGTCTGATTCACACTTCGAGCCAATGAAAATCCGCTTGTTTGTTACCCTCTCCTTTCAGCCCTGGTGTTTACTGAAAAAGATACTGCTGCCGATTCCTGCCACCAGCCAACATATAACGATCGTTTTCGGGTACTTTTAAGGTATTTAAGGTATTTATTAAGGTATACTCTCTCATTATGTGAGTCTTAAGAGTCTGAAGCAAGTCTTAAGGAAGGGTGCTACAAATGCCGTTATTTTGCGCCCAACGATGTCTTAACACAAACTCAGGCGGGGGTCAAATTGACCCCCGAAGGTTTTTCCAGAATGGTTTCCGAAGGGCGCGGCGTAGCGGCGCCAAATTTTGCATGGCTGTATTGAATAGCGGATCGTTTGACATCACCAGGTTAGATGTACCTTGTAAGGTCGCTAATGTATGGCAGTTAAAAGTCAGGGCATGGTTTCAGCAAAGGCAATTTCTAGGCAATCGTCCAATCTGATGCAATAACGGAGTGTTTGACGAAGCCATACATCTCTAAGATGCTTTCTTGGGCAACACAAATATTTAAGAAGCAATTACGCTGACCTAAGTTCAGGCATGAAGGTGAAACTAAGGTCACAACCAACCTGATTTAATATTCTAGGGCTTGCTGTATGGGATAGTTTGTGGTGCTCATTTCGAACTTAATGGCAGCAGGAACCGCATTATACATCTTCCATTGACTTCTTAGAGGCCGGAAAAGGTCAATGATCTTAGATGACCCGGGTCGACGTTTTGTTTTATGAACATACTGCCTAGCGTAATCTTTGTCGCTTATTCAAATGCAAAACTCAGAGCAGTCTTGTATGACTTTGGTTACCACGGCCTTCAAAAAGTCAAACAAGGTCACTGACTTCAAATGGGCTTTTGAACTTTTGCTTAGAAACAGTTTTTGAGGTTCTGGGGCACTTTGGAGCCAACCTGAAATTTGACCTTGTTTGAACTTATTTGACCTGAAGGTCATGACCTAAGAATATCAAAATTTGACCTAAGTAAGTTCACGTACAGGTCAAGACACCGTGCCAATTTGATGTATCTAGCTTTCTTAGTTTCCGAGATCTCAGGGGGAGGGGGTCAAATTGACTCCCCCGCCGGAGCGAAGGGTACCTAGTCGGTCATCCGGGCGCGTGTTAAAGGGAGTGTTCCGCGTTTGTATTGGGTTTTATACTAGAATAGTCATCTGGAAGATTATTCGGTGCAGTTTACAGCCCTGCACTTCTCATGGCTTAAACCCTTCTAGCTTGTGAGCTACACACCCACGAAGCTGGGCAGGCCATTTGGGGGGGGGGGGGGAGACTATTTCAACGCTACCTAGGTACCTATGACGCCACAATATCATCAAATTCTGGTATTTCATTGGTCATGCAGTGATCAAGGCCAAAAATAGAATTGTCAAGCCGTTCGTACCTGCCGCTCGTGAGCACGATGTTCAAATACAACCACCGTCAGTTGGCTCTCAATAAATGCTGTTCAAGGTACGATGACGTATCCAAACAATGACGTATTGACGAGCATGCTTACTAAACAGAGAAACTGTGTTAGGAGCGGCCTTTTCCACGTAAAAGTATACCAGTTGTTAATAGTAAGCTTATTTCACCGCATCTGGTGCTTACTTCAATATCGTTCAACGTGGAACACTCCCTTTAACGTGCACTGCACAGGCATGCCCAGTAGCTGGGCAGACATCCGTGACAGTGATCAGCCCCGCATCTGAGTGTGAGCAACATAGTGCATAAGAACATTCGTATGTTGCATGTCTCCAGTTATGTGTGCGTGCACCTGTGCGTGTTGCCGTGTGTGAAGTTCGTGCTTCTGCTGCAAATGGATGTTTTATTTTTTGCAACAGCTGTGTAGATTAGTTTGCAATTTAATTCACGCCGCAAGGTAGTACTGTGCTAGGGGGGGAGGGGAGGGAATGGGCGGATAAGCTCAGTCCACGCCTTTCTTTGTAACTGCATGCATTCGTAGATGTTTGCGTCGCTGCAGAAGGTGGCTACCCTATATCGGTCACCCCTTCCACAACCCCCTCTGTTCCTGTCCCCTCCCGTCTCTCTCTCTCTCTCTCTCTCTCTCTCTCTCTCTCTCTCTCTCTCTCTCTCTCTCTCTCTCTCTCTCTCTCTCTCTCTCTCTCTCTCTCTCCTCTTCTCTCTCTCTCTCTCTCTCTCTCTCTCTCTCTATCTCTCTCTCTCTCTCGTCTCTCTCTCTCTCTCTCCTCTCTCTCTCTCTTCTTTCTCTCTTCTCTCTCTCTCTCCCTCTTCTCTCTCTCTCTTCTCCTCTCTTTCTCTTCTCTCTCTCCTCTCTCTCTCTCTTTTTTTTTTTCTCTCTCTCTCTCTCTCTTTTCTCTCTCTCTCCCTCTCTCTTTCTCTCTCTCTCTTTCTCCCTTTCCCCCTCCAAATTTTTACCAAATTTTAGCGCCTGTGTGAGCTGGGCCGTCTAGTGCCCGCTGCAAGCCCCACCTCGGCCAGGTGGCGCTAGCTGTAAGCACCTGCCGCCGTGCGCCTTTTCCAATTAGGGCCCGATAACCGGCCGTTTTGTCCGGTTAGTGTTACGGCCTGCCAAACTGCCAGTTCCAGTAACAGCTAACTGATTAGGTTGTCTGGCTGGCAATCCACCACGATGCATCCCGCCAAAGCCTCTGCGGTTTGGTGGAAAGATACTGAACTGGTAACCCAGCAGCACAATCCTCCCCGGAGAACTTGAAAAACAAAGATATAACTGCTGGTCTATAACGTCTTGACGTTACAACAAAGCTTTCTTTCTCTCAGAGAACATCATTGTGGTTATGGGGCTAAAGCCCCTTCCCTGAAGAATCGGGGGGATGGGGTTAGGGGGGGGGGGGGATTTGTGCGAAGCGATGGCATTACGGGGAAGTCTAACCAGATGTATCGCGAAAGATCCTGTGAATGCAGAAAGCAGATGGGGATTTGCTATTTTGGGCGCCTGAGATTGCATGTGACCCATGGGGATGCATGATGCATCCTTTGAACTTCAGATCTCTCTATGTGACTAAAAAGTTTCCTGTAAAAGCACTGGCTTGCTGAGGCCATAAGAAACTCTGGGATAAAATTCACCGGTCTCACGGGTTAGGGAACTGAAGGAAGCAAAGCGAACTTAATAGAGCTCCTTTACAAAGCGACGGTTGAATAGGAGGCTTTGAAAAAATCTGGCTTTTTTTGTAATCGGCAAAACTGGCATAAGTATGCCAAGATGCCAACCATTATCCTGGCGTAACTATACGCAATCAAACGCTTTGAAGCCATCCTGAACCGGGCCGCATAACATATATATATATATATATATATATATATATATATATATATATATATAATTCTCTTGCATCTACGGTCGGACCAACTTGATCACATCTCTCGTCACCTGTGCAGTGACCTTCTGGGCCCCTTTTGCCCTGGAGCTGTAACAAGTGGTGAGGCCTCGACATTGCCAGACTGGATCAGTGTTAGTAAACACATCTCCGCCTTAAACGCGGCAGCGGGTTTAACGGGCTCCGCCGTTTGTTTTTTGCCACTCGCAGGCCTCGTGTAGTTTGTTGATTTCCTGTTCCTGTTCGGGAGAGTCGTTCCTATATGAGATTGATGCTACCATCCAAATGCGTCACCGCCTCGCTTGGAGACCCTGCCAGATCACGCCCAAGTCCTCCTGCAGTTGGCTTGTGACCTCGTCTAGCTTCATCGTGTATGGCGCTGCGTGTCACCAGCAGCGTCTCGCCGTGTTGTTGTTCGGCAGCTGACAGAGGCTGCCCGCTGGCTGGCCGACCCGGAACCGGGTCGTCGTCTGACCCGAGCGCCGTGGTGACCCAGCTGACCTGGCTGCGAACCCATCCCTCATAGCCTCGAGCACCTTGCGTCTGGTTGGCGTCGTTGTGGACTTATGAGGTTGCTGCCCGCAACGTCCGCTCGCTAAACGCCCTCGCTCGACACAAACTTCTTAGTTTGGGTTTTGCACCGATTGCAAGCACTTAGCGCTGGCCCGCCAGCATCTTTTAGCGAGGACTGCACGCTAATCATGTTCGTCACTCACTGCTGCCGTGGAAACGGGTCACATCGGCTTCAGGAGTCCAGTTGTGTGGGTGAAGATGCGAGCTTGACCTAGCACACTGCCACGCCTGGAGCGTCGACAGGAACACCCGCCCCCATCCGGTCAGGCCCCTGCTACAGACAAATGATGTTGCTCATCTGATAAATGAGCCATCTCGTCTTTTGAAATTGTGTGCTTGAAATGTGTGATCTTGGTAAGCTCGGTGTCACAGCTTGGGGCCTATTGTACACAGGTAGTGCCTTCTGGCTGCTTGTGTCAGACCACGTCTTCAGTTCGTATCGGATGAGCGATATCTTATACTATCTGTAAAGCGGCTGCACGATGTGAGCCTTCATAACTAACTTACGAGGTAGCAAAATGCAGCGTTGTAATTTTGCTACCCATGAAGGTATCTGCAGTAATCTTGGATGAAATGCCATTCCTAATGATAAAATAAAATGCACGTTTTATGTTTATCAGCTTTAGCTGTAGTATGTTACTAATCTTAACATGATGAACGTTGAATAAATCTCCCTTAGGCTGAAATTACTGTTGCGTCCCTCGAAATGCGCAGTTTGTGCAGCTTTTGTAGTCTGTGGCCACAAAAAGCAAATGGCTTCTAACTTAGCTAGGAACTTTCCCATCGACGCCAGGACCATTTTTAAGTTAGGCTGCCACGTACTGCCTTAGCCGCCATAAACAATGCTGGGATATCACCCAATGGACCAGTGCAACTGCTCCTTATACTTTGCACGGTTAGCTTATGATGTGAAACTTTGTGTGGTTTTCCGTCGTGAAGATTAACGACACGCTGGACGAAGATGGAGGTCCGAGCAGCTATTCTATACGTAGTGGATTGATTGATTCCATTTGTATTCATCTCACCGTAAACTGTGCTAACGACCTAAAATAAGGTTGCGTGTCTGTGCATTTGTTTGCAGTATCCACCTTATACACTGCTCCGTCCAAGCGGTGCCCGGAGAACAAAGGCTATAATTTTAGGGCCAACGTTTGAAATAACATGATAACTCTGGTCACCTCATGTCAAAGAATGGAGTTGGACAGAGGCTCGTGGGCCCTGCAAGTCAACACGGAGGGGCTCTGAGCGGTCTGCAAGTGCTCACCCGCCTAACGCTAATCATCACAGGGGCGTGAAACTCCATTAACCCCCATACTACCACGCGCAGCTGGACGGGTGTAAAGCAGGGGTGGCGCAGCCTGTTCAGGACAAGGCGGTGCTCAGAAGCCGAAGGCCCATTTGGATTGTAGTGGCCTTCTTGACAAAATTCTGGCTCCACCGCTGGTGTCAGGGAGCTCTGTCGGAGGGCAATAAGGAGCGATGATAATAAGTTATCAGTGGTAAGAATTATTGTTATCTAGTGGTACAACACCAGCTGCGTGGTCTGAAGTGTTCCATCGGGTATAAATTGTGCCGCTCAAGTTGCAGAACCCAACGTAGGTACCTGGGCCAGTGTCACCGTCGACACGGTCTTTGGAAGAACCCACTGGTAAGAGCACACCTGAGGTTTGTCTAAGATGTCTAGTAAAATTGTAAGGGCTCTACGGCATCTGGGGGCGGGCTCACTATTGGTTGTCAGTACTTTTTTGTAGCCGTGAAGCTGTGAGTTCGAATCTGTATGCCTGTGGATCCTCTCCTGCAGTGCCTCTAGCTCAGCCAGCAATCATCCTGTCTTGCCAGGTCTTCCCGCGCGAATTTCCATGCACCGCGCGGGCAGACAAGCGTACATCTTGTCATCAGTCATGATCCTCCCCCTTGGGCGTCGGCTCTGCCTCACCGATCGGAGGGAGGCCGGCCTCTGGCACTTTATCACGAGTGCGGAGATCGCTCATGTCGCAGAGTGCTAACCCTCACGCGGTGAGACCGTATTTCGTCTAGCGCGGGACCGCTTATAGCCGCGCGCCAACCAGCAGAGGGGTGGGTAGTTCTGGCAGACCCTGCAAGGAGATGGAAGGGGAGGGGAGCGCGCGGCGGCTGCACCTTCGGCCTCCCCACGCCACCACTCCCACCGTCTCTGGGCGTAGGAGCGGGGAGCCAGGAAGGGGAGGGGGAGCAACTGTACTCTCCCCTTCGTGGAATTTAACAGCCCTTTAATGATGGATGAAACCAGGAAGACGCTTCTTGTGGCCTTGGACTAGCGAGGTGACCATAAACGTTATTGTCATCGTTCAGATGGTGCCAAGACGCAAGCAAATAATGACGTTTGACGTCCTGCGTGCTAGATATCATCGCAGCTTAATTATTGGCTGGCCGTGGGCCTGCCAAGGCCTTGTAGTTTAGTCGACGGTGTGGATTTATTTAGAAAAGTTTGCTTTTCCGGTGATTGCGACGAAAATAGTCGCACAATGCTGAAATGTTTGGTGATGGTTGGTCACGACAAATTATGCTGCGCGCCTGCGTAGTTTTCGTGGTCCGCTCTGCGTCGCTGTCAGCCACAGGGATTTATGCTCTAGACCGTTTCTGAAAAAGATGGCTTACCGGTTTATTACTGGAGCGCCTATCGCTCGGGCAGCGTTGAGATCGCTTCAGTTTGCCGACGTTATAAGCTGGTCCCGCGCCTGCACCCGCCCTGATTGGCGAGATCTGACATCCCTGCTTAGAAACGTCAAAAAGCGTGGCTCCATGGCTTCGGCACGCTTTTTCGGAGGCTGCACATACTGACCCACGCTTTTGCCGGTGTGATTGTCTCATTGAGGGCTTTGGTGGACACATGTCGGACTGCATGACCTTTCTAAGAAGGAGATTTTGTGCACACTGTCCGCCCGTATCAGTAAGTCTCACCTGTTTACCGGGATCCAAACTTGGTTGCCATCTGTGAGCCTCAGTTCGTCATCACTCGTAAATGTTGCGGTCCCATCTTAATGCAGTGAGGATGTGAGATAGTAGTGATGTTGCAATGTTCGTAAAATACACCGACGGATCAAACAAAATTTGAGTGTTTTGAAAGCATTATGGCAAAACGTTAAAAGAATCGTTCTACTTGCCGCTGAAAATGCCATGGTGGTGCGATCGGTGGTCGCAAAGACTTTATTCCGCCAAAAGCTTCGCTGGCGCGACGAGACCGCTGAACCCACAGTATTTTAGGTAATTGACCTTAAAACTCGCTTGGCCTTGGTCACGCTCGTAAAAATGTGTTTTGCAAAAGAGCACGGCCCACCACGTTTTGGGATGATGGCCTTACCAACCCGACAACCAACCAGGCTGACTTATGTGACCACCGCAACGCGAAATCTGTTGGTAAGAACTTATCTAAGAGCCTGGCGTTTTGTCTATGTCTAAAATAATACTGTTTTCTCAGTCTTAGATGTATTGTGACTTATGAGTCCTTGGCCAGTTTCTAAACGCTGAGCCTCGCCCTACGAATGTGACCTCAGATTTGTTTCGACCTCAGTGTGTTTTATATTACCTAATTTCATAAATGACGGTAACATCGTGTACGCTCCGTTTCCTTTTTGAAATTTAGTCTAAACCTTTCAATTGGATGGGCTTCTGCAAGCAGCGCCCACGCTAAGCAATACTTGCTGCATTAGCCCTTATTCCACCATCCGATCGTGAAAAGCCAGGTCAACGGACGAATTTTGCACCAATGCAATGCCTGGCACTGTCCGTCCTGTTCTCTGACGGCACACCTTTTGGCATTGTCCGTCCTGTTCTCTGACGGCACACCTCTTGACTGTCCGTCCTGTTCTCTGACGGCACACCTGTTGGCACTGTCCGTCCTGTTGTCTGACGGCACACCTTTTGACACTGTCCGTCCTGTTCTCTGACGGCACACCTTTTGGCTCTGTCCGTCCTGTTCTCTGACGGCACACCTTTTGGCACTGTCCGTCCTGTTCTCTGACGGCACACCGTTTGGCACTGTCCGTCCTGTTTTCTGATGGCACACCTTTTGGCACTGTCCGTCCTGTTCTCTTACGGCACACCTGTTGGCACTGTCCGTCCTGTTCTCTGACGGCACACCTGTTGGCACTATCCGTCCTGTTCTCTGACGGCACACCTTTTGAGCGGCCGCTGCCAACAGCCATGCGCCATCCCAGTCAGAGACAAATAGCGATGCCGAAACCGAATGAAGCGTGCCCCGCCACGTATGGTTGAATGGGAAGTCTGCAGCTTGAGCCAAATAGCTGCCGGAACAGACGAGTGCCGCGCGGAGATACGACGATTTTAAGGACGTATATCGTGGGACACAATACGCTTCTCTACATCGCCACACACAATTGCCAGAACAATAACCGCACACATTTCCCGTCTACGACACTTCGTTATGACACGCTTCATGGTACATCACTCACGTCTGTCAACTGTCTGAACGAGTACACTGACGAGTGTGTACGTCCGAATTAGTCGATGATATTACCGAAGTATATGGGCTGCTGTGAGGCTTATGGCACCGTATACGGCTCTCATGTGCACACAAGAAAAGAGCAGAAAGCAAAGAGGCATAAGTAAAAGGGAACGATGCTTAACATTCAAGACGACGTGGCTCATGTTGCAAGCCGCAGGACTGCAGCCGAGCGGGTCCTTCTGCAGCTGACAGATTATTTTTAGCTGGCCCTGCCCGACACTGCCCGACTGTAAGGCTGTCTCCGAGGTCATATCTGTATAATTGGTGATATATCTGTATATATATATATATATATGTAATAAATATAATCTGTAATAAAAATTGTAATAAATATATAATGTAACATATCATCGTAGATCGCTGCAGTTTCCAGCTATAAACTGTGCCTTTTGAATAAAAGCTTAAAGGAGATATTTCACGTTTAAAGATATTGAATCAAGCATCAAATATTGTGAAACGTTCACCTATAGCTGTTTGTATGGTTTTCAGTGGAAAAGGCTGCTCTATGCAACACAATGAATTAAGACATGCGTGCGTGAAAATCTCCATTTAAGCTGCTCACCTCTAGCTCATGGTATAAATGAAGGTTCCACACCTTCCAGCAGCCAGTTGCTTAAAATACACGACACTCAAAAAAATATGCAGCATAGGTACAATCTACGACAAAAACAAATACGCAAGCAATCATTCAAGAGCTTCTCCTAGCCAAGCACGCATATACCACAGAGCTTAGATTTGATAAATCCTCGATGAATTTGGCAGCGCAACCAACGCGGGCATTTGTGTTGGACATTAGCGAAATGACCATAGAATTGCCTCTTACTAAAAGGAAACTGCTGAAGTAGGAAGCCTACACAGCATGCAACAGCTGCAAAAGGAGTACAAGAGCATAACACTCAAGCGTGAGCAAGAAGTAGGGACTTTTCAATCACTCAGACGGTTGGTTGGGGCATACTAAGACCACACGCTAAGGAAAATTGCCTGGTCAAGCGGCTTTCTTTGCAAAAACATCAAATTACATCTCACTTGAGTGAAATGTGTGTAGCTATTACAGCACATGTATCATGTCAACATCATGTATCCTTTGTTCATGCAAGCTGCACGCCAGGAACACTTTCAAAGTGAGGTATGTGCGGTGTCGTTGCCGGTAGTGCCGGCCCTTGGTGTTAACGGAATGGTGTGCAATAAATGCTAATAAAATAGCTTAGCATGGCACAAATATTTTCCTCTAAAAATACCTTTTCTTGGATAATAGAGCTTAATACAGCTTGTGTATCACTACACTATAAGGTAGCAGCTAACCAATGTAACATCAAACTGCAGAAAACTGTTTCCATTGATCAGTCATATAGAAGAAGGTTCTTCCCAATCATTAGTACAGCAGGGCTGCTTGTGATGAGATCGTGAATGGCCCATCTATCAGCGTTCATTGGCACCTCATATTTAGTTGACATGTTTCCTAAAGCACTGAACACTGTGTTCTGACTGCAACACCTTTAATGCGAAACATACGCTTAGGAAGCACAGTCGTTATGTGCTTACTATTTTCGCCATCTCGTCCAGCGTTTATGTGCAAATATAGCCTATCCATGGGAGGGACATTTTCGGATGAAACCGAGCACGAAAGATGCTAATTATTGGGAGATGGCTGTTCTCACCCAACTTATCAATTATAGACGACATGAATGTCCATTTTGCGAGTAAAAGTGAACGTTCGCTCCTTTTGCTGCGTTTGCTCCGCTGCGGTGCACCTTTTCAATCGTTGCGTGCCAGATTACGCCGTCTGGCATGGCGCTTCGCTCGTTATACAGCTGAAGCGCGAAGCGGCTTACTGGGACTGTAATGGTGACGGAAGCACGCGATTTTTTTGCATTGCGTATAACTCACCTATTCACCACACTGGTTGTTTCTACTTCATTGGTCACTGCCGCGGGTTGTTCGTTATATCCACGAAGATTCTGTCCACTAACCAATACTCGTGCTCGCACCGAACCTGGGTCTAGTGGCGGCATGCTCGGATCTCAGCTGAACCCACTGGCACGAGCTTGGACCACTGCAGCGCGATGCCATATTCTGCGTCTCTGGGGGCATGCTGGGCGCTTCTCGAGGCTCTACTGCTCGCTCCGAGATCCTGACTGGTGCTGGCCTGTCACTGCCCCGAGCCCCAACCGGCGCTGGCCTGTCACTGTTCCGAGCCCCGACTGGCGCTGCGCTGTCACTGTTCCGAGCCCCGACTGGCTGTCACTGCTCCGAACCCCGACTGGAGCTGGGCTGCCACTGCTCCGAGCCCTGACTGGCGCGGCCTGTCACTGCTCCGAGCTCCGACTGGCGGTGAGCTGTCACTGCTCCGAGCCCCGACTGGCGGTGGGCTGTCACTGCTCCGAGCCCCGACTGTCGCTGGGCTGTCACTGCTCCGAGCTCTCGACTTGCGCTGGGCGGTCATTCCATCATCCCACCGCTCCCGGCTCTCAGACCACGACATTGCTGTTTGGGAGCAGACCCACCCGGTCTCATCGTCCACTCCGTCTGTTTGCTACAGTGCACCACCACGTCGTTAGCGAAATTAACGACGAGCACATTACTTCCGTCTCCATTTCACGCTCCGCACGCGATGGATGGCAAGATGATGCCTCCGCTCAACGAAGCGAAGCGGTGCCAGTCGCTCGAGTACCGTGCGTGCTCTCAGAGAGCGTCGCTGATACCGCCGAGATCATCCTACCTTGTTATGTGGTCGGTGTTCGTGAGAATACTGCGTCAGGACAGTTAGCTGTGTGCCGCGCATGCTCAGCCAAGTTGGGAGCGTCTGGCTGACGGGACGAGGGCGCCTTTCTGTCCTGTCTTATAACTAAAACTAGCCGAAAAGGCAACGCCGACGACGACACAGACCTTCCTTTATGAAGCCGCAACACGTTGCCGAACGCTTCAATAGCGATGATTGGTGAGGCTGCGTCGCCCCATCTGAGGCACAGGCCGCGTCATAGAAGCCAACTCATCTGTCATGGATCACCGTAGGCCACGAGAGACCACGGCTCTCCCATCAGCGGCAGAATTTATCCTCGTTTCCGTGACCACCGCGCCCAGCGAGAGGTGCAAATGACTATCCAGCAATCCACCCAGGTTCAGGAGGGACCGTCCCAAGATGCACGAGTCATACCACACAGTAGGAGGCTTTCAAGACCATCTTTTATTCTAGATGGCTTCAACAGCTACCACTCAGCTGACGCGAGTTCGCTCGGTGTTCCCACGGCGCACGTCAGAGCTCCTGAGCGGCAGCGACGCGTCATAGTTCCTGATCTATCCGCTAGGCGGCGCTGAGATAGCCCGGCGGCGCTGGATGATTGAGTTGGACGTCTCGCACTTCCAGTAACAGCTGGTGTCCATCCAAATCAAGGGTCATCCATCGTAACCAGGACCAGAAGTCGATATCCAGTTGGAGCGACCGACCCAATCGCAACGGCAGTCCAGGGGCTGGAAGTGGTAAGTCCCCGACCGGTGCGGGCCACTCAACGAATTGCAGGCGTCCAGTCTCAGACGTCACCCTGATCCGATGTTGTAGAGTGCAGCGCCGCTCCAGCGGGAGACTCGCCCATGAGACCAGGCCTGGCCAACCATTTGAGCTGCGAGAAACGAGCGTTGGCACCGGCTGTGGACGGAGCATAATTGTCGGAGGATTTTGTAGAATGGACTTTTAGCACGCACAATGCGCATGGTGTGTACGTACAACGCAATCTGACCTTTGCATTGCAATTAAGCATAATGCTCTACTCGTTGCTAGAATGGTGGGGTAGCCAGCTGGAAGCCCCGCACTTAATTATAGTATACGCCTTCCGAACACGACCGATAATGTTCGATGTGTGGAATCTATAGAAAATGGAGAACGTTCGTATCACCGAAGAATTAAAGTGCACTGCGCATTTCAACATCTGATTCATGCCTCTTTTTCCTCTAAGCACAGAACATAGAACACAGAACAGAAGTGAGCGACCGCCACCTTCCGAGCGAGTGGGCTGACAGACACAGAGACGTCGGCTTGTGTACGTGACTGGGAAATCCCGGCTGGTACCCCGACAGCTTAACTTCCTCCAATGTCTTTCTCAATGGATTTAGGGCGCTGTATTGCGAATGGAAACTTTAAATTTTCCTTTTTTGCTCAGTTATCCGACCATCATTTTGATAAATATAGTAAACATAGGCATGACATAATACCAAAATATGCAAGGCAGAAATCACATCGAACTTTTACTTATTTTTTAACATTTTAGCAAACAATATGCAGATGGCTTCTCAAAACAGAATTTCGTATTTTTGGCGTAAATCGTAATTTTTGGCGCATATTCGCAGAATCCAGTTTTCCAGAGCAAAAATGTACGGTTTATAACCGCAATTTACGATACTCTAATAATACGCAAGAAATGCACAATCTGCGACACAAATATACTCAAACGCTCTTGGAAGAGTTTTTCAAAGACAAGAACTAACATGCAACAGAGCTTGATTTTGATAAGCTCTTGGTGGATTTGACAATGCAATCAACGCAAGCATTTGTGCCGTAGATTATAACACTGACTTTAGGATTGTTACTTATTGAAGGGCAAGCTGCTGAAGTGGGCAGCTCACACAGCATACAACTGCTGCAAAGGCGTAAAGAGCATTGAACTAAAGTGTGCGCAAGACATTGTGACTGTTTCAGTCCTTTAGGCAAGAAGCCTTGGGTGGGGCATGTCAAGACCGAAAAATAAGGCAACATGCCTGGTCAAGAAACTTTCTAAGCAAAAACATGAAGATAAATTTCACTTCAGTGAAATTTCTGTGGGTATCACAGCATCCGTCAAAGCATGAAACATTCATGTTCATACTGGTCGCATCACATATATTTTCAAAGTGAGATGCGGGCAGAGTCATTGCCTGTGGTGCCTACCCCAGCTGACAGCAGAATGATACGCAATAAGTGTTAATCAAATAGCTTAGCATGACGCGAGGATTGTACTCTAAAACTGACTTCATTGTGATGACGCAGTTGCACACAGCTTATGCAGTACTCCACCATAATGCAGCAGCTAGCCCACATAAATATCATATAATGGAAACCCTTTTCCAGAATGCTTATGATTGAATCAGTGCTTGCCCTACTTTCCAGTGAGGCCTGACCATCCCAGTTTGAATGCCCAAGACATGCTTTGCGAGCACAGGCATTATTGCCTTAATATTTACGTTGCTTTGTTCACAATGGCTTCGCAAAATAAAGCCTCTCCATTGGTGAAGCATTTTCAGATAAAACTAAGAGTTGAAAAAGGTGATGAATGGGAGATAGCTGCCTTCACCAAACTTATCCATTACGGATAACGTTGCCGCCAGCTCAGCCCCTAGTTCTGCACGCATCTACACAAAGTCACACACATCTACAACACCGTGTTGGTCTGTTTATTACCAGCATGAAGACTTACAAACACAGCGATGACAAAAACGCGCACCGACGACGCGACTGGATGATGTTACGGAGCCGTCTGTGCATACCACCATTAGCGAATCAATGAGCGATGGCATCACGCAAATTCCTTGCGAACGGCGTGTTGTCTCCAGTCTCTGGTTTTCTTGAACACTCCTTACCCAGAGTAAAAGATGCCGGGTAGAACGAAGTTCGGTATGAAAAATGCAGTATGTAACCAGAAACACACTAGATGTTCGCTTGTCGGCTAGATTTTCTAGTCTGTACTAAATATTTCGCGACCGGTTACTGGAGGTAGCGAAGCGCACATGCCACAGTAGTGAGTGCTTTTTAAATTTGAGGGAATGATGTGCCTAGACCTTTTGCAAGAAACTCTCAAGTTCTCTATTACTTTGCGCTGACAACATGTATAGGTCTGATATCAAGCGGTTTGACAGATGCCGAAGAGAACTAGCAGAAAACTTCTAGAACGCCCCAGCCTCGCACACAGTCTTCTGATTATGAATCCAGCACGATGCCGATTGAGCTAATGAGACCACTCATTATACCGCGAAGGTCGGAAAATTCACGGCGTGGCGTGCACGACAAATGTGACCAGGCATGCCATGGGAGTTTGGCTTCTATAGATGAAAAAGGTCAATGGTTGGAATCAAGACAATTAAGCGGCACCGGTTTGGTTCCGTATTCATCGAAATTGGCCGGATAGCCTTCGATTCACAGCTTTGTGAAAAACAGGCATTTAGCATGTGAAACCTACAGGCTAGTAGGAAAAAACCGTGGAGGGGTTTTGCTACCAACGTACTTTGGTGGCGGCTGCTTCCGACCGTGCTCTTCTTTTGCGCATGGTGGTCATTGGGGCTTTACTGACGCACTCTGCTGCTGAGGCTCTTCCTGCCAGGGGGAGAGGCTGGCGACGCCATACAACCCCGGTCAGGGAACGATGTCTGGTCGTGAAATCTGTCAACTCCCTCGAGCGTTACTCAGAGCACGCTATTTAGACCTCTTCGTATTATTTTTGTTTCGCCAGTTCTTGAATATGTGGTCCTGCACCACACAAATGCACTGCCTGAAAGCAAATCAGCTCCCTTTTAGCAGCACCCGCCGCACGAGTATCCAGGGCCATCCAAAGGTCGTTATCAACGCCGGACAGTTATTGATTACGCCGAAGACGAATTGCCTACTCGTACGCCTCGTGAATAATCACTGACTAGACTGGTGTACTCGCTCCGAGCGAAGCGCTGACGAACGCTTGTTCTCCGGGAGCCTTCCATGCCCGGTTCCTCATCCGTTGGTTTATTTTGAATGCTTGGTTGTTCTTCCTTTGCATTTCATTCTTTCGCTCGTTATTCGCGTTCACATTGCATTTCCTTCTGCTTCCTGCCCGGTGCCGTATAATTTTCTCGGTTGTTCGCCACTTAGGCATGGCGCTGCCAGGAGCCACGCAGTTGGGCTGGATTGCAACATTAATGGGCACGACACGCTGCAGCACCAGCAGCAGCGAGAGTACACCGCGCCCCCGTCAGCCACGGCGCTGGCCGGCCTGCCGCGACGGTGTCACGCCGCCTGCAGCGGGTCACGCCCCCGGCCGACCGTCACGCCGTCGCCGTTGTGCCGGCCGATTTTCTGCGTCGTTGGACGGCGGCGACGACGACTTATGGGTGCGATTAGAGCGCGCCGCGGCCCGAGCGCGGGCCGCCTGCGAGCGGGGCGGCGCCGGTCGGCGAGCGGCGCGCGGCGTGCTGTTTGGCCGCGGGCTGCAATCACAGGCGACCGGCGCTGGCGCAGGCGACACTGGGGGGGGGGGGGGGGGGGGGGGGGGGGGGGGAGAGCGAGCGGAGGAGGGGAGGTTCAGCGGACCGCACGGGGAACCTCCAAGCTTATAGACTGGGTAGTGTGTGTGGCGAGGGAGGGGGAGGGGGGAGGGGGCGACGGCTGGATTGTCTTGGGGCGCGGATCGCCGGCGTGCGACACAGCGCGACACGGCTGCTGGTTGAACTGGCCGTCAGATGCCAGTCACTGTGTGGTTATGGCGGCTGTTGTGCCGGTGGCTTGAACCCAGGCCGATGGAGCCAGGCAGTACATCGCGGCACTGGCAGCGTAAGTTACGACTTGGCGATTGGGATCGGCCGCGACACATGCGCCCGTGCCGCCCAACCAACCGCTCTTGCCTTGGCAACGACGAGGCTGGTTTTATCACACTGTTGACGTCATCAAGCTGTGATTACTTGCAATAGCAATGGAATGTGTTGAAGTGCGCTGGCTGGACATTGAGTATACTTTATAATCATTTGGCACGCATGGACTACTTAAATTGGCACATCTTCCTTTGGTACTGCGGGCGTCAGATCACGCTGCCGTTGCTACCGCGAGCTTGGTAAGTTGGTACTTTCACCGCTCATCCATGGCCCTATAGTTAGATAGGTAGCTGACGCCCAAAATATACAAAAATAGTTTGGTTGAGAACCTGGTGTGAGTTATGATCAGGTTAAGGCTAGCTAAACGACAACGTGACAGCTTGACAAAAATACAGACATAAAGCACCCTTCGCAGCAAACAGGTCTCTGATCGGGCAGTACATCACATTGCCATGAGTTTGTTCCAATCAAGAGAAATTGACATTTTTGGGCCCAACACAGGTTTCAACTAAACGGAAACCCGCGCCTCCTATTTGGAGCGGTACGTAATGCAGGTTAAGGGGTTTTCATATTAACAAGAACAGCACTGAGTTCGTGGTTAATTTCGCGGCACATTATGAGTTCATGTGGAAGCAAGCAAATATGTGTTTGCACTCACATGCCAAATTTTCACGAGTGATGCGCGGGTAATGACTGCTTGACACCCATGTGTTTGGCTGCGTTGTCACCTTTCGAAACGGGTTGCAAAATTTGTGATGATGCCAATGTGGTCAAACTTTTGCCATATTCCCTTGTAATTATGGTAGACTCCAGGCATGTCTTCATGATTCAAAGGTCACCGTTGAAAAACATACACACGTACGGCATGAAAGTCATCGATCATAACATCAATCGCCACTAGTCCGCCGCTTGCGAAAACATGCGACTTGGATTAGGTACGTACATTCTCGCTTTCTTCCTCCAGGTCTTGCAGTGGACGGCAGCATTGTTGTCTCTGCCTCACAGCACGCCTAGTTTGCATCATGCAGAGCGACGATTGCATCATGCAGAGCGCCGTTTCAGGGTCTGAATGCCTTACCCGGTCGATACGAACGAAGGAGGACGCGCTCGTGGCACGTATCATGGTACGCTATTGATAGATAGTGACTCATTAATGCAAGCGTCAATGACAGCGTGTGAGGCGAGAGCAAAATATGAAAATTTGCTGAGATTCAGCCTGAAACCGATTAAGCCTTCAATGAGGATGGAAACAAATACCCATTCTGTTAGGGCCGGAAGGAATCTTGAAATTCGCACCATAACTTCCCTTAGTGTTTGTTGAATACTATAAGTGCTCGTCAAAAACTATAAAAAGGTTAAGTTCTTCGTGAAAACATTTGATGGAAGTATCTGTCCCTGCAATGATCATTCCAGCTCTCTAAGACTCTTTTTAACAATGTTTTTTGCAATTAAGATCCTGCACATTACTTTTCATCACCATGGAGGTTAAACAATCGAGTTTTGATAGTCTCAGGCTACAGCGATTATTCATCGACAATTCTTGAACGGCAAACGAATGTTGTTTAAGTACATGCTATCTACAGATGGAAGGCCAACTGCGAGCCCGTCAGATCGCACGCTATCATTGCCATGCCAATGCGTGTTCACGCCGTGGGCTGCTTTTGCCAGACGCTTCTCCAGTCCGAAGGCCAACAGCGATAAGTGGCCCGCTGACCGACGCCAGCAAATCGTTTCAATTTGCGGTTGTCTGAACGCTTTTCCCGCCACCGAAATACCAAGGGTTTGAGGTGCATTGTGGGCAAAATTCGTTTTCCCGGCTATGTACAATTGGCGCGCGAAACGGCAGTGCTGATAGCATGCTGTTACGCGGGTTGCAACGGTACGTAGGTTCTGGATATGACAGAAAACGTATCGCGAAGATCCGCAGATTTCAGGCCAGAGACAGGGTGCCTGCTCTAACCCCCCCCCCCCTCCCTATCCCTCTCACTTCATTTTTCCCCCCCCTCTCTCTCTCTCTCTCTCTCTCTCTCTCTCTCTCTCTCCTCTCTTTCCCTCACCTTCTTCTCCCTCTCCCTCCACCTCTCTCTCCTTCTCCCTCTCCCTCTTTCCCCCCTCTCGTCATTCTCTCTCTCTCTCCTCTCCATTCTAGTCCTCTCTCTCTCGCTCTCCTTCTCTTCTCTCTTCTCTCTCTCTCTATTCTCTTCTCTTCTCTCCCTCTCTCTCTCTCTCTCTCTCTCTATCCTCTCTCTCTCTCTCTCTCTCTCTACTCTCTCTCTCTCTCTCTCTCTCTCTCTCTCTCTCTCTCTCTCTCTCTCTCTCTCCCTGGCACGCTGCCGCCGTTCTTTCCGGGGCCGCTCGGTTACGGCGGCGGCCAGCTATCAAAGCCGACACCCTGACACTGGTTGTTATCTCTACGGCGCTGTAACGGACAGCCAACAGCCAGATGAGTCTTTAACCGGATGCAAACGGCGGGACGGACCCGGAGCCCGTCCCAGGTGCAGGGCAGTGGGGACGGGGAACGGGTGGCACGTGCAGTCGGTGATGTACGGTCCGAGAGAGCGGCGGAGGATGGAGGACAGGAGGACGGGCATCCACTGTCTCGGCGGGCAGCCCGGCTGCAGTGGTCTGCAGTACGCTGCGGTGGTGTACAGTACGCTGCAGTGGTGTTGTCTGACGTCATCATGGCTGGCGTTGTTGCAGCCAATACGAATACGTTGAAGCATGGCATGCCGAAGCCACGCTCTTTGTTTTTGTCTCACTGCGCCATGTTTGCATCACACATAATCGGTTCGGAATGCCTCACCCGGTCGATACATACGAGAAAGAACGTGTTTATGATACGTCTAATGACTTTTCGTTTACAAGTTTTTTTGTTTGTTTTTTCAAACATCCGTTATATTGCCAACAAATTAAAAAGAAGCAGTGAAAAAGGACGCTATGATACGTTGTTAATCACCGAGCTCGCACATTCATAACCATTTTGAAAATAGACTCGTTTCCAGGTCCATCTTCAGTTCGTTTGAAGGTACGGTGAGTGAAGGGGCAAGCACGTATTTTAGGCCACAATTGCACTATTGCGCCATAATCCGGTTGGCCGCAAAGATGAGATAGCGGTAATAAACTGATCGTTGTCGGTAACATCTGAATGGAGTACAATGATTATTTATATAAAACGCGTATTCTTCCGGTGCCACATATGTAAAACAGATCAGTAAAAATATCAGGAACTATCTTAAAAAACTATTGCAACATCTCGAGTGAGAACACGACTCTTCATAATTCTCTGAGTAGCCGCCAGACGAGCGGCACGCAAGCTCCACAGTATTTCCGCGGCTTTGGATTAGCAGCTGTGGGAACGTGTTTATCAGGTAGTAGACTACTTGTTGAAATATCTGATATCAGTCAACGAAATGTGCTTGAAGTATTATTTCGTTTCTCAACAGTGAGGTTTCAGACGGCTTCAATTGACAGCGAATAGCTATCTCCTGATGGTTATCTGCCCCTTTCGTGTTTTCAAAAGATGCGTACTGGATATGCTCGTATTCTGAGCAGATATAAGCTTCTGAAATATTATGAAATGTTCGCTCGGGGTGGTATGTCATGTACCAAGTGTAGCACGTTTCGATTATCGTGTCCTTTTATGGCACACGTTCAAAAATTGCAGGATAGAAAATATAATTGGATGCCGAAGAAGTGTTCAAAGAGTGCTCAGGAAGCCCACTTTGTTGGCCAGGCTGTCTACACTCAGTTAAGAGCCCAATCGGTTTATATCAGCTCTCGATCATCGGCCATATCTTTGGACTACGGTTGACATCCTAGCTGTGTGGTAAGTAGGCAGGTTTCCATGCGAACAACCACAGCACGAGGAAGTGCCGCAGGAAGGAATTCCTGACCCTGCACGCGGACATTCATAAGAATTGTCGTTGGTAACGTCTTGCGATAGCGTCGACACGAAAGCATGGCTTACCTCAGGCCGTCACCCGGATCGACATCAGGGGCGCGCCCAAGCCACATCGGTGGGGGGGGGGGGGGGGTGGGGAGACTGCAGGTGATGCTGAGCGTCACATGTACTGCTCAAGCCGAACATATACACTCAAGTACATTAAAAACACATGTGACGTTTGTCTGTGACATGGCTCGTGTCACCATCCAGAAAAAGACTCATATTATCCTGCGCACGCCTCTGGCGATCGACCGGGCCGTCTAACGCCCCGTCAGTTTGGCCGGGCGTTTGTGACCGGTGCGCAATGAGCAGCGGGGCGGCGGCCGCTACCGTGTCGCGTTCACGGGCGGCGTGCACTGCTTGCACCGCCGCCGCCGCCCACTGTCGAGCCACGCTGCAACGTCGCGGGCGGCGAAAGGGCACCGACAATGGGGAGCAGCGCGACGGCTGGGTGCCGGGGTCACACGCTGAAGTGTGGACCGATGCCCCGGGGTCACACGTCCCGCCACGCTGGGCTGTCGGCCGGCGCCCAGCCCCTACCCGCTCGCCAGGGTCACACGGGGTGCGGGTCTCGGCGCTGCGGGGCGCCCGGGTGCGGTGCGTCGGGTCGCCAGGCTTGGGCAGGCGGCATGATGGATGACGTCCGCTGCCACCCGTGTGGACGCGGTATTGCAGGTACCTGATAATAGGCTGCTAGCGCATGAAGGGAGCGTAATGATCCAGAATGGTGTGTTTCGGTGGTTGGATATGAGATGCGGTGTGGCACATGGGCGCGTCGCACGTTTTCGGCACCACGAGTGTGCTATCGCACTGAGGAGTGGTGGGGGATTTCTACCATTCGCCCTATAATAGCCCGATGACGTAATTGATCACATTTTGTCTCTTCCGACCAGCACGCCTGAAGTGCAGCAAAGCTTGTGCAAAACTTTCACCTTGTGAGGAACGCACACTGTGCATAATGCTTCTGGTGTTGCCATGCACATGTACGCACAGGCACCGTGTCTGGTGTGTCTCCCACGTCCCGAGCAACCCATCCCAGCCGCGGCGGTATCTTCTCTCGCGCCGTCCGCAATGGCGGAGAATCAGGACGCCGTCTAATATCAGGGTGCCATCAATCATGCTGCACCGTATGCATTTGCGAGAACACCTGCAAGCCCAAGATATCTCAGGGAAGGCCTTTTGAGTGTCGTCAGTTGTTAAATTAAAAACGCCATCGGAGTTGATGCTCCATCCATTCTGACGCAGCATCGATTCAGTGGCCTGCGCTCCTTATATCGTGTTTAAAGCCACTTATTTGGAGGAGCAGGTGCTCTATAATTATGCGCATATTCGGATCTCCCATTGTCTGGGCTCTCAAGCTGCTAGCTCGCTCCTCCACTGAACATTTGGTTTATTTTCGGAATGTAACGGGATTGATGAATCCCCTGAGCTATGGGCCTATCCTGTTCAGCATGCTCTCAACAGCTTGCAGGGGATTTCCAAGTTAGGTCGATGCATTTAGGAAACTCTTGAATTATTATATGCGTAACTCCATAGCCAAGTTTTGTTGCCTTTGAAGTCGCTTCACGGAAAAGCCGAGGCGAGCTCGCACGCGGAAAGATAAAGCCGAGGCGAGCTCGTACGCGGAAAGATAAAGATAGCGGAAAGAAGCACCTGACGGTCGTGTCACGCCGTGGCTAACATGCCTCCATTCTCATGCTAGGAACGCCGTAACTTCATGCACCTTTTAGGTCACAGCTGGCGTGGAATGCGGCCAATGTTATTGACACGAAAACACCATTCTCATGGTCTAAACGGTCCCGTTTATGAACTATGCTGTTGCATTCCTATGTTAGCTCTGAGTAGCTCCGGGATTTTTCGCCCTGTGAATGTGATACTTCTGACAGCACTCTACCTTTTTCTCACAATTCTACGATTCCGCGCCATTCCGTGGTGTAAAATATTAGATCTTCGAGGCGTCGTCGACTCATTTGGAAACAGTAGCATTTTCTGGACGAGCATCCGAAATGAAAGCACCCAGCTCGCCAGACAGCCCGCTTGCTCACCAGAGACTACACAGACCGCATGGGCGTGACCCGCGCTGACACCGCGGCCGTGTTTTGCAGCCGGGTGTCGGCTCTCAGCGGAGCCTCGGACGGCGGCGCACCGCGTGCTGCTGCCGCCGTTCCATGACGACCAGCCGCCGCGGCCCGAGTTCGACCCGTCCATCCCGCTGAACGTGACGACGCTGGTCGGCAGGGACGCCGAGCTCAACTGTATCGTCAGGAACGTCGGCAACCACACGGTACGTCCTCGGACGGAAGCGGCACCACATGGCGCGTCCGCATGGGCGGCGGTGGCCACGCGGCGCTTCCGAGCAGGCAACGGTGGTCGTGCGGTGCGGCGGTGGCCGGGGTCATCCGAAGTTTAGTGAACTAGGGCGTCCCCCCACGAATAAATGGCTTTCCTCTAGGTCTAGTTTTTGTACGAATAAGGTGGTATTTCGAATTGCAAGGCTCCTTCAAAACGGAATGCTGGATCCGCCACTGTCCATGCCAGCCTCAGCTTATGGGAAGTTCTTAGCGACATTCACATTTGCGTTCGTTTCCGACTCCGATAAGTGTACGATACAAACAGCTGTAGAATGGTTCGGTGAACGTCAAAGCCGGCTGTGCGGGTCCAGCGATGAGATCGATCTCCATCAATCGCCAGGCATGCATTGAGAACAGCGTATCACGCGTAAAGTACCAACGGCGACATGCTTGCTGTATTCCATAGTATCGGCAGTGACAGCGCTCAGCCACTGACAACCAGGTCTGCGGTGTAGGGTCTATTCAACCATTCTGCAGCACTGCGCGACACGGCGACATGATTTTTTTACACGTTTTCGATTGCCGGACGCGCTAGCGTCCCTGCTGAGGACCGGCTGTCCGCGCAAGTGCGGAAGTGGCCACGTGCTGTACATGTGGCCTTGTATGTGAGCCTGGCAGGCGTACCGCTGTGTTCGAGCAGCCGTTGATGGGCCTTTCAAGGAGTAGTGATCGACGAAACAGGCCTATATTGGTATCATAGCAGCTTGCTGGCTGCGAAGTACATGTGAAGCGTTGCCAGCAAGCCGTCTGAAGCCTGTGCATATTGGAAGACAAATGTGATATAGCGTTCAAACATCGCGCTCATACCGATGCATGTAGCTATTCTTAGACACAACGAGGTGGATTTCACTGTGAATGTGAATTTTATGTCTTTACGCATTGCACAAGGCACGTAGGCTTCCTGAAGCCCTCCCAAGGAGGTATAACTTTAATGTCGAATTCTAAATGTGCCGGTCATATCGAGGAATCGTCCCCAGAGGGTCAGTGTACGGCAACATAACGGTGCACGGTGCATTTCAATGCACCGTAACATTATGGATAACTCCGTTCATGACGTCTTAAGATGGTATCGCAGACTAGATAATGTTAAGCGGATGTTAAGCGGATGTATATTTAAGTGACACCGGGGACATCCTGAGGACGCTGTCAAAGAGTTTAATCAGGCATTTACAAGGAAGCCTTAGTTGTTTTCATTTGTTCCTTCCACGCTAGCACGACCTGAGGAAGATACAATTTAGCGCCAGATCTGAAGTGCACGAACAATGTGGTAAGCAGGAGCAAAACCTACATGTAGCTAGCACCACTAGATGGGAAACAACAGGCCCTGAATGTGGTCGGCAGGTGGAGCGCTGTGACACGCAAGTGAGCCAAACTTACATGATTATAAAAAGAAACACTCATCGCACGTCGGCTGGGATATATTAAAATTGACTAACACAGGACAAACGTGACTAACAAAGAATGTAACAAAACGATGGCTTTGAAAAGCGTACACCGAGAAGGCCGTAAAGGTGACACGTTTGCCCGTTATGGGCCAATTTTAGTGCTGCTGACTGCCAGAGTAGCGCCATGAGTGCTCCTGCAATGAACCCATTAAGCTCCGACTTCTTTTTGCGTCAAGCCTGTTCGTGTGCACTCCAGCTAGAGGCAGTCTCAGGCAAAGTTTAGGCATAGGTCATTGTCCTTAATTGAACATTGAGATGAAATTGATTATTTCCATGTCACAGGCTACCTGGTAAGTGCCACTGCACGAGTATTATAAAAACGTAGTGAGAAACAGCGTTGATTTCATCGCCCAGACAGCGCCCAAGCCAGCTCTACAATTGCTACGAAATGACGTCTGAGGTCATCAACCTGAAATACCCCAGCCTTAAGTTTGTTTTGGCAAATAAGAAGCACCGAAGAAATATTAGCCGTGCCAAATTTAACGGCTCTCATATTTCTATCCTTTTCTTCGCTCTTGAAACATTAGATGAGACTCCCTATCCCACGGGGCAACTCTTGCATGGTGACGCGGTAGCGGCACTGTTACATGTCGGATGGCGTTGTTTTTGAATGGACGCCTCAGCCAAACGCCGTCTGTGCTTTCATGCTTCGCGACTGTAAGCCACAAATCATGCATAGTTCATTACCAGTAAGGACGCATGGGTGCCATGTGTTGTCAGAGAGCCAACTGCCCCCATATTCTAAAACTCAAGGTGCATCGTCTCGTTGCAGTAGTCGGCATGTTGCAGCACGTGCGTGATTTCCCTGCGAAATTGCACGCACAAAATGGAGACCTTTGATTGTTTACCTTTGGATGTGTTGCGAGTGAGCCGCAAGCCTAGCCATGCCTTTACCTGGGGGTGTTTTCCCAACCGCAACCGCGTGTCGGTACTTGCAACCCCCTTGTCACGTCATTATCTAACCATGGGTCGGAAGCATTCGCACTGAAACCGATGACGCTGGTAATCAAAAAGCCTGACTCACGTCGAAGGCACTCTCGTCGTAGTACCTTCAGGACAGTGGGGAAACATACGACGCAAGGCACCGGTGGTATACTGCGTAGAGCACTTCGCCGATTGAATTTTGGGGATCCGATCCAGTCCAGTCCGGCTTGTCCAGACTCAATCCACCCGCCAATCCACCTCTCCCCAGATTCCTCAATCCAACTCAATCTTTATTGGTTCAAATATTCTTTTCTGAGCTGATGTCTCTATTTTACACTTGAGGAACAATCTAGTGATAAATCCGTTTGACTTATTTTTAATCCGCTCAATCTGTGCGAGCTGGCCAAGCTGAATATCGGTCCGGTCCTAACCGATGCTTTGGTGGCAATTCTTGATCCGGTCCTATCCGGCCTGTTGACTGATCCACAATCCCAAGGTCTACCCAAACCGTGAAGTGCTCTGGTACTGCGCACAGGGGAAGTACTGTGCGGCGGGTGACCGAAATTGACACGAGAACCTCCGCGAGGTCTTCAGTACCAGCAGAGTCGGCGAATCGATACAAAACAAAGAAAATCGATAAATCGAAATCAGTGTGATTTACCGGATGCGCAGGAGAGGTCTTGGCAGGAAGATGGTCACAGGGCATGACGAAGGCCCATTGGCAAAAGGCGTCCCCATAACAACACCACGGGATTTGATCCATTTGGATAAGTCCCATTCAAGCCGATGGACGCGTGTATTTGGGAGTGTCGTGGATTCGACACTTGTTCCTTGCCGTTTCCGGACAGGGAGCCCCGTGGGCTGAACACCAAAGGTGCATTTCCTATACCAGCAAGGGGCTGAAGGGTGTTTCCGCCCAACCCATGGCTCTAGTCCGCCACCATCCTGGCGACACGAGGCCCTGGCAACCTGGTCGATCCCCCCTGGTCGAGAGGCTGTCAGAGAGATGCGTCACACACCGGTCCGCGTCCTGACGCTGGAAGTCGTCTGACGGGAGCAGCTGGATCTGGATCGACGCAGAGGCCCCCACTGGCGCAAATACACGGCGGTGGAACCCTTACACGGCGGAAAGGACCCTACCACGGCATACAAAGTGGCCGTGTGGCTTCAGCCCATCAGCTCAGCCAGGATCAAAACTGCAGCTGGCCTCTCAGTTGAACGCTAGTCCCGACCATTGCTATTGTGCAGACCTGCACCTACAGAGGCCCCGAAGGGCCGTGGTCATAAAGGCTTTGTACCAACGATCTTGTGGTCGGTAGGAAGACGCTTAAACCATGTAGCCATTTACGCCCCCTTTTGATGATTGAATGGCTGGAGAGCACCACTCGCAGGATTGTGAGTTCAAAACCGAAAGCGGCTAGAACTATTCGAGGCTGAGTTAAGTACTTCTTTTGCGACCGAACACCATCAAGACTGCAAAGTCAGCTAACACCTGACGACGACCAGAGAAATTGCTGGCGGAAAATCGCGTTAAACAAAAATTAAGTGTATATTTTTGTCAATAAGTAGTCAAGCTCAAGTTGTCCATGATGTGGAATTTTGGTCCTGTGTTTTAAACATCGTGAGATCTGAAATAAAAGACGTTTTCTGGAGCTGGTGGATCGAAAAAGATATGAGTAGCTTGTATATTATTATCAACACGGGCTTGGGGATCGGCGTGGCCGAAGGCGTTAGACGCGGTGCAATTTACACGCGCGATTTCTGGCATATGGCGAAGGCTAGTAGGCTATTCGTTATCGGCATATGATAGCAGGAGGCCGTGGAGGAAAGTCAGCTGAACCACCGTTGACGAAGGGGCCTAATGATTGAATACAGTGTTTGATGCTCGCTCAGGGAGGTCACAATAAGACCACTGGGGTAAGTGGCATGCGCAACCATAAGGCTGACATCGCAATTTTTTCTGCACAACTGCATTGGTGTCGAGGGTGTGCACGCATCATTACATTTGCGATATGTAGGTGTGCATGCATCGACGCAGGCACATGACACATGGATGAAGACATGTACGTCATGACTGACACACGTCTCAATTGGGAAGAAACGGTCCAGCCTCGTACAGCCACGGAACGATCACGCCTTCCGGCCAGGGACGCAATTTTTAATTCAGTTGGGGGCTCCAGCCCTCCTTCTCCTTCGCCGACTTTGAAAAGAAAGTGGGCCAAATTCGTGGAGGTACCCGTTTATTAACGAGTTTTGGTGATATGTTTCGTCATGTTGGACTGTTCAGTGCCCCAGCTCATTTTGGGAAACTGAGCTCCCGTTCCCAGTCCCGACCCCGACCAGACGACTGTCTGGTCTGGCGGATTAGCTGGAGCGTCGCGGCTTCGATCTCAACAACAGCGTGAACTTGACTCCTCGTTTTTACGGCCTAGTTTGGTATCTCTGGATTTGGACCCACTTTCGCGATGTTCGGTTCGATCTCATCACGCGTGATGAGTTCGAACTCAGTGATGAGTTCCTTGTTGTGCCTGGTCTGTTACACGATTGACTGCTCAAAGCTGACGGGTTTCGTTGTTGCGCTGAGATTAAAGGGTTCGCGGTGCCGTGGGATTTCAGAGAACAGGTTCGGCACACGTGGGGACACGTGACAGGATGGTTCAAGCTGGAGTTCTTGCACGGCCCGTCATTCAGCTGTTTACGTTTGCAGAGAAAGCCCAGGCGGCTTACCTAGGTTATGGACTGAAATGAAATCAAGTAGTGACACCTAATAATTGTAAGCCTCGCCGTTCCTCGAGTCCTGCTTGGAAATGACCTTTGTTGACCGACAGAGGGCGGAGACGATGACCTCAACAATGATTGGACATCGTCGGGGTTCGCCGGCGGTAAAAGGGACGCGTGCAAGTGGCCAGTATAGCTCAATATGCGTGAAGCAGGGAGGCATGATGTACGATCCATACGCGGCCCAGGTCCGGTTTGATGCTAACCAATAATGAGCTCAAGCACCTTTATCTCATTGGTAATCTTCATCCAGCTCTGTTCATGGGATCTGGCGCGGTAAAAAGCGGAGGGGGGAGGGGCAAGTCCCCCTAACTTTTGCGACATTTCCACCACCTGATGCGCTGCGTTAAAAGAAAGACCTGTAACCACATTTCTGCCGTCTGCCAGTTGTGAAGCCGCAGCGGAGTCTGCGGGCCTACTGCGTATCCCGCCGTCGAGGGCCGGCCGGGTCAGCATCTGGCACGCTATTTGGCAGCATCTGACACGCTGTTTGGGCGAAGCGGATCGTCGCTGTTACGAGCGCCATTTACATAAATGAGTGTCTGCTGTTACAGTTGTGCGAAGGCGTGGAGCAAATAATTTCTTGGGTTATGGATGCACAAGAACTGTTAACTCTGGGAGCTCCCACCTCGAAATGCATGAACAAACTATTAAGCTCTTTGATAACTACGCGAGCAATTTGATCTTGGCGCACGAAGGTACCGTAAAGTTGAGCTGGTTTCTAGCGGCCAGTAGAGTCCGACGCTTGCTCGCTGATGTGCTCTTGGCCGCATGTTGTTAACTGTACCTGCCCTTTGTTCTCATCCAAGCCTGGGGATCGTTATATTTACCTTGCCAGTTCTGCGACTTGAATGGCGTATCATTAGAGTATGCATGTCTAATCCTATCCGCTTGGATATTTTCAATATCTTTATTGTTATTGGATGAGGGTAATTGGTCACATGAAGTTAACTCAAATTTTCTACCTGCGTTTCGCAACGTTAACCACGTGTTACTCTATCCATAAACCGAACCACCCATGTGGCGCTAAAGGGTTAGTCTCTGAGATAACGTGGATGTTTTCTACCGAAATGCCACCAACAAGTTGTGAGAAGCAGTAAATCATACGTGTGGAGAGATTTTTCAGGCACGCTGTAGTGAAGCCCCAGTTTCCTCTCATGATTTTCTCACATCACGTGATGTTTTACCAGCTGTGCACTAGGTCTGAACCGTCACCAAAGTAATACACGTTTATTGGCGTAATCGCTGAATTGATTTACTCGGGCGATGAAAAAGCAATCTGAGCTTGTTTGAATGACCAAGATTTAGCGATACGCTGCCCGGTGCAACGAAACCGCCTGAAAGCCCTCCTGGGACTATGTCCTGACGACGGTACTTTACCACTTGCTCCACCTGGGTTTTATTACAGCCTTCTCTGATCACAGCCGCTGGCTGCCAATATCGAGGCTCGTTTCGTTGCTGGCCTACCAACAATTCAAACCCAGTTTCACTTTGGGCTTATTAGCATGTGGAAAATCTCACGATCCGCAGAACACCACACTCACTGCTATTTACACGCGGCTTGATTACGCGACGCCAGCTTCACGCTTTTGGCGAAAAATGAGGAGTGGTTATGAGAGTTTTGTTTATCCCAACTGAAGTGGACCAGTGTCAGCGTGCTTGGAAATGTGGGGTCTTATTCGCTCGAAAACTATTCATTCGCTTGCGGAAATACACCGGTGTACGTGCCAGGATGCAGCTGGCCGCGTGGCGCCTTTGTTTTGTGCAGCTGATCTGGCGAAGCGCACGCCAAACGGCCTGGATCACTTCCTAATCCTTAAATTTGACATCCTTGACCATTTGAAGATCAAGAGGGTGGCGGTGGATGTGAGCCAGTGAACCGCTCTCGTCAAGGGACTGATTAATTAAAAAGCATCTCTGTCAAGTTCGAGCACGGAATCTGAAGTCTAAGGGACACAACATTAATGACAAACGGGCATCCCACCCACTGAAGCACGCAGCTGTGTCGCCGGGGGCCCGCGTGCATGTATGGTGCGGCCCATAAATGTCTCTTCGAAATCGCGACGTTCCATAGGCTTTCCCTTTTTACCTAAGTTCCGCACTGACTTATTCTGGTACATTTTTAAGTGTTCGTCAAAACCCTCAAAAATGTTTACGGGATTTTTAACTGTTACCGTCATATTTTTCTGGGGTAGTTTGTGCCTGCACATGTTTGTACATGTACGTTTGACAGTGGCTGTCTCATCACGTATCACACAAAAATTATGGATGTTGTGTGATTAAGTGTGAAGCATCGGTCGATCTGACAGGCCCAGCCCATCAATGTCTGAAAGTTTTATCCGATAGTAAAGCAGGGCTATTGTGATTACTGTGCTTTTGTGTGTGTTCTTCTTTTTAATATTAACATGTCACCTGAGTGTGCAGGGAAGTCCTGTCTTTTACGACTGCATGATCCTGCATGACTGTACTGCTAAGAACATGCAGCAACAGGTGCTCAACTTCGGCAGGAGCTAAAAGCACTGTTCATCCGTCGATTTATCTCTTGGGACTAAAAGACCTGTTGCATTAGGCATTCACACACGCACGGGTGGCCGGCTAGATACCCTTCACTTGGGTGGCGGGATCAATTTGACCTGCATGACTGTACTGCTAAGAACCCCCCCCCCCCCCCCTACAATCTCGGGAACTAAGAGAGCTAGGGACACCAATTTTGCAGGGTGTGTTGACCTGTACATTAACTCACTTTGAATTTGGTCGAAGTTTGAGATTTATAGGTCATGACGTTCGGGTCAAATAAGTTCAAACAAGGTGAAATTCCAGGTTGGTCTCCAAAGCGCCCCAGAACCTAGATAACTGTTTCTAAGCAAAATATCACATGCTCATTCAATGTCAGTGACCTTGTTTGATCTTAAGAATGTCTTGGTGACCAAAATCATACAAGGCTGCTTTGAGTTTTGCATGTGAATAAGCGACAAAGGCTACGCTAGGCAGTATGTTTCCAAAAAACAAAATGTTGACCTGGGTCATTTCAGGTCAATGACCTTTTCTGACCTCTAAGAAATCCATGAAACATACATGATGCGGCTCCTGCTATCAATAAATTCGAAATGAGCACCAGAAACTATCCCATACAGCAAGCCCTAGAGCAATAAAACAGGTTGGTTTTGCCCTTGGCCTGATCTTCATAATTGGCCTTAGTTCAGCGTAATTTGCTCATTCATTTGCTCAATATTTATGTTGCCTAAAAAAGCATCTCAGAGTTGTAGGCCTTTGTCCAACATTCGTTTGTTGCATCAGGTTGAACGAATCTCTAGATACTGACTTCACTGAAACCATGGCCTGATTTTGACCTGCCAAAGGTCAGCGACCCTACAACGTACATGTATTTGAATCACCATTCGGATACTACATGCGCAACAACACCCAGCACTTCCGCAGGACAGTTTTAACCCCCGACCTCAACCGGCCGTCCCTACCTCTACTCTGCGGCCGCTCCGGTCCGCACACGCGACCTCGGCCAGGTCACGTGGACGAAGCCCGGAGGCATAAACACAGCCGGCCCCGCCGGTTAACCGCTGACTAGGCCGCGCCCGCGCGGCCGTACGACACAGTACATCTGGTTTTTTATGTCAGACATTCCACTATTCAGTTGTCTGCAGATATGCAAAATTTGGCGCGACTACACCGCGCCGTTCGAAAACTATTCTGGAAAAACTTCGGGGGGGGGGCCAATTTGACCCCCCCGTTTTGATCTTACGTTTTGAAACGTTTTGAAAATCAGTTTTGAAAATCGCGTAGTTCCTTTCACAATCGTTCAGAAGAAAACATTTTTCGCTAGTTATGAACCAGTGAGATGCCTCGTGCATTTGGGACGACAAGCAGGCGGTAGAAGATGCGATAGCTGTCGGCTTTTGTGATGCCCCCCAAAATTAAGCTGATGAAGTCAGGCACCAGCGGTAACTGATATGAATAGCTTTGAACCACGATTTGGGAAGGGACCACCAATGTAGAATTCGCATTAGCCACAATTTCTTGTATTCGAGTTTAGTTTTAGACTGCTTCCAGGTCCACTGCTGGCGCATGCATGGGTCGGTTAGCTTTAGGATCCGTTAGTGAGCTGTGGTCATTACGTTTGCCTACTCAGTGCACTTGTGTCGCGTCTCAAATGGCTATGACTGGTGAGAATCAAGAAGCCTCAAAAGCAACCAAAACGCGGATAGGCACATTGCTGGCACACAAAGTCGACTCAAGCCTTTGTCATTTAACAGACGCTGTGGGAGGGAATTCCCTGATGTGAGATGCACGTTTTCTGCGCCTCTATCAGATGAACAGCGTCATTTGCATGCAACGCGGCTATGCAATGTTATGCCTCGTAGCCGGCATTCTGATATGGCGCAACGCACGCATAACTTTCCAAATAAAAATTCAAACATTCACAACCCACTCGCCTGGTCTCGCCTCGCTCGTCCCGCGCCGTGAGAGGCGCGTTATTTTTCAGCGGTTTCTGTGTAATGTCCTTGAGAATTATGCTACGCGACTCGCTCGCAGATTATTCAGAAATGACCCCGGCCTTTGGGGACGTGCGGCACATTTAATTAACCTGCGTTATGTGTTTGTGTGTGTGTGTGTGTCACTGACGCCTTGTGCTGGCCTGGGCCAAGCAAGCTTTTATTGTGTGGCTTTCGATTGCACAGTATGCTTCAAAAGCACCGTCCGCTATATGTGCATAAAGGCGGGTGGTGGCATGCTTGTGCGTGAGTCTCGAATGTGTGCGTGTGTGTTTACGCGTGTATGTGGTTCAAGTGGATGCGTGCGCGCATGCTCTCGTGATTGCGTGCGTCTGTGGGACCATGCTACGTAAGTGTGGTTGTGACACGTACCCTTATGTCGTGATCCATGTCACATTCGGAGCTATAATGACCTCCTCATTCAGTCACGTAATGGCGTCGTTTGCCAACAGTCGTCTCCACACAACTTGCAAGCGCCATTGTGTGGCACGCAAACACACATTCTGGTTGTTTAGGCTAGTAATAGTTCTGTTATTGGTCTCCGGTGCCCTTTGGACGGCCGCTCTTCTCTGGTGGCTCTGAAATATGGAACAAATTACCGTACAATGCCGGAGCACTCGAAACAACCCCGCGCCGAGGACGGGATCCGTTGTCGGAACTGATGTTAATTGGCGGCACGGTGGCGTTTCTGATCAGAACATAGAACGTGCTATTTTCCGATCCCAGTCCACTTTAACTAAAAACCTTTCAGTGCGCATCATACGACAGGAAGATCAAACAGATAGGGCTGGGGCGACGAGGGATTCATAAAACACGTGCGCCGACGCCGCGTCAACGGATGTGAAGCATGCCTGCACGCACGTAACGTCCGTTGTTATCGACGATTCACGCTTCATTTGCAGAATGGCCTACGGCTGATGGGGGATGCAGATTGATATGCTCAAAAATGAGCTTCTCAACCGCAGAGGCGGGCGGAACTAGCCAAGACGTGGAGAAGCATGCCAAGGGGACCATGTAAAAGGATATTAAATTTTACCATTACCGGCGGCCATGGCGGGATTGAAACGAGTTAGGGAAGGCGACTTAAGTTGGTGCTTACGCCGTCGCAAGTTGCTTACCACCGCAACCGGGTGTGGGATCACCAGTGGACGTCGCACGGCCGATGTCCCTCAGCATTTGCACCCCCAGGGACATACATGTCAGTCGGCGTGACCGGCTTGGCCACGATCTTCAGAAACATGGAAGCTTCTGCTATTCATTGCAGTTCTCTCCATTTGAAAGAGTTCCACTGTTCTGTTCCACATTTGCACTAGGTTTTAAAATGAAATAGCCATTTTGAAGTTGGGCGGTGCAGTTCGCAACCCTGTCCTTAAAGGGAGTGACCCACTACTGGGGTATGCTTCAAAGACATGCTCTGGTGAAACCCTCAGGATGAGTTACCTCTAGTAATGTATCACTGGTAGTGGCACTTCAGCACCGTCAAGACAGCAATATCAATTTTAATTGTTTTCGAATTCAAATTAAGCTATAAGCGCTTGGTAACAGCATTACGCTCGCCCCTGCAGTCGCGACCGCTGTCGTCATGACAACCGTAGTGCGCATCTCTACTAGTTTGAATAATGGAACGTTTGTGATTGGCCCATCGGGCGCAAGACCCTGTTCCCGAGAAGCACACTGGTTTAACTTTGAACCAGTGCGTCACTTTGAACCATGCGATACTCCCATTCCCAAAGTCAAAGTGCGCCTCGAGAAGAGCCACAGTGGTGAACGCCATAGGGAGGAATCGAAGCCATAGTACAATGCTCCGTTGAATCGTCGTAATAAAAGCTTCATGGTCGTATCTTCCTGTTTGAACATGTCTCAAGCCCTCGGATAATTTGTTACACAATCATTTAGTATACTAATGTATTGCAGGCACTAGAGAACACATACGTTACACGTACGGAACACATATGGAAAAGCAAGGTAAATAAAATGCATCACTTTCGCAGCGATGAGCAGGAAGTCAAATGAGATTTTTCCCGTAGAAACAGCTACTGTAAATCCGAATTCTGAGCCATTTAAAAGGATTTTGAGAAAGCTGCCATCACTTATCAATGGGACGCGTATGATCTAACAATAAGTGAGAGGCACAAAAATGTTGGGTTACCCCCTTTGAGACCTGAGACCCCCTGGTTTCTGAGACGCCCGTAAACATGTGCAGACTATTCTGAACAGACTATTTCAAGGTCATTCAAGCCTGCACAACACCATGGAGACGTCACTAAAATCCTGCGACCACATTGGCCATGCGGCGTTCGAGGCTAACAATAATATCATCGTCGAGTCATTCAGATCTGGTGAGCGCGACAAGATTTCCAAATGTAGTGAACATTAATTGGCTATCAACCAATGTTGAGCGAGCTGTGTAAGATTTAATCACGGCTCATGTTCTGTGCTGCATGGTAAAAGAAGCTGGACATGGCTGCTCATTATTACGGAAACAATACTTGCAATGGAATATGTTACTAACCGCGTCATCCCCGAGCATGTGAACGCAAGTAAATACATTAAATTCACGGATAAATATGCAAGAACACCGTGAGAAACGGCCAAAACAAGAGTACATAATTCTTATTGGCTCAGAAAACGCTTCCAACACCGCCTTGACAATCTCGCGAAAAGTCTTAAGTACTACGGGTCTTAGGGTGGCAGTTTGGCACGGCTAGTTGGGGAGTACCTGGACGTCATACGTACGTTTCATGATGCAATCAAACGATGACGTATTAAGATATATGTATGTGTGTTTCCGGCAGTGCGTCTGCTATGTCTCAGCGGTATATTGAGGCAGTGTCATTGATCTTTTTTTCATCAATTTACCCACGTCTGAAAAACTTACAACCTCCAATTGAAACAGCTGAAAACTCCTAAGCTGCCAAAAGCCTTCAGAAAGCTGCACACATTCAACCCGCTAAAACAACAACTCACACAAAGTTCCGAGCTCGGCGTTTGCCGCCCAAAATGGACAGTGACAATGCTATCGATCCTGAGTCCACGGGAGGTGGCACTAGGCTCGTGGCCCGGTATCACAAGCACTGTGTCCGCGCTTAACGTGTTCGCATTTTCTCGAAAAGGTCTCGTTATTGTTCAAGGTAGCAATTTTCGGACTTAAGTGCTGTGTAAAAATCTCAACGCGGCGCTTGGCTCTGCGCAGCAGCAGAGTTACTGCACGTTTGACTTGGGCAACGGAGTAAGGTAAGATCAGCAAGCGTTGTTCAGTTCAATCTTCAACCAGGATGATAAGTTAGACGGTTCTGTGGAGATGTCTTCTTTGAACGCATTTCAAGCAGCTGGACAACATAATGTACAAAACTTCATCCAGAAAACCTATTTGAAACATAAATTTTGAAGAAAATAGCAAGGTATATGACAACGGCCCTGTCGAAGTTTTTGCAGCTTAGAATGAATCAAAAAATTAATGTAAAGCAGGCAAAATCCAAGGACTTAATCTCTTCAAATCGAGGGCTGCTATACATGCATATCGCGAGTCGTGGGCAACCGTGACGTGAACATTGCGACTCCATGTCCAGCATGTCCTGTTTTGACCGATAGTCTGCTTCAGTTCAAGCTTGACTTGTTCAACGACATCTTGCTCTGCGTGATTTATTCGACTGTGTTTAAAAAACAGACGGATGCCCCTCACACTTATGGTGTAAATGTTCATCGGTTTAGCGTTTACATTTCACACAATATATATTTTTTTAAATCACAACTTCGTTGATGTGGTGTACGCTTCATTTAGCTTCGCCCTATTGTCCTTGGTTTAGCGCTTTTGTGTACCATATGGTAGAGAGCGCATGCCCCTGGTAATAATTTCGCATGAAGTACAACAGCGGCTTCGAGAAGACGAAAGCAGGAACCCTTTTGGTACAATATTTGTGGACATTTACCACATGTATTCACTTTGCTGTTGCTGAAGTCCATGGCCGGCTGATCCCCGCACGGTCGGTTGTTAGCAGTGGCGGCAGTGATGAAAAAACTTTCGATTTACGGGATATGATCGCCGACAGACACGGACACTTTTGCGAGCCAATTAGTGACAAAAAACGACAGACAAGATTGGGTCGGAAAGGACTCAAAGCTTCGCATTGGTCTGTACTAGTGAGCTTGGGCAGAGCACACGTCAAAACGTTGACGTTTCGCTGTCACGTTATTCCAGCAAGTTGAGTTACAAGATGTTACCAAACATAGCAGCTTTAATCAAGATAATTTTGCGCGGGTGGCTGAAATGTACTGAAAACTACGCTTTACCAATGTTGGCATCGCAGATCATTGGTGACATAGTGCTTTTCCAATGTCCCTCTGACCAGTGCGCTTCATAAATTTTGCAGCCAACATTCACTTCACATACCTAATAGTGCAAAATTTCAAATAACTAGGCTTATTACAAGTCGTAAGAATCGTAGCTGGCCACAGCATCTGGCGACGAACGTGATCAGTTTCCGGCGCGGCGTTTTAAGGCGGCATGCCATTGGAGACATGGGCTGGAATGTATGCCACGAGGTAATGGACTGGGTTCGGTGCAAGGCGATGAGCTTCTAAGGGTTGTGTTCGTGTCGTAGGAAGCTGAATGGCTTGAAGGCCGTAGCTCATCGTCAGTTATTTGATACGCTGTGCGGCGTTGGAAGGATCTACCATGGAGGGCGCCCCTGAAAAGTGTAAAAACCCTGCCAGTCTAGGAGGCTTGTTGTTTGTAAATACCCAAACCTTGGCTTCGGAAAATAACGGACGACTTTGGAGCGACACATGTCAAGGATTCATACGGGCTTCGTGCTACTGAGAGGAACAGCGGTTTTGGGGTAAGAGGCCGAACGTTGCTGTTGTAGGTCGTTGACGCCGCCCGTTGCGCCTCACTTAGCGTACTGACCGGTGGACAGGCGTGAGATGGAACACTTTTGAATGTCATATATATATACAGCTAAATGAAGGTGCTGAAAGTGTTCAAAATTCGATTCGTCTCTGGTAAGCAAAATTGCATAGATTTTATAATTGGTGGATTATGGTAGGAAGTACGAAGACTGCACCGGTAATACCAGTGATTATGCGAAGATAGTGGAGGTCGGCGACGCCTTCAGCTGATGGTACGATGACGTCACAAAAATAACGGTGATATTGTTTTTAGGTGCTTGTAGAAACGTCTCATCATTAAATGTAAGGCCGCGGGATGCAGTTTTTCAAAATACGAAAGGGACAAGAAAAAATGGGGTGAAGTGGGGAACAAAAAAATGAACGAACCTGCCTCCGAAATACTAATAAAACAGGTTTCTCCCCAGTCTGGACGAACTTTTTTAGAGTCCGAAGCAGGTGCATAGGTTCTCAAAATCAGTTTTGGGGGATGCACCCTAAGAAAGGGTGATTGATGAAAAATGATTAATGAAACATGATAAACAAGGATTAGAAACCACCTCCCTGGATGGGAGGCATAATCCCCTCCCCTTATCCCAACTGAATACGAAACCACACGCTTCAGGGCTGATTATGTTAAGTGTGACTATCTGGTAATTTGATAAGATTAGTAAGATAAGACATAAGAAGTAAGATAAGACATAACCATCAGACAGTGTTTGATGGCCGACGAATGATACTTACCTGCAAATGAAACTCTCGAAACGAAAATGTTTGATGGTTATGCCGCATTGCATCTCATTTACCCTTTGATTTTGTGGTGTATCGCACTTGAAGTAACATTGAAACGGTTTCTGATAGATTTAGCTCCAGTTGACAACTTGGATCGTTCCAAATTTCGTCGATGACAGAAAAGACACCTGTTTTTTTCCCCCTGAGTGGTGACACCTGCCCCCTGCGGTAGCCCAGGCACGGAAACAGCACAGGGTCATCTCGGCAGACGCATGGCCATCACCTACGGTCTCAGTTGATATCCAGAGCGACTATTCACTGCACGTGCTCGTTGCTGCCGACGCCTCCAATATTGGCACGCGTCATTTGGAAGTACAAATGGTGACGCCAAACAAATAACTCTGCAATGTTGATCTCTGACCGAGATGTCGGTGAAGTCTTGGTCCTAGCCGGAAGCCACAAACCTTGGCTTAGGATGGGTAAGGCATGCCTTAGTGCTCAAGTCTGAGGCATGTTACGTTACATGTTACGATGTATACATGTTACGATGGGAAAGTTAAGAGAAAGTCTCCACGGTTGCACAGGGTGTTGTGGCCCGCGTAAGTTGAGGCTATTAAACGTTTTAAGATGTCTCATAACGGACTAGGTTTCATTACGATCCAAAGGCTAAGATATCTTTAAATATGAAATGAAGCGGGCCTTCAAACCTGGTTGGGCAGTGCCTGAAGTGCCTTGATGAAAACGCCACCACTGATTATGGGAACTCTTGATCTCGGGCCGTTGCTTCATCATTGAACAATGACGAGAACCTCATATAAAAATGGTGATTTTCGACACTTGCGGCACAAGCGTCGCCTATGACATGCTCGATTTATATTCCTGGACGCTTCAAGGCCTTTGCTGCGTCACAAAGGCCCAGGTTCGATCAGTCTCCCTTTGTACCACTGTCCCGCTCTTTCCGCGATGGCTCGATGCCATTCCTCACCGCAATGGCAAACAAGCCGCCGGGGAGGTAGAACAAGACGTCAGGCGGTCCCAAGAGCAGGGGCGGCCGGCAGCGGCCACAAACCACCTGTTCCCATTCGGGTCACGCCCGTGGGCTATCATCGACGGAGCGGGCTGGGCGTGGCTAATCCGACGAAGCGAGCCTAGCCGTGGCTCCCCATTTGCCGGGCCCGGATGGCAGCAATTTCGTTTTCAGCTTTTTTTACTGGCTGCAGAGCTCTTGTAAGAAAAAGCGCCCGTCTGGACGGCATGGAACGTTTGCGGAAAAAGAAAGAAGATGGAAAGACGCTTGAAAACAGAGAGATGGCAGGGTATAGAGCCTTAATCGGTTTAACCCATCGGCATAAATACTTTGATCACATGTACACAAAAATGTGGCTTCTTTTCATTCATATGGTATCTTTTCATGTTCCATTCGTATATCAGTCGTACGCTTTTCCGCTTCCATCCGTTAATGTTGCTTCGGCATGAAGGTGGTCCCGATGTGAGATGGTTCGCTGCAGTGCCGCATTATGTCAGTATTGCAGGCCTTAGGGCCACATTGCAGCGGAGGGGATGAAAGAAGTAGGAAGTGGGCATGGTTTTTTCCTCATTTGTTTGGGTTGAAATCTCCGTTTGGAGTGACGGTTTTTGCCTCGTTCCAGGACGCATGAAGTTGAAAAACTAGTACCATTGTTTCATTCCACTGAAAGGGTTTCGAAGAGTTTGTCGAAAAGTAGCGGGTGAAGGCAGGATGAAAAAATCCCGGGCTGATGGTCCGATCTATTTGACACTCAATTTTTGCTATGCCTTTTTCTCGCTACAATAAATTTGCACTGCACTGGCCTGAGTACGGGCGCACTCGGGCGCGGGTGCCACGTACCTGTGCTTTCCTTATGGCAGCGTTTTCGTGACTTGTTTTGTGGCTGAAGACGACACGGACAAATGAAGCTATTGCACATGACCCAATTTCTTATTTATGTCTGCTTTTAGAAAAAAACGAATCTGGAAACAAAAGACTGACTTATTCTGGAGCAAGCTGCTAAGTCAGTCGTTTTTTTAAAATCCTATCTATCTAACGCTCTTTGCGATGTCAAACATCACTAGGTACGATGGTGCGGGATGCGACGAAGCTTGTTATGCGGCCAAAAGGACGCCATTAAAGATGCCCAAGTGGCCGAATGATACCTTTTATAAGTAAAGGCCAAACTATTCTCGAATTATCATACATGAGGATGATTTGGGCCTTCTAGTGATTTCGTTACGAAAACGGTCCGTGCTTTTGCATTGTTAGACAGAAAAAAATCAATTTTCATCAATGTTCAAAATCAATGTTCAACGTTCAAAATCAATGTTAAACGTTCAAAACCAATGTTCAACGTTCAAAACCAATGCTTAGCGATCACAGCCACTGGCTATGTTCAAAAATGCTTACCGACTGTGTGTTCGAGTTCAAAAATGTTCATCGATTGCATGGTGGAAGCAATGCCGGTGCTGAATAAACAATGATATGTGGAACGTTTAATGGGCGCCGTCAGCAACACGTGAGCGGAGTGAGACAATAGATCGTGATGCTTCAGCTTGAAAATCTGCGCACTTTTAAAACCCAAGATAAGATATGATAGCATGCCAGTACTAAAAGGCAGTGTCCAGTGGTGTCTGCGTCTCGCTTGGGTAACCTGTTGGGGTACATCGGGCACTAAGAGAAATTTCAAATTCGGAGAAATGTTATATTTGGAACAATAGATGCTATGGAAGGGCGTTATGAACACAGTTGAGGTGTCGGTGCATGGAAATAAACCCATACGAGTCACCGACCTTTGGCACATTTTCTATCACAAAGATAGAAGACTTCTCCTGAAAGACATAGGATATTGTCATACGAATTAAGGCAGAGGATTGTGCCGAGGGCCGCCTCAGAATGAAAGCGTCGGCTTCTCTGTACCACCCCATGGTTAAGGAGACGGATTTTTACGTGTGTATGCACGTGCATCTATGCATGCAGAGCAGATCACAGCATTTCATTTTGAACGCCTATCCCGAACCATTTTCTTCAAAACAGGAGAGCAGATGCCGTTAGACGAGTACAACACAATTCCGTACCATGCGGGGACCAAACACCCGCTAATGCGGTCTGGCCGACGCTGCTGAGACCGCAGCCACCAAGCACTTCCCAGTGCTGTTGGCGATCTTGCATGGTTTGCTGGTACCTCTGTGGTTGGGAACCTCCCCGAAGGCCACGGACCTTCAGCGTCCATCGTCCTTCGTTGCCGCCAGGCGTCTAACCGCACGAGAAAGTTCCGGGTCCGCTCAACCATTGCCATGGTAATTTTAGTCGTAACTCATAACATTTTTGTCGGGAAAGGTGCTTTCCATCAAATTTAAAACCATTTCACTTTGATCCACTTACTTCCTAATGGTGTTGTAAGGAGCAGCTCAGGCTGCGTACGGACAGTTCCTAAATGTGAATTGCCCCCGACGTTGTCATAGCGGCGTGTTCGCATATGTTCCTGCGGGACCCGGTCGGTCGGAACACGGGATTCAGTCGGGTTCAGGCAGTGTTTGTCACGGGCGCAACAGACACTAACCTGGCCCAGGCCCAGGCCCACTGTGTCAGGGCCCAGTCCAGGCCCGCTCACCTAGATCATGGGGGCCCAGGCCGGGGAAGATCCCTTACGGAAAAATACTAGGAATGGCAGCACTAACCCGTGTGACAAAGTTGCGTCCTGTTTTTTATTTGCATGGTAGAACAAGTTATGCAACTTGATGCCGAGCAAGTGGAAAGTTAGCATTGTCATTTTCCGAATGGTTGCATCGAAATATAGTATCGATTTAGAAAATTTGGTGTCATTTACCACTTCGGCATCACTTGGTTCTTTTGCTGTGCTGGGCTGCGCCAGTAGATATAATAACCAAGCAAACCTGCAAAGAAAACGCAAACACACACACACACACACACACACACACACACACACACACACACACACACACACACACACACACACACACGCACACACCACACACACACACACACACACACACACATATATATATATATATATATATATATATATATATATATATATATATATATATATATATATATATATATGCCGGGAAGGAAATCCGTAAGTCCTCGAAGGGCCAGCTGCCGGGGCTGTAGTGGGTTGCCGCCGCGTCGGCTGCTGACGCAGCGGCAGCAGCCAGGTCGGCGGCCGGCCATATCCGTGTCACGACCTTTCCCGCGGACCTGACTCGACTGGTGAGGACATAAGTCTTGTCTTGGTGGCAGCCGTGCCGTACCAGCGGTCTGCACGGCGTGCAGAGACGACAACCGCGCGGGCTTCCGCAGCGCTAACGAGCTGATGGGCCGGCGGTCGGACGGCGCGATGGCCGCTGAGGGCCGCGCCGCGCCGGTCGATGGTGCGGCCCGTCAGATGTGCTGCGGAACGGGCCAGGCCGAGGACGGAGCTCACGCTGTCATCTGGAGCGAGCTGCGGTCGAGACCTTGACATATTTGGGATCGGAGTAAAGGCATACGATCGGCGGCAGACTGTGGTGTCGGTAGGAGCAACATCTAGCATTCATTCAAACTTTTACCTTATTTATTGATGATGCTGGCGAATTAATATATCTGTGGAAAATAAACAGCAGGCAGGGATGAAACGCATGGACGTCAAACCAAAATATCATGTGATTTAAGTCTGGATAACGATTATAAAGTTCACGCGCGCCCGGGTGGCTGGCTTCTTTGGTCGGGTGGACGGGATTCAATTTGACCCCGCTGAGATCTCAGGAGCTAAAAGAGTTAGGGATACCAATTTACAGGGTGTATGGACCAGTACTTGGACCCACTTAGAGCAACGTTTGAGGTTCATAGATCATAACCTTCGGGTCAAATAAGATCAAACAATGTCAAATTCCTCCAAAGTGCCTCCAGAACTTAGATAACTGTTTCCAAGCATAAAGGTCATATGCCCAGTTAAGGCCGGTGACCTTGTTTGACCTTATGAAGGTCACGGTGACCAAGATCATACGAGACTGCTTTGAGGTTTGCATTTGAATATTATTAAATATTACGCTAGGCAGTATGTTTCTTAAAACAGAATGTTTACCTGGCTCATCTCAGGTCAATGACCTATTCTGACCTCGATGAAGTCCATGGAAGATGTATAATGCGGTTCCTGCTATCAATAATTTCGAAATAAGCACCAGAATCTATATCATACAGCAAGCCCTGGGGTAATAAAACGGATTGATTTTGACCTTCGTTTGACCTTTATAGCTGACCTTAGGTCAACGTAATTTGCTCATTCAATATATACGTTTCCTAAGAAAATATATCAGAGCTGTACGGCTTTGTCTAACACTCCGTTGTTGTATCAGATTGAACGATTCCCTAGAAATTGACTGCTGAAACCATGGCCTGATTTTGACCTGCCATAGGTCAGTGACCTTTCAAGGTACATCTATTTTTTTGGTGCTTAACGATCCGCCATTCAGTTGTCTATAGGTATGCAAAATGTAGCACGACGTCCTCACGTCGTTCCAAAGCAATTTAAAAAACCTTTAGGGGGTTAATTTGATCCCCCACCCGAGCTCGTGTTGCTGATTTTCGTTATTAACTTGTCTGTTACAACAAACAGCTATCGTGTGTGTTGCGAATTTCATTAGTATTCATAGTCAAACTTAAGCATAAACAACAACCTAAAAATGCATTGACGTTTCTGCAGGAACACCATGATGCTTTTGCGATTACCGTAGGCGCAATTATGAACTTATGGAGGTGTGCGGAAACGACTGACAGAAACGGGCACAACGTTTTCCACTTAAATAGATGCCAATAGTTATAAGTAAGCTTACTTCGCCAAATCTGATGCTTGCTTCAATATCATATGATGTGGAGCATTTCCTCTAAGCACAGAAATGATATCTTGTCGATAGGCTTGGGTAGGGGTTTATCGATTGGTTGAATAGATTCAGCAACCGTGGGTAGAGGAAAGAAAAACGGCACCTTGCGAGAGGAGCGTGCCGTAATTCAGACTAGGCCTCCACTGCGAAGTTTCGTACTGGAATCCGGTGAATTTTCCTTACGTGACCCAGGCCTGTCACCGCCACACACACAGCGTAGTATACCGAAGGTTGAGGTAACTCTCCTGGTTCATCTGGCTCCCTTCATTTTACAGGGAGTTTTCTCTTTAATCTCTTATAATTCCGAAGCAAATGTTGGCAGTCATTGGCCTCATGGGCGGGTAATGGCAACTACAGACAGTTGCATGACCACACCGTCTTAGTTCATGACATTTTGAACGACTACGCAGCGAATTAAGTGGCAATATTCCAGATACTCAGGATTTGTTGGATTTAGTTGGAGGATTAGATCGGAACTACATGTTGGCTATAGAAACAGCAAAAGTATACATTTGTTGGTGTCACTCGTTCCCTGAGCAACACTCTTTCGCACGTACTTAGTCGCACGCGCGAACCAGTCGCAAAAGTTTTGTCACTATAATACTTGTATGACGTGATAGTGTTTTATAAGTAGATTCCTGCCTGCTGTTTGTTTTGGTCTATTATTTTGAGTACATGTGAGTCAACACGTTACCGGACGGCAGTTTCCACTGGTCATGTCCATGGACAAGAAGCTTAATCCCTTTTACCTGATCTCACCCCCTGTTCCAGTGGGTGTCTTGGATCCGTCAGGCGGACCCGCACCCATGACGGCCCCTGCTCCAGTAGGTGTCCTGGATCCGCCAGGCGGACCCGCACCCATGACGGCCCCTGCTCCAGTAGGTGTCCTGGATCCGTCAGGCGGACCCGCACCCATGACGGCCCCTGCTCCAGTAGGTGTCCTGGATCCGTCAGGCAGACCCGCACCCATGACGGCCCCTGTTCCAGTGGGTGTCTTGGATCCGTCAGGCGGACCCGCACCCATGACGGCCCCTGCTCCAGTAGGTGTCCTGGATCCGTCAGGCAGACCCGCACCCATGACGGCCCCTGCTCCAGTAGGTGTCCTGGATCCGTCAGGCAGACCCGCACCCATGACGGCCCCTGTTCCAGTGGGTGTCTTGGATCCGTCAGGCGGACCCGCACCCATGACGGCCCCTGCTCCAGTAGGTGTCCTGGATCCGTCAGGCAGACCCGCACCCATGACGGCCCCTGCTCCAGTAGGTGTCCTGGATCCGTCAGGCAGACCCGCACCCATGACGGCCCCTGCTCCAGTAGGTGTCCTGGATCCGTCAGGCAGACCCGCACCCATGACGGTCCCCGTTCCGGCAGGCATTCTGGACCCACCAGGCGGACCCGCACCCATGATGACCCCTGTTCCCGCAGGTGTTCACCAGGCGGACCCACACCCATGACGGCCCCTGTTCCAGTGGGTGTCCTGGATTCGTCAGGCGGACCCACACCCATGACGGTCCGTGTTCCGGCAGGTATTCTGGACCCACCAGGCGGACCCACACCCATGACGGCCCCTGCTCCAGTAGGTGTCCTGGATTCGTCAGGCGGACCCACACCCATGACGGCCCCTGCTCCAGTAGGTGTCCTGGATCCGTCAGGCAGACCCGCACCCATGACGGTCCCTCTTCCGGCAGGTGTCCTGGATCCGTCAGGCGGACCTGCACATCCTGACGGCCGGCCGCTACACCTACACGACGGACCTGAGGTTCGAGGCGCTGCACAATCCGGGCAGCGCCATCTGGACGCTGGCAATCCAGGGCACCCGCAGCAACGACTCGGGCCTTTACGACTGCCAGATCAGCACCAAGCCGGAGATGGCCATCCATGTGCAGTTTAATGTAGTCGGTACGTGACAGGGACGGGATGTTACGACACGAACGGGGAAGCGTGAGAGATTTCTGGAAGGCCCGTAACCTAGTTTGTCGGTGTTCTGTGGCGAATTTTAAGAAGCCCGAGTTCCCGCTCGGGAAGGACCGAAACAAACTGCGGGAGTGGGACGAAGGGAGGCTGTGGGAGTAAGACGAGCGGGAGTGGGACGAGGGGAGACATAATAAACTTTGCGGGAGTGGGACGAGCGGGACATAACAAATTTTGCGGGGGTGGGACGAGGGCTGGCTGCGGGAGTGGGACGAGGGGAGATATACCCGTCCTTAACAGATCAAAGACTCCGCCCATAAATGTGTTAGAACCTTGTCCCGCTCCATTTCGGTGTGAGGCGGATTGAGGCCATGCTGCGCCGCCCGCCGCGGGCTCGCCGGTTTCGGAGAAGTGACCGAAGCAGACAGACGAGGCGGACCGAGCCGGAGATAGGCCTGAAAGTCTGCTGCTGCTGACTCATGCCTCGTCGGCTGCGATATCAGGCCGCGTTCGATCAGATTCAGGCGTTCTGCAGGCCTGGCCGTTCACGTGCCATTGAATCCAAGACACCGCTCATATCAATAGCCTGGACGGTCGTTATCTCCGTTCCGTCTACGCTGTTGTGTGGTCAGTCAACGGTGGGGGGGAGTGAGCAGATTCGTCCCTCTCTCCCACCCTCATATGTACCAAGAGTCACTCGTCCGTTCTTTCACTGAAATCGACGATCAGCATATGCCACGTTTCTAAAAATGCAGTTCCGGATGACTTCAACCGGTAAATCACATGACAATTTATGTTGATAACAGGTACATTGAATCACCTAATGATGCCTGACATATTACCAGGCCAGGTATTTTCGTGGAGAATACGCGATGCATCAGGTTATGCAAGGCTGTTTTATATGACATGAATTATTTTGAAGATCTCGTATATGTTAACATTGTCATGGGTGGAGTCACAGAAGTGAAAAGTGCTGGGATGTGCGTGAGTAATTTTGGCAGCCTTCCATGCCTTGTCTACTTGATGCTGCCTCGTGGTCCAAATCAAGTACTTCACTGATGATAATACAGCCAAACGTGCATTTTGTCATAGGCGGATCCAGGGATGTACGTCCGGCGGTAGCGTTAGCAAAGGTACATTTTCTTGGACTTTCACGACTAATCCACACTTACTTTTTGCGCAAGTATATGCACGAGAGGCGTACCCAGGGTTCCAAAGGGGCACATAGACAATCCCAGGATGTTTAAGATGGACTTATTACAGACAGCTACGGTATTTGTTATTCCGCCCTTGCCTTCATCGAAACCGCCACTGCACTAAATGTAATTAGTTATGATGATCTACACATTTCATGCACATACTTGCCTGACATTAAAAACCAATGAGACTCCAAATAGACAAATAAACAGCCAGCGCTTTGGTTAACGCACGCCTGCCTCCCCCTCCCCGTTTGCTGTAAGTAAGCACGCCTCTAATATTTATAAACATATCACTGCACCATGTCGAAATATGCAGACCAATGGCAGGTTTGCAATATTTTAGTGCACATGATTATTATGCAAATCCCTGTTCTGTCACCAGTATCCTGTCACGCTCTTTTTAAACTCCTCCCTAGTACCGTCCTAGGAACATCACCGCCAAAGTTTGACATTCATGAGAGGTTGGTACATACTCAATATATATACGCATTTTATCTGGACAGCCAGACATATGAACAGGCCATGGGAGCTATGACCGAGTTGAGGCGGACATCAGTAAGAGGGCGTAAAATTTCAGAAGAGATACCTCTCTCAATAAGGAGCTGAAATCGCCCCCGATCAATATTGCTGTTTGTAAGAAAACATGTTCGGCAAATCTCTCACCAATTTTCGAGCAGCTCTGACCTATATTAAGAAATGACGTCCGAAAACAAATCACGGGACAGGCCAGAAGGCCACGGAGGGATCAAATTTGCCCCCTGCACGACACATTGTTGAACGATAGTGGGTCACCCCAGCAATTTGTTAATTATTTGCCCATTGACAAGTGATGGCCGCTGCCAGGTGCGGGCTCCGGGAACGGTGCGTGGGCGGTGGCAGAGGGCCATCACGTACTCCTGACCGTTTCAGATTTCCTGCCGCCCACCGAGGAGCCTGTGGAGTCCACCACGGAGATGTTTACGGACTTTGAAAGTAAAGGCTCGTGTGACGTTTGGTGTGGCGTTGGGATGGCGAGTTTATACTAACAGGCTGAACTCACATGCGCGGACCGTGCGTTTGGTCTAGCGTTGGGATGGCGAGTTTATACTAACAGGCTGAACTCACATGCGTGAACCGTGCGTTTGGTCTAGCGTTGGGATGGCGAGCTTATACTAACAGGCTGAACTCACATGCGTGAAACGTTTGTTTGGTGCGCTGTGATCCTCACCTCATGACATTCATTTGAGTTAAAATGCGACGTAGCTGAGCTCTACGACACAATATCACCCGCATGACTCCCCAATGTTTGAAGACTGAATTAATACTAACCGGCAACACTTGAGAGCGACTAGCTGCTCGTGATTATCATCTTAGCTTTTGTGAGGCCGTTTTACGTTTGATCTGTTGCTGCAGTCGTAGTCTTAGCAATTGTTTGCGGTTAATGTTTTTTTACACCCTCTTGAAATTGTATGCATCTGTCAGGATTTAAGGGCTTTCAGACACATTTGTACTGCATACGATTTTCTACGTCGTTCCAGGTCTGCCAGTCTCACAGGACATGTCACGGGTCTCTTTAGCCACCAACAGCCTCGATTAACCGACGAGTCCTCTCGCTAATGCTTTTCTCAGTGTCCATCAGTCCGGAATAGCTTTTGTATTATTGATACATTTGTATTAGATACTTATTGAAGCCGAATTGATTTCGCCTGCCGTGGGCGCAGTTACTGCACACGAGCGTGACGATGCATCGCCCGGCTTACCGTGATCGGTGGCGAGCATAAGTCTACTGGAGGATGAAGGCTGCGTGCGTGCCCGTGTTCCCTCGAGCGGTGTGTTGTAACGTGGTTCATGATAGGTCTCCAGGATCAAAGGGCCATGACTGTTTCGCTTCACTGTCCATGTCCTGCCTCTCTCCGTCCCCAAAAATAACGCACTCATCAAGCTGTATCCCGCTTGAGGGTGGCAGCGCACCGATCAACCTGGACCAGAACTGCTGGGACTATCCCTGGGGCCGACGCTCCGTACGTAGACGGAGCCGTCTTCCATGCATCCGGTCTACCAGCCATCATACGGCACGTCACACGGAGGCGGTCGGAGCCATGGCTTTCGTGTAGGGACTTAAGTCCTGGTGGGGCTTTACTCCGGCAGAGCCGTCGTCAGCATTCCGCTGTGCTTGTGGAAACGAAGGGCGAGCGCGGCCCGTCTCGGAACTGGTCCTGATGCAACTGATGACGGAGTCAAGTCGCCCCTCCCCTCCCCCTCCCGTAAACTGCCGATCGACGTCCCCGGCGTCGCCGCCGAGCGGCGGGCGACCTCAATGACAGAGGCTCGGCCGAGGTCAGAGCAGGGCGGGGCGGCAGTGCGCGTTTGGCCAGTGGAGCCCGGGGCGGGTGAGAGGTCACGTGTTCAGACACCCCGCGGCGGCGCCGACCAAGCGCTCCGGCTCTGCTGGCCTCGGCTCGGCTCGGACGAGGTCAGCTTCACAAAGTGCCTTGTAGAAGAGGTGCCCGGAACGAATCAAATATTGATTTGGCTTGATCATTGCGCCAGTATGTGTGTTGACGCGAGTGTGCTGAACTAGAGGAGCTAGTTTTTTTCTCAAAATGTCAGCCCGAAGCCCGGCCCGCCTCGCCTCGGTCAGCTAGGGATCCAGCCCGCAAAACCCCGCTGTACTACCATGCTGAGTCGGCAGAAATCACCAAGCATTGAGCCATGCACAATTGCGTGCTGCGTTTTCATGTTTTGGTCCTATGCACGGATTGTGTATTAGAAATATCATACCAGATCTTTTAATGCACAACGCTGTTTGCATAACACCAGTGATTATTCCTTGAGAGCAGTGATAAAGCACCTGGTGGACGGAATTCTGTAGCACCAAGTTACACATTAAACGCAATGATGACTGTCTCCAACGGCGAAGCAGATGGAGGAGAATGGAATTTCAAATAACTGCGCAGTAATGAGTACTAGATATTTCAACCTTGTACCTCATCGTATCAAACATTAGGTTGTTTTTTCTAAAATCGAAGTATTAACTTATGGCTTTGCACTTATAATGGCTACAGAAATGCTGAATACTTCAGATCGTGGGCAGTGTCGTTAATTTATTACGCTGCATACTAGCAAGAATAATACACCATTACAGGAAAGTCGATGCATTTAGTTTGCAACACTGCTGCCAGAATTCCACATTTTTACCCTCTAACTCACGGGATTCGAATGTTTCACAACAGTCTCAATGCTATAACCCGCATTCCAGAAGGAAATGCGGCCAAGAAATGCGGCATTACTGCATTCTGGGTTGCGATTCCGTGACCTCACCATGGGACTAAGTCATACGGCACCAACACAAGGGCAGCGTGAAAACGCCATTCTTCGCCGGCTGGTTTAAGCACAAATATTTTCATGGGCCGATTTTTTCATCCTAGCACATTCAATGAAACATTTTCAGCTGGGAAATAGCGTTGGCAAATGGCACCAGCTGGGAACATGGCACCAGAGCCACAAAATTATTACTGAAATGCGCTCCCAGCCTCCCTCCGACAGACAGATGGGGTTGCCCATTCACCAGTGATTTATCCCGAAGAACTCTAGCCGAAAGTTCTGGAGAACAGTCTATGTAAAAGAGTACAACACGCAACAACAACAACAACATAGGATCGAAATGAGATACGGCGGGCCAAACGAGCTTGGAGCACCCTGGGATGTGCATTGATAAGTTAGAGCGCACATCCTGTAGCCTTATGGGGAGCGTTGCCAGGGTGGATGCAGGGTTGGTCTGCCCCCATGGGGATAGTGAGTGGATGAACCCTGGGGGCTTAAACACAGCGCGCGCCATTTCAGCTCACGATGCCAGAATTGACCTGTAAAATGGAGAGATTTCTGGCAAGTTCGCACCTTCTGCCAGTTATAGAGTCAAAGCCCATATCTTAGCTCCGAATTAGTCTAATAGGAATATTTTAGGGCGGCAGTGTATCATTTTCTGCGCGCCATTTTTATTTAACCCATCCAACATTACACGTCTGCAAGTTAACCAACGCTTAGGCGGATCAAAGCACAGCAACAGCGAATTTCTTGGCACCTAACCTCCTCACATTACCTTATTTTCACATTTCACTTCATGTAGGTACTGCAGTACGAAGATATATGCACAATCATTGCCCATTAATTCATTTGATGTGAACATCACACGTGATGTTTATTCATTCACATATAAATATTCATTTCACAAAAACGCATTGCATGTAGATATTTACGTGCGTTGGCCTCGACCGACGTGGCGTGGGTGCTGGAAGCGGAAAACGTGGCTTAGTAGGATTTATTTTTGGAATTGGATTCTAGTATTGATTTGTCTTTAGAAGGTTTGAAATGCAAACTTAGAATATCTGTTCACATGACATTTAAATACAAATGTAGGGCAGGGGTTGCCATCCACTTCAATGGTGAAATTTCCGCCTTTAATCACGTGACTAGTATCTAACAACTTTTTCGTGGCCTCGACCAAAAGCCATACTGCGGGCTACCAAAATTTAGTTGCATGGTGACGTCACGCCTGCGCAGCTTTCTCTAGTAGCCTTGGGATTTTCTATCACTAAGGTCCCTGCTAGAAAATTCGGAATATGCTGTTTTTCATAATCATGTCGTGCCCGTAATTTTTGGAAACCTTTAAAACTGATGTACCAGCAAAGGATGCTTTATTTTGTGATGGAGAATTGTTTACCTGCAGAACCTCGCCAGGTCCTTTCCGGGCCAGGTGTGATGAATTGGCTGGTTGGAGGCTGCATCTTTAGTCTGAACGTATGTATCGCGGCCATCGCTGCCAGCGATTCTAAACAGGCTTTTCGGCACGTGATTAGCTCTGTTCTGGCACGGTGGCGTTCCGTGGCTACACTTCCCATCCAAGGCAATCTATCTGTCTTTCCTCTCAAAGCCATTGACAGCGTTCCGTGGCTGTTTGAAAACAAAACATGAGTGCTCAGCCTACCCCACAACTCTCCTTGCCGCTCCAGCGGAAATGTTGGCGTCCTTCGTCCCACCATAGAGGTGGCAAGTAGAAACTTACCATGCTATTTTTAATCACCATTGGTTTGCTAGTGGTTACCGTAGTTTCCACACGGCAACTTGAATAGTTTTGAACCTCATTGTTTCGAATGTTCATGGTGAGCTGCCCGTCCCCAGGCTGTCATTGATATACATCTGGCTACCCTAGGTACTGGTGGCTGTAGTTATGAATCATGTGTTACTGGTTCTGATACGATACATGTGCTGGTGCTGATGCGATCCAGTTTCCAGTGCGAATAGCACTGGCGCCGGTTGTGGAGTTCTTGGCGCTCAACTGGACTGTTTGGCGCTGTATAAGGAAAAATTCCTTCGGCGGAAGTCCATCCTGATTTGACGCTAGTTTTGGCGCCGTACGAGAACCGAATCGTAAAAATATGTGTTGTGTCCCAACGACCCGCTGTTTTGCATAACAACATTGTCGTTGAAGTGCCATACTCAACAGCACCACTTAAACACATGCCTCTTGTTTTTGTCACATTCGTTCGGCCTGTGAGATAGGAAATACATTTGTTGGCGCTTGCCTTGGACTTAGCGCCATAACCGTCCAGAATACCTTTGTGCTAGCATTAAAAACAAATTCCTTTTTTTCGCTTCGGGTAACGACATTAGTTTTAGGAATTAAGGAATCAGAATTAAGAAACCAGAAAAAAGGAATTGGCGTGTATAAAGTATGTCAAATTATGCCGTCCTTATTCTAAATAATCTGAACTATTACGGCGCGTTCATATGCTCTCATAGTCTTGTAGTACTACATTTCCCATTTTCGAATTCGGAGTTTTGCGTGAAGATCCATGAGGATCATAAAGCTCTCACTTTCTTACGAAGCATCTTCAGTTTTAGGTTTCGGTACCACAGAGCGTACGGACAGCCGCGAATGTTGCTTTCACTTTGTGGGGGGGGGGGGGGGGGGGCGGGGGCGGGAATAGGCCAGAAATGGGTATTTTCTATTGTATAGAAGAAATACGTCCAGTCTGGGTGCCATTACAGTGCGTTCTTTCATCCTCGCACGGTGCCATTGAGGTGGGCCAAGGCGCCATTGTGCTATGTTATGCCATTTGTCTACTGACAGCGCCTTCAGAGAGCCACATTTGGCGCCGTATGTAGAAAACATCGGAAGGCATGTTGTAAGAGCAGATAAGTGCACCTAAAACAGCACACGGGCACCAATGAAACTTGAGCATTAAAAAAATATACTGAGGGCCATGTTAATACGGTGCAGATTAGTCTTTCGATTGTCAAAATGTATCTGAAATGGCTGCTTTGCTTGTGCAGAATCGTGTTAAGTCCTATATGTGCGCCATTGCGATGATTTTCTCCATGCGTCTTACGATGTCATTATATAGTCTTAGGCGACATCCTGTTGACTGCACACTTTCAACGCATTCGTAGAACCTACGGTTGGCATAGCATGGGAAAAACTGCGAACGCCGCTTTCATATATTCTTTTGGACATTTCAGGATCAGATGTTCTCTCAAATATATTCCCTTTGAGCATTCTAGACTCAGATCTTCTTTCAGATTTGCTCATTTTGTACATTCTAATTGCTGTAATAGTTTGTCAATTTTAGATTGTTGTAATCAGAGCTGTCTATCCATAAAGTATGGGTGTATCACCGTTTCAACCGCCCATGTATCACATTTGCTTCTATGATTGTAGCTTAAGAGCAGGGGTGTAGTCTCAATTAACGGCGAATCCGGGGTTATCCTGAAATTCTTATCTCCAAAAGGACCCTCTCTCACGGACAAAAGAGCCCAGTTCGCGAAATTTTGGACCTTAAAAACAGGGATCCTCGCCGTGTCTTGACCTCGAATAAGATCCCTCTCGTGTCCGTCCAGAGGCTATTCACGCCTCTTCAGTGGCGCCGCCAGGGTTTGGCCCAGGAGGGAGCCAAATTCGTGTCACGAGGGTTCTTCAGTCAGAGAACTTCTTATCGCTTCATCGCTCTGTTTTGTGTGTTTTTTTTTTTTTGGCAAGCGTCTTTCTCCGAGAGCCTTGACATCCATACATCTCTCTCGTAACGTTCAGAACTTCTAAGACGACCTCGAGTGGAAGAAATATCTGATAAAGTTTGGGCATGATTTGTCGATCCAAAAGAGCTGTTTTGCCTCAGCATCCTATTGTGATGGCTCGCAACCGTTTTTATATGTTAGAAACCCTGTGGGTGTCTGACATGGCCGAAATTTAGCGGAGGAACCCCGCGACATCCAGGAGGGGGAAGAGGGGAGGTATAGATTCAACCCTACCCCCACCCCCACCCCTCATTGACTACGCTATTGTGCCTCTTGAAGTTGTATTGTGCCTCTTAAAGAGCACAAAAATCTCTTGAGGACTCCTCCGGAATCAACACGAGCATGAGTAGCAGTGGAATAGGGGTGGTTGCAGGAACGATTCAGAAACAGAGATGGTAAAATAAGGGTGGTCCCAGGGAACTCAGCCCCATGAGAAGGGATCGTTCAAGGCATCGGGCCCTCCCTGGAAGACTTTCAGGCTGTGCGTCTGCTCCGATCATTGAAAACTCGATGTTTTCTCTTTGTTGGTTTGCCTATCTGGCGAACATCTGAGAAACGATACTGGAGGGTCGTTATAACATCTGAAAATGATTGTATTGGAACAAATCCCATTACAAGAAGAATGATTGCCCTTTGTCAGAACACGTTGAACCACGTTACCACATACAGCGAGAAATCTAGGCGCCAAATCTTGAGGATCCTTTAGATTAACTTAACAGCGCCATTGCGCCGTATGAGGGATTTCCAGTTTCGGTAGATGTCCATCTGCGGCACCAAAAACGTGCCAAATCCACCAGGTTTCTTGGGATGGGATTTTTTTCTTCGAGGCAGCTTGCAGACCACAGTGGTGCTTACATTTCTAATAAAATGACATGATGGTAATTCTATAGATGTGTCTTACCAAATCCATACATATCGGTTGCAAAAATATACGGCCTTCATTTCCAAAACACTCAAATTGACGATGCCAGTAATGCCGTCTGGAGAGTCAAAGTGCAGTTCGTTTAATTTATTGTCGCTCCGTCGATCTCCGTTTGCTCTCGATTGCGAAATCCCCGTCACAGGACAGCTAATGCCGTCCATGTTCTGGTGCGGATGTCGTCTATGTGCTGGTGCCGACGCCGTCCATATGATGGTGCTGATGTGCAGGTGCTGATGTGCAGGTGCTGGTGCTGATGTCGTCCATGCGCTGGTGCCAACACGGTTCATTTGTTGTTGGTGCGGTGGTGGTGCTCTCATGCGGGGACGATGTGACGCCGTGACCCTGTCGTGACGTCCTGCTCCTGTTGTGACGAGGGGCTGGATGGTCAGGAGCCGCCCCCTTCCTCACGCTCTCCGTGTCTGTGCCGCAGTGCCCGTGGCCCGCATCCTGGGTGGCAGCAGCGTCTATATCCAGCGTGGTAGTGACCTCAACCTGACCTGCACGGTCAGCTACAGCCCCGAGCCACCCAGCTCGGTAGAGTGGCTACACCGGAACCAGGTGAGGGTAGAAGAGATCGGCACGGCGGGTTTCGACCACACCGGGCGGCAGGCGTGGATGGCTCTGAGATCGGCCGGACTCATGCACGCTCTGCGATCGGCCGGACTCAGACACGCTCAGAGATCAGCCGGAATCAGACACGCTCTGCGATCGGCCGGACTCAGACACGTTCTGCGATCGGCCGGACTCAGGCACGCTCAGAGATCATCCGGAATCACACACGCTCTGCGGTCGGCCGGACTCAGTCATGCTCTGCGGTCGGCCGGACTCAGTCATGCTCTGTGATCGGCCGAATTCGGACACGCTCTGCGATCGGCCAGATTCGGACACGCTCCGCGATCGGCCGGATTCGGACACGCTCTACGATCGCTCGGAATCGCACACGCTCGTAGTCCGGACAGACGAACTTTTATGGATTCGATTCAAACGAATCAAATCATGTTGCAAATGAATTGGGATTGGTGCAGGGCGTATTGCTAAATATGCCTGTATCTATTGGTTCGTATTGGGTTGCATGAACGAGACTGGTTGGTTGAGTTTTGTTTAGTTGTGGCTGGTAGGATAGGTGTGCGTTAAGTTGGATAAGATTTAACATCGGCCACTAGATAGTCAGCAAAGCTATCAGTCCATGCGTAAATAACAACACGATTCCAGCCTGACTTGACCAGACATTGGGAGGCTATTGTTTGGATAAACTAATTTCGAGCTGCGTCATAATGAGCCCTGATGTAAGCTGTACCCTTCACACCTTAACCCCCTGATAATTTTGTACGAAACTTGGTCTTGGCGCTTTTTTGTGACGAGGTACAGTTGTTCATAATAAATTTTGCATAATTATGTTTTTCAATCCTGTAGGGAACTGTCAGGTCCAGAGTCAAAGCCTTTAGGAATCAAACTCGGACTCATGAACCGTGAAACTGACCGGGCTCGGAGCCGTGTCATCTGACAGGGGTGCACGCGAAACTCGGGCCGCTCACGACGACGGAACTCGGGTGGAGCCACGTCATCTGACAGGGGTGCACTCGAAACTCGGGCCACTCACGACAACGGAACTCGGGCTCTCGCTTTTGGACTCAGACCCATGCATGTTGTGCAGCGGCTGCCGGCTCTGTTACGGGCATGGCCATCCACTTGATGGCATTTCACAGTATGTGAGCGGATTTGCATCTTGAGTCCGACCCATCATTTTCCTTCAGACCTTCCCAGCCAGGCAAAAATGCAGGGACAGTTTCGTGCCGCAAATCCCATGCGACTGATGTGCTACGCCTGGGCCGCTCCCATCGGCCAGACGACGGCATAGCTTCATACCGGGTGGACCAAACAATACTAACAACAGACTCTAGCGACTTTGGACTCGTACGCAGTACCGCCGGACCGCGAGTCCAGGACGTTTCACGCCGTCCCCAGCGGAGCGATATCAGGATAAGTTATCATCGCATTCTCAGCGGTCTGCACCTGCATAGTTAATATACTGAAAGTTATCGCCCCCCTATGACGAACGATGCATTTCTCCTTTAGCCGGGACACTTCTGCGTCTTAGTGGACATGCAGGTGGGAAATTGTTATGAGCTGGACATAGCTCGAAAGAGCAGGCGGTGGTCGGGAGAAAATCGTGAGATTATGTGACCTGAATATTCACACATCTTGAATGATTCTTGGAGCGGATGATGACGTAGATGGCCTCATTTTAATTTCGCCGGTCTTCTCACTGAGGGAAGTTGTAGCGTTCGGACAAGTGCTGGTCACAACCGCACACTTTTGAGTGCAATGTGGGTGATTGAGTGCAATTGAGTGCACGTTTACGCTATAGTCGCCTTTTAAGTCAATTCTGCTTGCATGGCCATGGCTGTGAAAATAATTAGCGGTGGAGGGGAGCGGAGTAGCCTCACAACACTAGTCACTTAACACGTACGACATAACTGCCCAGCTATAGGGGCTCCCAAAACGGCGTTTTCAATGTTTGAGCTAGGGCAAATAAGGGCAGAAGGTATGGTCATAGTGTATAACTGTTATTATAAGGCCTATCATTAATAAAAGTAATATGAACAGCGGACGCAGTTGTTATTAATTATACCGACAATAGCACCCGGGATATTTCCCGGGACGTAGTATGTTTTACGTAACATGCTTTCGTTAAAAGCGGTTCAGAAAAGGCACTTCTTTTCTTGAAATAAATGGAGTCTGCTCATCAGACAGTGTTCCATCGCAGGCTATGGCCTCTCGCCAGATTGCCCTATCTATTTGCATCACAGTGAAATGTGACACCTATTTATCTCTCAACCAAAGCATGACAGTGGCTTGAAACACCAACGTTTGGGTTGACTGTAATCTTTCGTAAGGGTAAGCGGGCGTCATTCGATTCGTTATCCTGGTTTGTGCGTTTTCCTGGCCTGGTTTACTTTTCTCGAGCTTTACTGGACCGCTATTTCTCGTACCGTCAATCTCATAATTTACACTCGTCTCACTGTTCTTCCGAGGAAACTATATATATATATATATATATATATATATATATATATATATATATATATATAATATAGTGGACATGCAGGTGAGACATGCAGGTTAGTGGACATGCAGGTGGGAAATTGTTATGAGCTGGACATAGCTCGAAAGAGCAGGCGGTGGTCGGGAGAAAATATATATATATATATATATATATATATATATATATATATATATATAATATATAGAATAGAATAGATAGACTAGCTCGATTAGATAGATACGATAGAATATATATATATATATTAACATATATATATATATATAATATATTATAACATATATATATAGATATAGATCTAGATATAGATATAGATA